>NC_090406.1:7213451-7581785 GCF_036365525.1 Heterodontus francisci
TTCCTTAACACCCATTTCGGTGGTATATGTGGGCATATATACATCCTCCTTTGGCTCTGACAATTTGTTTTTTTTCTAGTTACACCTCTCTGAAGCAGCTCGGGACATTTTGCTGTGTTAAATTTGCAAATAACAAATTGCTGTTGCTATCTTATTTTTGGCTATGCCTGCCAACGCATACCGTTATAAATTGCTATGTCAACATTTCCCATTAAATTTTCCTATGTCACCTGTCACACTGTAGTTGCAAGCTCTGACCACTAAATGGCACTGTGAAGAGACCTTCCCTCCAACAACACCACCACCACCCCTCCCCCCAAGTTGTCAAGTCCTTTTAATCAGGTCAGCCAGTTTAGTCTAATGTAAATTTTAACCTCACCTCAATAAAATAACGCTCCATGACTAGCCAGCGCTGATGTGCTGCTTTGAATGATTCCCCCAATACACACCCAAGCTGACAGCGGAATGATCAAAATTAAATGATGGAGGCTGGAAACAATGGGCACACCAAGCAGAACCCATGACCCTCACAGTACCTGCGGCTCTGCAGAGAGCTCATCTGGTCCTTGATGCTGATGGCTCGTCGGAGTAGCCCTTCGATGTTCTTAAAGTAGGCGCCGCTGTTGGACATGCTTTTCACCGCACTATAGAGGGAGTGGGGGAGGGAGAAAAACAAAAAGAGGCAGAATTAATCCCTTCTGGTTAGGTGCTTAGTCAGTAGCACTCTTGCCTTGGAATCAGAAGGTTGTGGGTTCAAGTCCACACTCCAGAAACCTGAGCACATAATCCAGACTGACATTCCCCGTGCAGTACTGAGACAGTGCTGCACTGTCAGAGGTGTCGTCTTTTAGATGTAACATGAAACCAAGGTTCTGTCTGCCCCTCTCAGGTGGTAAAAGATCCCACAGCACAATGCAAACAGCAGAGGATTTCTCTCCAGTGTCCTGTACAATACTTATCCTTCAACCAACACCTGTAAAAAGTTCACGTTACTGTTCAAGGTTAAGGTTACTTAGCTGTGTGCAAATTGGCTGCTGCATGTTCTACATTACAACAGTGACTATACTTCAGAAAAAGTACTATTTTGGCTGTAAAGTGCTTTGTGAAAAGGTGCTATATGTGAAATGCATGTTTTCTTTTCTGTTTTTAAAATGGTTATATTTCTCCAACTGAAGAATTCCACTTCAGTCGGACTCGGACCCTGACTGGTGGGAGGAAAGCCTCCTCTGTTTGTTGGCCACAAGGCTGCTGCTGTGTTAAGTGAGTTTGGGTAGTCTCAACTGAGCTCCCAGGGGACATGGACCAATAGTGCAAAACTGGCACCAACGGTCAATGTCACTCAAAGGGAGACCATGGGACAGGAGAGCTGGTGTGGGATATGGAAAAATGCCACAATGGTGTAATTCAGAAACATATTGTTGACAGCTTTACTCTGTATCCAACCCGTGCTGCACCTGCCCTCGGAGCTTTTCATAGGACAGTGTTGAAGGAGCTTTACTCTGTTTGTAACACATGCTGTGCCTGCCCTAGGAGCGCTTGATGCAACAGTGTAGAGAGAGCTTTACTCTGTACTTAACCTGTGCGACATCTACCCTAGAGTGTTGAATGGGGCAGTGTAGAGGAAGCTTTATTTTGTATCTAATCAGTGCTGGAGCTGAAATGAGAGCGCTTGATTCTGAGATTATATGCCCAAACTGGGCAAATGTTCCATCACCCAGCACTAACATCCCTCAGCTTGATGAACACAAGAGTAAAGATATCTGTTCACAGTACAGTCTCTGTATGTGGCTTGATTGAAGGGTGTTATAGCATTTCTCCCTTCCTCCCTTGAAGGCAGTGCCCTCTGCTGGAGTACAGGTTCCACAGACTTGGGCAGCACACCAATACAACAGCTAGGCACGCAAGTCAAACCCAGTCAGTGAGCGCTGGCTGGCTATTCAACAATGGGAGCTTCACAGGCCAGCATAACGCTGCTTTTATCCGCTGCCTGAACATGCATGACATCTGGAGGCGGAATCCTGCCTTATTAGGAACCCAGATCAATTATAGCATCTCCTACTGTCAAGCCCACTGCAGTCAGCTTACGTAGCACAGAGCAGGATTGAAGCAGGCACCTTGCTCTCAGTACCTTTCACTCGTCACATATTTAAAACATTCCTTCAACTTCTCTCTCCGAGGAGAAGCTCACCTGCAGGCGTATTCAACAGTATATATCGCACCTTGGCACTGTTCCTCCACTCCTTGCATGTCTGTCTGCAGAGGAAACAAAAGGCGGTGAATCTAACAGACTGAGTCCACTGATTAAACAGATAGCAATTTATTTTCAGGATGAGGGATCCTCCCTTCACAAAGCTAATCTGAGCAGAACCGTCTCAGTAAAGCACTGGGACTCCCCAGGCCTGTAAATCAGTCCCATCTACACCGTGGGACAGTTTCCATGGGACTGGTACCCTCGTACCAACACAAAAAAATTCTGTATGTGCATGTGACTGTGTGAGGGCAGTTACCCACAAATGACTGCGTTACTTCCATGGGTGATTGTGGAAGTGCTGCTTCTTTTGCAAATGACTGAGAGCGCGCTGTTACCTGCATGCGATTGTGAGTGCTCATGTGTGACTGTGCAAAACTGTGTGTTTGCTGCGTAAATGTGCTTTTACACACCCGGATTGCAGCCAACACTAGTTGTGCCTCCCTGGTGTAAGCATGCCAACCGTCAGCAAACTGACAGCAAAGGTGAACTGGTGAAAGGGGAAGAAAACATCACCTCACCCATTATTGTCCATTTCCCCAGTCACTAATGTGAGGCGAGGAGGTGGGAAATCCGCAGGGTGAACATCCATACAGCAGGAGAAAGTGAGGTGATCACTCATGGCTCAGTGGGTAAATGCTGCTGTGTGGCACAAAGCTGGAAATCTCGACTTCAACCTGTGTCAATCTGGCTGATCCTGGCCAGGGGTAACACCAGGGACAATGGGACTGGGTTTTCATGCCTTTGAGGTAACAAAAGTTGGGGGAGGAAAATTTTTTAAAAAGCTTGCTCGTGATTACTGCTCAGGATGTCCTGCTGTAAAGCTCGCAATTGTGTAGCGCAGGGTCAGCCACGATGGCTCCTGCAGTCAAACAGCTTTGTCGGCCTCAAATACCTTGTATTGCCAAAGAGGAGGTGGAGGGGAGGAAGAGGAGGAAGGCAGGGAGGATGGGCAGATCTGACTGGATATTTCCTGTCAGTAGTGAACAATGAGAATGACACAATTGGAGCAGATATAATTGAATTGTAAGCCAACAATTTCCCAGCACTCACCCTCTCCTTACCTTGTGCTGCACCAGCTCCGGGAGGGATCGGCGCACATGCTCCTGCAGTCGGTACAGAGCCACTGATGGCTCATTGGCTAAGAAGTACATACTTTCCGTGAATTTATCTGTAACTGGATGAGAGGCCAGGAGTTAGACCATGTGTGACTCACAAGGCTGGCCCTCTCTCAGATAGCTAACGTTGCATGATTTATCCCCTGCAGTTTCGCCAGATAACAACTTGTATTTATACAGCACCATTAACATAGTAAAAGATACCAAGGTGTTTTGGTTAAGCAACATCTTGATTTTAAAATTCTCATCCTTGTTTTCAAATCTCTCCAAGGCCTATCTGTAATCTCCTCCAGGCCCAGAACTCTCCGAGATATCTGCGCTACTCCAATTCTGGCCTCTTGAGCATTCCCGATTTTAATTACACAGTGGCTAGCACCGCCGCCTCACAGCTCCAGCGACCCGGGTTTGGTTCTGGGTACTGCTGTGCGGAGTTTGCAAGTTGCCCCTGTGACTTCGTGGGTTTCTGCCGGGTGCTCCAGTTTCCTCCCACAGCCAAAGACTTGCAGGGTAATAGGTAAATTGGCCATTGTAAATTGCCCCTAGTGTAGGTGGGAGAATGGTGGGGATGTGGCAGGGATTAATGTAGGATTAGTATAAATGGGTGGTTGTTGGTCGGCACAGACTCAGTGGGCCAAAGGGCCTGTTTCAGTGCTGTATCTCTCTATGACCATTCCATAGGCCCACTGTGCTGTCAACTTCCCAGGCCCCAAGCTCTGAAGTTCCCTCCCCAAACCTCTCCACCTCTCTCTCTCGCTCTTTCTCTCTCTCTCGTCCTTTAAGACGCTCCTTAAAACCTATGTCTTTGACGAGTTTTCAGTTACCTGTCCTAATATCGCCTTATGAGTCTTGGTGTCAAATTTTGTTTGATAGCGTTCCTGTGAAGCACCTTGGGATGTTTTATTACATTAAAGGCGTTATATAAATACAAGTTGTTGTGTTGCTGTATCTACCTACATAAGTGACTGCACTTCCAAATTAACTCAGTGGGTGTAAAGTGCTTTGTGAGGTTCTATGGCAAGTGTTCTTTAACTTCCATTTAAAACTACCTATTGGAAAGCAGGACACAATTCAATCACTTTAGCAATACTTTCACTGACATTCTATAAAAACAGAGACAAAACATATTAAAATCAGCATAGCAGACCTCTTCAAATATATTTTTTGTTTAAAAGATATTTTTAACATCGCCCTCCCTTCCTCTGAGCATCGATGCTAAACTACAGCCCCGTGATCAAGGGTTTAACGCCCCATGTTAATTCAAATTCATTTTTCTGGCATGAATCAGAATATCCTCCGGGTGCTCCGGTTTCCTCCCACAGCCAAAAAGACTTGCTGGTTGATAGGTAAATTGGCCATTATAAATTGTCACTAGTATAGGTAGGTGGTAGGGGAATATAGGGACAGGTGAGGATGTGGTAGGAATATGGGATTAGTGTAGGATTAGTATAAATGGGTGGTTAATGGTCGGCACAGACTCGGTGGGCCGAAGGGCCTGTTTCAGTGCTGTATCTCTAAAAAAAAAAATGAGAGCAGCAGCAACATAAATAAAATGGCTGGGGAATAAACAAATATCCAACTGCGCAGATAAGTAGAACTAAGCAGCTTTGAATTGAGAGCAGACTGTATCAGCCAATTTTAGCAGAGGAGGAGGCCACTCAGCCCATCTCTTTCTTTGTCTCCCCTTACCTCCGACCTCTGACACTGAACTCTCTCTCCCGAGGGATTGCCACATTCCTGGAGGTTTCATCATTTGACCTCCCGCCTCCAACCACCCAACCCAGTCAAACAGCATTTTGCTTTTCTCCCCCTCTCTCCAATATATTTTTAAAGAAAAACAAAGACAGACTTGCATTTCTATAGCACCTTTCAGGACCTCAGGACATCCCAAAGCACTTTGCAGCCAATGAAACACTTTTGTAGTGCGGTCACTGTTGGAGTACAGGAAACACAGCAGTCAATTTCCGCACAGCAAGCTCCCACAGACAGCAATGTGATAATGATATTCCCAGTGCTGCACTGTCAGTAGGTGCTGTTTGAACAAGACATTAAACCGAGGTCCCGCCTGCCCTCTCAGGTGGACGTAAAAGATCCCATGGCAGTATTACAAAGAAAAACTCTGTGTCCTGGCCAATATTTATCCTTCGGTGCCATCATTAAAACAGATTATCGGGCCATTTATCACATTGCTGTTTGTTGGATCTTGCTGTGCACATGTTAACTGCCACATTTTCTACATTAGTGAATACACTTCAAAAAAATACTTCATTGTTTTGGGACGCCTTGAGGATGTGAAAAGCGCGAAAGAAATCCCAAAGCCCGTCCACCATCTACAAGGTACAAGTCAGGAGCGTGACAGAATACTCTCCACTTGCCTGGATGGGTGCGGCTCCACCAACACTCAAGAAGCTCGACACCATCCAAGACAAAGCAGCCCGCTTGATTGTCATCCTATCCACAAACATTCACTCCCTCCACCACCGACGCACAGTGGCAGCAGTGTGTACCATCTACAAGATGCATTGCAGCAATGCACTTCAACAGCACCTTCCAAACCCTCGATCTCTATCACCTAGAAGGATAAGGGCACAGATGCTTGTTAACGCCACCACCTACAAGTTCCCCTCCAAGCCACACACCATCCTGATTTGGAACTATATCGCCGTTCCTTCACAGTCGCTGGGTCAAAATCCTGGAACTCCCTTCCTAACAGCACTGTGGGTGTACCTGCCCTACATGGACTGCAGCGGTTCAAGAAGGCAGCTCACCACCACCTTCACAAGGGCAATTAGGGACAGACCATAAATGCTGGCCTAGTCAGCTACACCCACATCCCATGAAAGAATAAAAAATGCAAGTTCTTTCCTTTTTAATCTGTCTTCTTGTAGCTAATTCTTTCAATTCCCATTTCCAGCCCCTTTGATTCTGACTTTAGCTGCTTGCAGTTCCTGCTGAGGGTTTTCTTTTGGGTGTAAAAATGCACAATTGAACCTCTCACCCTTCTTAACTTTCAGGTGCATCTCCTGTTCCTCCATCTTCAATCTGCAGCCACTTCCTGCCCAGCCACAGGAAGTGCTCACCCGTCCCACCTTCCCTCCAGACAACCAACACCATCAACAACAGTTCCGCTCTCTTACCCTATCCCACTCTAAGTGGCTCTATAATCTTCTTTAACTTATTTAATTTAATAAGCCACTTTATGGTTTTTTTTGGTGGAGGTTTTTAATAACTTCTCCTTGTGTTATGAAACGGAATTGAACTCAAAACTCATTACTGTGGTACCTTTCTGTTCTATCTAGCACAACTAGGGATTGACAATCTTCCAGGATTGTCCAGCAGTCTCCAGGAATTAAATACTAATCTCCAGGACACACTTAAGAAAAAAATTAAAGCTGCATTTAAAAAAATCGTTTGCGTTTTGAAAAATATTTCTTTGAACACTTTTATTTATTAGTTATAAAAGTATTGGAGTAGGGAGGAGTAAATAGACTGTTTGACTTCTTTCTTTCTTTTGGGCCTCCTTATCTCGGGAGACAATGGATACGCGCCTGGAGGTGGTCAGTGGTTTGTGAAGCAGCGCCTGGAGTGGCTATAAAGGCCAATTCTGGAGTGACAGGCTCTTCCACAGGTGCTGCAGAGAAATTTGTTTGTCGGGGCTGTTGCACAGTTGGTTCTCCCCTTGCGCCTCTGTCTTTTTCCCTGCCAACTACTAAGTCTCTTCGACTCGCCACAATTTAACCCTGTCTTTATGGCTGCCCGCCAGCTCTGGCGAATGCTGGCAACTGACTCCCACGACTTGTGATCAATGTCACACGATTTCATGTCGCGTTTGCAGACGTCTTTATAGCGGAGACATGGACGGCCGGTGAGTCTGATACCAGTGGCGAGCTCGCTGTACAATGTGTCTTTGGGGATCCTGCCATCTTCCATGCGGCTCACATGGCCAAGCCATCTCAAGCGCCGCTGACTCAGTAGTGTGTATAAGCTGGGGGTGTTGGCCGCTTCAAGGACTTCTGTGTTGGAGATATAGTCCTGCCACCTGATGCCAAGTATTCTCCGAAGGCAGCGAAGATGGAATGAATTGAGACGTCGCTCTTGGCTGGCATACGTTGTCCAGGCCTCGCTGCCGTAGAGCAAGGTACTGAGGACACAGGCCTGATACACTCGGACTTTTGTGTTCCGTGTCAGTGCGCCATTTTCCCACACTCTCTTGGCCAGTCTGGACATAGCAGTGGAAGCCTTACCCATGACTGTTTGACTAACAGTCAAGAATCATCCAAACAGGTAATGAAGAGTCTGTTCGGTTTCCAATTGGCCGGTGGGGAAAAGGCAGGGCACTGCCATGATGCCCATGTTGGGCGACCAATGATCGGGGGTGGGGGGGGTGGTGCGCAGGGCAGTTAATGACGGAAGGTGATTAAAGCTCCAACCAGTGATAGCAACCTTGCCAGTGCCTCACCTTTCACCTGAGAGTCAGCACACTGTGTGTTAGTCAGCTATTTGACTACAGGCAGCATCATATACAAGCATAATCCTGTTCTCACTCAATTTCCATACAAAGAGAGGCTGCTAATGCTGTGCCCATGTTGAAGTTACAACAATAATTTGCATTTATATAGCACCTATACACAGAAGAACCTCCCAAGGTGCTTCACAGAAGGCTAATCAAAAATATGAACTCCTAAGCAAAGGAGATATTAAGAGAAACGACCAAAACGTTGAGATTTTAAGGAGGGGCTTGAAGTGGAGGAGGAGTTTTGGGCGGAAATTGTAGAGTATGGAGCCTAGACAGCTGAAAGCATAGCCGCCAATGATGGGCTAAAGGGAGGGTAGGGGGGCATGCGCAAGAGGCTAGAATCAGGCTTTAAAGCGGTTGATCTGATTGAATGGTGGAAATAGCTCAAGGGGCTGAATGGCCTCCTGATTCTGAGTAGTGCTGGAGGAGGTTACAGAGATAGGGAAGGACAATCCCTTACTGAGGAAGTCCAGAACAAGGGGACATAATCTTAAAATTAGATCTAGGCCATTCGGGAGGGAAATCAGGAACTACTCTTTCATGCAGGGGGCAGCAGAAATCTAGAACTCACTCGCCCCAAAAGGCTGTGGTTGTTGGAGGTCAATTGCAATTTTCAGGACTAAGATGATGAAATTTTGTTGGGTAAGGTTATCAAGGGATGTGGAGCAAAGGTGGATAAATGGAGGTACAGATCAGCCACAATCTAACTGAATGACAGAACAGACTCGAGGGGCTGAATGGCCTCCTGTTCCTTTGTCATTGGAATTGTACATCAAATAAAGGCTGGTGCCACACTCGTCTATTAAAAGGGCACTGCTTGGCACAGAATAGGAATGTTGCAGGTTGAATCCCTTGTCTGTGCAGTTAATCTATCCAGCACATCTTCTGCATTTGGAAGGGGTAAAACCAGCCTGAGCTTGAGCTTGTAGTTGTTCTCCACTGCCCCTTCCTGGCAAATGAGTATCTGTTTATACATTGAATGAGGATTAATTAGGATTCAACTGCGACAGCCCCCATGGTGGAATAGCATTCTGACACTCATCTCCACAATCACAAATGAGGGCCCCTGCCACCTGTGCGATAGATACCAGAATGAGTCAATTCCTTCTGGCAGCTTCAGCCTCAATCCATGCTGAGATAGCTGATCTCCTCTGGGAGGCAGCACTTAAACAATCAGTCAGGGTTCTCACTTTACCAGTGACTCCTGCCTGATACCACAGATGACACAAAACTCGGATGTATTATAAAGAGTGAGGAGGATGGTGATCGACTTCAAGAGGATATAGACAGGCTGGTGGATTGGGTGATGACATGGCAGATGACATCTAATGCAGAGAAGTGTGAGATAATACATTTTGGTCGGAAGAAAGAGGACAGACTATAAAATGAAGGAAACAATTCTAAAGGGGGTGCAGAAGCAGAGGGACCTGTGGGTATATGCGCACAAATTGAAGGTGGCAGAGCAGGTTGAGGGCAGTTAATAAGACTTAAGGATCCTGGGCTTTATAAATAGGGGCATAGAGTACAAAAGCAAGGAAGTTATGATGAACCTTTACAAAACACTTGGTTCATCCTCAACTGGAGTATTGTGTCTAATTCTGGACCCAGACTTTAGGAAGGATGTGAAGGCTTTAGAGAGGGGGCAGAAAAGATTTACCAGAATGATTCCAGGGAGGAGGAACTTCAGTTATGAGGACAGATTGGAGAAGCTGGGGCTGTTTGCTTTAGAGAAGAGAAGATTGAGAAGAGATTTGATAGAGATGTTCAAAATCATGAGGGTCTGGACAGAGTAGAAAGGGAGTAACTGTTCCCAGTGGTGGAAGGGTTGAGAACCAGAGGACACTGATTTAAGGTGACAGGCAAAAGAACCAGAGGTGATATGAGGAAAAATGTTTTTATGCAGCGAATGGTTAGGATCTGGAATGCACTGCCTGAAAGTGTGGTGGAGACAGATTCAACCTTGGCTTTCAAAAGGAAATTCGATAATTACCCGAAGAGAAAATACTTGCAGGACTACAAGGCAGGAGAGTGGGATAGCTGAGTTGCTTTTGCAGACAGACATGATGGGCCGAATGGTCTCCTTCCAGGCTGTAACTATTCTATGATTCTAAGTGAACATCATGTGAGGGCAGGATCGAGTTTGACTGTGATGCCTTATCTAGTCAAGCTGCTTACTGCCTCAGCTCCCACAGTTGAACAAAGACCATTTGCTCAGGTATTGGTGGACATTCTGGTGAGTGCGGAAACTCTTCCTCCCAAGGAGAGTCAGCCCCTATGGGTGGACCTGTTCCCCAGGGAGAGTCAGCTTCAGAACAGGAATGTGAAAAACAGGAGGGAGCAGCTAATTATGTAAGGTCAGAGAATCAACTCTGCACAAACTGTATACCCCCACCCCCCACAAAGCATGCAACCTCAAAAATCTCAAATGAAATAATGGCTTGTTTTAATGATATAGCTTTCAGAATGTCCTGCCAGGATGATTGAATGAGCCTTGTGTATGAGTAGGCCAGCACTTTGCAACAGGCTTCAGCTGAATATTAATGATACAAAGTGGCAGCTCCTGCCAGTACTGTGCAAGAGCAAGATGCCAGTCTGCCAGCCTTCTGTCTGCATGTCGCTGAAACATATTTTCACAGTACTCATTTATCTTGGGTTTCTTATTATTCTCCCTCCATTTTTCCCCTCCTCTCCTGAAAGCGTTGGCTCATGAGGGGGCACGATTCCTGTTGCAGTACATTATCCCAGGAGCACATCGTGCTGAACCCATCATGTCTTCAGCATGCACATACTTTCCAACAGGGCTCATCAGATATTCAGCAGGAGCAGCAACTTGATCAGACACTTACCATTCACTCCCTCCATCACCGGCACACAGTGGCAGCAGTGTGTACCATCTACAAGATGCACTGCAGCAATTCACCAAGGCTTCTTCAGCTGCACCTCCCAAACCCACACCCTCCACCATTTAGGACAGGGATGGCAAGTGAATGGGAACACCACCACCTCTAATTCCTCCCCAAATCACGCATCATCCTGACTTGGACATACATCGCCGCCGTTCCTTCAACTTCACTCGGTAAAAATCCTTCAATTCCCTACCAAACAGCAGCATGGGAGCACCTTCACCACACAGACTGCAGCGGTTCAAGAAAGCAGCTCACCACCACATTCTCAAGGGGCAACTAGGGATGGGCAATAAATGCTGTCCTTGCCAGTGATGTCCACATCTCCGGAATAATTTTTTTAAAAATGCAGGCAGACCTTTTCCCCCTTCTTTAGCCCTATAACACTCCCCAAGAACTCTGCGTTCCTTCAGCCCTGGGCTGCTCCCTTCACCCTACCATTGGTGACTGCACTTTCAGCTGTTTATGCCCGAAGATTTAGAATTCCACTCTGCTTCTCTCTCCTCCTTAAGATCACCCTTAAAATCTCCTTCTTTGGCTCAGGGTCAGATTTTTGCCTCATTATGCTCCTGTGAAGCACATTGGGACATTTTACTATTAATGGCACTGTGTAAAGGCAGGTTGCTGTTTAAAACTTAATGGGTCTGGAGATTGGCAAAGGGCTGTTCTCATTGGTAGATAAATGCTAAGTTAGAATCATAGAATGATACAGTACAGAAAGAGGCCATTCAGCCCATCGTGCCTATGCCAGCAATCCAATTAGTCCCACTCCCTCTGCTTTTCCCCACAGCCCTTTAAATTTTTCCCCTTTCAAGTATTTATCCAATTCTCTTTTGAAAGTTACTATTGAATCTGCTTCCACCACCCTTTCAGGCAGCGCATTCCAGATCATAACAACTCGCTGTGTAAAAAAAAGTTTCCTCATGTCATCTCTGGTAATATCAGCAACCTGACAGCAAATTAATGGGAACTTTTCACACATAGCCTCCGAGGCAGCATGGTACAAACCTAAGCATCTCAAAAAGACAAAAAGCCTGGACAACTGTCCGCCCACACCACCACCCATCCCAAACCTCAGAGGCACCAAAGAAAACAGCCGCCAACAACACATCCTCATTATCTTGTGCCTGCACTGCATAATAATTGTGCCCCTCACTCCACCTCTAGCCTTTCAAACCAAGCAACAAAGCTGTTCCTAAAGGACATGCACACACACTCATTTAATAAAGAGCGAGCCTTGAATCTAGGCTTGGTTTCTTGCAGCTCCTGCAGTCTCCGACAGACCTACTGGGAACAGATTTTTTTTTTTGCAAACTGTTACTCTCCTGTTTCTGTTAAAGCTTTGCAATCTGTTCTGACATTCAAAATAAAATTACTTATGCTCAACTTGACTTAAAAGGCCATCAACATTCAATGGGGGCCTCTGTTTTAAAATAGAAACATGGACCTGGACTTGCTGCCTTGGCCACAATTGGCGATCTGGGTGCAAATTGCACTCAAAATTGCCTTAACTTTCAGAAGTGTTGAGTAAATAGACTTTGATTTCTGGAAAGTAACTGCTGTAAATTCCACTCCACCTTCGACAAACTGGCTGACACAGTGGTGTCAGTAATGACTTTGTTTTGTTAATTACTTCTCTTGGAATGTGGGCATCACTGGCAAAGCTGGCATGTGTTGCCCATCCCTTACTGCCCTGACTGAATAGCTTGAGATCAGTCATAATATAGACCAGACCAGGTAAGGCCACAGAAGGTGTCCTTCCCTAAAGGACACTCATGAACCATCTAGGTTTTTACATCAATGCCAGAGCTTCACAGCTTCCAGATTATCTTTAAACTGAACTCCAATGGTCAAAAAGCCACGACAGTATCTGAATTCGCGTTTCCTGAATGATTCAGCCAGGCCTCTGCATCACTCGCCCAGGAACATAACTGCTGCGCTACTGTGCATGCTGAGATCTGTTAACTTGGCTTCGAGCAGGAATCAAACCCGGGACATTCCTCCTCTCTATGGCTCAGTTCCATAACACAAGGTGCCATTGTAATTTCTTTTGACGTTGACTTCTTGCATTATTAATGGAGGTGATATCTAGTTTTCCCTGCTATGAGGGTTTTAGTAACCTTTTGTTGGCCAGCAGCAGTTTCATTTGATGCTCAGCAGCTGCTTTGGTACATTGCCTCTCACTGATGTTAATTTATGTGAGGGACACCCTGTACATCAATCGACGTTGGACACAGCAAGGTCATCAAAAATGTCAGCTAGAGATTAACAAAAAAGAAACCTTCAGGATTGCTCGGCTTCCATTTCTCCCCCTTCCATTATAGAACTGAAGATAATACGTTTGATTCTTTGAAGGAAAATGAGTCCAGGCTTGTTCTTGGATGGTTAATTCATTCCACTTGGAAGCGAACCCAACCCAACTTGGATCAACCATTAGCCACCCATGGGCTGTAGACCTGGAAGCACAAACCCCCAAGAGCTAACTTTACATCCCCCCACCCCTCCTGTCAAAGTGTCCAGATTGTTTATTGAAGGAAGAAAGGCAACCAGCAAAGACAAGTTCCAACGTCTTTCCAGCCAGGTTATCCTATTTCCCTTCCCTTTCATTCAGGAGGCTGCTGCTGTACCTTAACCCTTCATTTCCTCTGTCTAACCAGGCCCAGTATCACCATGTGTCCAGTCTTGGTCTGGGCTTCAGGATTTTAAGCAGGTATTTAGAAATTTACAAAATTTAAAATGGACAATGGCAAATTGCCTTTATACAGTACCTATAGTGCAATAAAACATCCTGAGGGACTTCACAGGAACAATATCAAACAAAATTTGACACCCAGCCACATAAGGGAATTTCCAGAAGTTTGGTCAAGGAAGTAGGTTTTAAGAAGCATCAAAAGAGAGTAAGGTTTAGGGAAGGAATTCAAGAGCTTAGGACCGAGTCAGCTGAAAGCACAGCCACCAATGCTGGAACGATTAAAATCAGAGATGCTCAAGAGGCCAGAATTGGAGGAACACAGATATCTTGGAGGATTGTCGGGCTGGAGGAGGTTACAAAGATAGTGAGGGGCAAGGCCATGGAGGGATTTGAAAACAAGGATGAGAATTTTAAAATCGAGCTTCTAATTAACCAGGAACCAATATAGGTCAGCGAGCACAGGGATGCTTGGTGAACAGGACTTGATGCGAGTTAGCATAAGGGTTTTGGATGAGCTCAAGTTTACAGAACATGGGAGGCCGGCCAGGAGTGCGCTGGAACGGTCAAGTCTGTAGGCAACAAAAGCATGAATGAGAGTCTCAGCAGCAGATGAGCTGAGCAGGGGTGGAGACGGGTGATGTTACAGAGTTGGAAGTAGGCTATTTTGGTGATGGGGGTCAGGAAACGATTTGTGAAATTAGTTTATTTTTTTCTCACACACCTTTGTGTCTGACGCGGGTACAGTATTATTCAAACCTCAGAACCTGAGTCCCTGCTCTTCCCTCTGTCCACCTTTGCACCAGGCACAAGCCTTACAGAATATTAAAAGCAACAGAATTAAATATCACATACCTGAATGACACAAATCGCTAGAGATGGGCATGTAGTGAGCTGGAAAGAAATTCTCAGCTGATGCAGAGGGTTGAGGTACAGCCACTGTCTCTGTCTCTTTGGGAGCTAGGAACGTTGTTTAAAAAGTGTTCTCTGGATGTAAGCATCGCTGTCAAGGCCAGCATTTATTGCCCATCCTTGGTTACCCTTGAGAAGGTGGTGTTGAGTCTTGAACCACTGTACTCTGTGGGGTGAAAGTGCTACCACAGTGATATTAGATAAAGGGTTCCAAGATTTTAAACCAGTGATCATGAAGGAACGAAAATGTATTCCAAGTCAGGATAGGATGTGACTTGGAGGTGGTGGCTTCCTATGTACCTGATGCCCTTGTCCTACCAAGTGGTGGAGGTCTCAAGTTTGGGAGGTGCTACTGAAGAAGCTGTGGTGAGTTGCTGCAGTACATCCTGTAGAGAGCATACACTACAGCCATGTTGCACTGGTGGTGGAAGACGTGGGTGTTTTAATGTGGTGGATTTTGCCCATCTGAAAGAGGCCCTTAATTCTGTGCTTTATGGGGAAAGCGTGAGGGAAAAGAAAGTCTTGCATTTCTATATTGCCTTTCACAATCTCAGGATGCCCAAAGTGCTTTATAGCCAATTAAGTACTTTTTGAAGTGTAGTCACTTTTGCAATGTAGGAAACATAGCAGCTAATTTATGCACAGCAAGGTCCCACAAGTAGCAATGAGATAATAATCAGATAATCTGTTTTTAGCAAGGTTCATTTGAGGGATAAATATTGGTCAGGACAAGAGAAAGAACCCCCCTATTCTTCTTCCAAATAGTGCCATAAGGTTTTTACATCCACCCAAGAGGGCAGATGGGCCCTCAACTTAACATATTCGAAAGACGAACTTGGCAGTTTAGCATTCCCTCTGTACTTCACTGTGCACATCATCCTAGCTTTTGTGCTCAAGTCTCCAGAGTGGGGCATAAACCCACCCCCTTCTGACTCAGGGGCAAGAGAGAGCTACTCACTGAGCTACAGCTGAGAAGAGAAAGATGCCATTGCTCAGAACAGGAAAGCAATCAGATAAAGCGACATCTAGGGCTGGAGGCAGGGCAGAGGAGAGCAACATGGCTGAATCCCAGCTGTGTTACCTGGAAAACAACTGAGAGATTTAGGAATACAGATGGTGGGATAGAAAAGGTAAACCTGGAGCAGTATCTTCAGAGGCTACTAAGGCTGCAGGATAGGAGGGCACAGGCTTTGGGATGTGAAGGGCAAGGTTAAGACAAACATCAGTAAATGGGTGACTGATAGCCGATACTGGGGTCCTCAGTGATTGTGGCCAGGAAAAGTGTGCAGGGTTATGGGAAAAGAGCAGGGGAGTGGGACTAATTGAATAGCTCTTCCAAAGAGCTGGCACAGGCACAATGGGCCAAATGGCCTCCTCCTGTGCTGTAAGACTTATTGACACTGGTTGCATTTAAGAAACAGCCAGTGCTGTAATGGGGAGACAGTTGGGTTGTTATTCTGGCAGGGTGAGAAAAAATGGGCTGAAGGGCACCCTTGGCACCCATACCAACCTTGTGAAAGAAAGCACCAAAGTATATTTCATTCACAGTGACCTTTATCATGAGCGAAGGACATATTCATTCTATCCAAAGCAAGCTAACTCCGATGCCAAACCACTGTCGCCAGGTTTATCTTACTGTCTGACAGAGAATCACTGAAGAGCTGGCCTCTGTCCAACTCCCATTTATATTTCAGGACCACTTCACAGGCTTTAAGCCACAGTCTAGATCTTCCACGACTCAGACCATCTCCCCGCCACCCCCACCACAACCCCCACCCCCACCCCACTCACTGTCCATACCCCCTTTCCCCTCTCTCTCCAGACCCCATCCCCCACTCTCTGCCCTGTTGGATGCTGCTTGCCCATTACCATGATGTACTCTGTCGGAGATGCTCCTTATTGGATGGGCGTCCTGTACTGTCCTAGCCTGGAGTGGTTATTCTGATTGGTCGAGCTGAACACAATGGCAAAGCCCTCTCCATACAACATTGTTGGTCTTTCCATGTTACTGAAGTCTGATGTTTTCACCTATGTTGCACCCCATTTCAGCAGATTTTCCTCAAATTTATAAAAAGTACAGAACTAGGTTAAGGTTCACACGCACACTGTGCATATACAAGTATTGAGATC
Source organism: Heterodontus francisci (assembly GCF_036365525.1). Lineage (NCBI taxonomy): Eukaryota > Metazoa > Chordata > Chondrichthyes > Heterodontiformes > Heterodontidae > Heterodontus > Heterodontus francisci. The sequence goes on from NC_090406.1 coordinate 7,229,965, forward strand.
ACAAGCCCAACAATGGTGGCTACTGATTTCTTTTATGAATCAAAAATGTAATAAGCCACATCTGCAACCCCAATTAGCCACATGTATGAAATGAGTTATGATAGTCTCAACCCCATGCCTGTGGCACCAAATAATTAGTGCCTAAAAACTTCACATTGATGGCTGGTGTGGGAAATTAACCTGCCACATTAATGCAGTTGAGGGGCATTTTCCCGAGGTTGGGAGGAGAGCTCCTTATTGGGTACATGGTAAATCTTACAAGGCCCACTGCTAACCTAGCACGTCAAATAATCAATGGTTGGGGAAAAAAAACACTCAACAGCTGCTGGTCAGGACACTGCGATGGTGCAGGGCCCTGAAAAATTTACCTGGACACATATTCAGATCTGGGAACATGCGCTGCTGAGATTGGGTCTCATAAAATGCAAAAAATGTTTCATTCAGCAGCATTGAAATTACTTGCCCTGATTCATTCAAATTTTTGGTTAAAAGATTTAAAAATCACTCAACATAATCTATGCTCGACAATAATTGCTCAGGTGTAGGCAGCACTTATAAGCGACCATTCTCCATGCATGAACAATGAATGTCGACAGGCTACTCAACTGTGGGGGCATCACAGCAAAGCTCAAACCTCTAACTACATGATATTCACGAGTGTTTCCAGTGGGAATCACAGGATAGAGATCAGGAGCAGGAGCCACGGCTGATTTTTTTTCCCCTTCCCTTCATCCAGGTGGGTTGAAGCAAATTGTGGTGGCCCAAATCTTGCTTAGTGAATAACTAACTGCGACTTTACGATGCATGGTGTTATTAATACACCAAAGCAGCCAGCAAGTTCAGGCAAAGAATAAATAGGTCAGGAGTTGCGAATCTCCAGAACTTGAAAGTTGATTTATGCTGCTCCTCCATTTGCTTTGCACAAATGGCATTTCACCCTTAACCTCTCCAATATTTTTGAGGTTGCTGCATTTGCAAATTAATTATCCATTAAATTTGCTGCAGAAATTTAGGGCTGAAACTTAGTGCAATGTGATCATTGTTAGTACAATAATAATCAACCTCTCCAGCCCAGAAAAGGAACAATTTAAAGCTGAGTCTCATTGAAGATGGTAAATTCTTACTTGTCCTTTCTGTCTCATTTTTCCTCTTGCTCTTAATCCAATCTTTCTGTACCTCATTTAACTCTGATTTACCCTATTTCCTTCTCCATCCTTCAATCGCATGGGTTAAAGAGACAGACTGTTGGTCCCGTTGTTTACCGAGATCCCAGATACCCCACTACCCTCACGACATCCAGGGCAAAAATTCTTCCAGCTGAATTGTGCAGGAAAAAGTGTAACTAATGGCAGTGTCTGGGTCATTGTTCCCCCTTTTTCTGACGAATGTGCCCCACTCAAAAACAACAGACATCCTATAAAGTCCAAAGAATTTAATACAATATATACAAAGATATTCAGAGTGCAGTAGTCTCAGAGCTCGCCTGTTCCCAGTCAGCTCACATCTACAAGAATCACATCATGCTCAGTGAGTCAACGATTTCCGGCCCTTGAGCATCCTCCGCAGAATCACCTCGATGCCGCCCCGGGTGCTGATGCGCTTCTGCCAGCCATGAGTTCGAATCCTCTTGATAGTCTTTGGTTGGTACTCGGTGCCGCGCTTCTTCGTCCGGACCTGCTGCTGGCTCCACGGAAAGAAGTGGGAGCCCAGGCCACTGGTCTCCACCCGCCCCGCCAGGGAGCCCGAGGTCAGGAGGCCGGTGGGCCGCGACAGGAAGGAGCTGCAGTACTCGCGTGGGCTGGAGCTTGACGGCACAACAGGGGCCAAGTACTGTGCGGGCTGCCACCTGTGGGAAGCAACAAGGATAACAAAGGATGTACTAGCAAGCTTTGGTTTTAACTCCAGGAACTAGCTGGAATAGGAGATGGCCGCTCGGGTCTATCGTGATAAGTCGTGTTTTGACTAATTTGCTAGAGTTCTTCGAAGTTGTAACAAGCAAAGTGGATAATGGGGATCTGGTAGATGTAGTACATCTGGACTTCCAGAAGACATTTGATAAGGTGCCGCACAAAAGGTTAATACACAAGGTTAGATCGCACGGGTTAGGGGCAATTTATTAGCTTGGATAGAGGATTGGCTAACCAACAGAAAACAGAGAGTCGGGATATATGGGCCTTTTTCTGGTTGGCAAGATGTAACTAATGGGGTGCTACAGGGATTGGTCCTTGGGCCCCAACTATTTACAATATATATTAATGACTTGGATGCAGGGATAGAAGGTACTATAGCCAAATTTGCAGATGACACTAAAATAGATGGGATAGTAAGTTGCAATAAAGAAATAAGAAATTTATAAATGGATATGGATAGGTTAGGTGAATGGGACAAATTTGGCAGATGGAGTTTAACGTGGATAAGTGTGATGTTATCCACTTTGGTCGGAAGAATAGAAAGGTAAATTATTATCTAAATGGAGAGAAACTTCAGAATGCTTCGGTGCAGAGGGATCTGGGTGTCTTTGTGAATGAATCACAGAAAGCAAGTATGCAGTTACAGCAGGTAATAAAGAAGGCAAATGGAATTTTGGCAGTTATTGCTAAAGGAATAGAGTATAAAAGTAGGGAAGTGTTGCTGCAACTGTACAATGCATTAGTGAGACCGCATCTGGAGTATTGTGTACAGTTTTGGTCCCCTTACTTGAGGAGGGATATAGTTGCATTGGAGGCAGTTCAGAGGAGGTTCTCTAGATTGATTCCAGGGATGAGGGGTTTGTCTTATGAAGAGAGATTGAGCAGTTTAGGCCTTTACTCTCTAGAGTTTAGAAGAATGAGAGGAGATCTAATTGAGGTATATAAGATGATTAAGGGGATTGACAAAGTTGACGTAGAGAGGATGTTTCCTTTTGTGGGGCAATCTAGAACGAGAGGTCATAGTTTTAGGATAAGGGGTAGCAGATTTAAAACAGAGATGAGGAGAAATTACTTCTCTCAAAGAGTCGTGAGTCTGTGGAATTCACTACCCCAGAGTGCGGTGGATGCCAGGACATTGAGTAAATTTGAGGAGATAGACAGATTTTTAATTAGTAAAGGGTTGAAGGGTTATGGAGAACGGGCAGGAAAGTGGAGTTGAGGCCAAGATGAGATCAGCCATCATCGTATTGAATGGCGGAGCAGGCTCGAGGGGCTGAATTGCCCACTCCTGCTTCTATTTCTTATGACCTTTGTAAATCCAAGCACACAGACTATTTCTAACTCTTTCCTGCACTGGGTCACACACTGACCACTGAAATGCCAGCAGTGCAGCATTTTGTATACCAGTCTTGCTATTCCATCGTGGTAGTACTCCAGTATCACTCATTCATTTCATTATCTGGGAGAGCGTGAGGTGTAACAGTAAATGAGAATAAGCTCCTTCCACAGGCAGAGATGCGCAGATGAGGGTAACTGGAGGGCACAGATTTAAGATAATTGGCAAAAGAATCAGAGTAGATGAGGAAGCAAGGAACAGAAGGTTATGTTGATGGGGTTAGATGTAGAAGGGTGGAAGGAAGCTTGTGTGGAGCATAAACACTGGCATGGAACAGCTGGGCCGAATGGCCAGCTTCTGTGCTGTAAATACCATGTAATTCTATCTAATAATTATTTTTAAAGATAGTACTTGCAATCCCCTGCACTCTTCTGCCACTTAGATAATGGCACTTTCTCTGCCTCAAGACTTTTTAACCGAAATGTGCAGCACTCAGGCCATTAATCCATGGTTAACATAGAAACTAGCTTGGCTATTTCCCAAGTTCAACTCTAAAATAATGGAACAAGACTCTCTCTCTCCTCAAGGGCTCTACCACAACTCCATTTGGATACAGTTTCCAGTCTGATTTTTATTTGAGTGTATGCCCAAATAGCAATCTCATTCGGAGAGAGACCAAGAGGGCAGCAAAACAGGCACAGTCTGTTCTACCACTGTCTCCAGCCAACCCATTTCATTTCCAGCGGCATTTGTGGAGAGTTAAAGTTTCAGGTCGATGACCTTTCATGAACAGTCTCTGCTTCTCGCTCTACGGACGCTGTCAAACCTAGTACTTCCAGCATTTTCTATTTTTATTTCAGATTTCCAGCACCTACAATAATTTGCTTTTGTTCCATTTCCTTTCTGGATTTTTCTGCAAAGTTTCAACCTACCTATGCTCCCAGAGGTAAATCAACATTATATATAATGTTTCACTAACTTTATATCTTAAAAATCTTACTTCTGCACACATTTGGTGCCAACTTTTACCACTATAAATGCCTTTGGCTATGCTTATAAAGAAAACTGTCTATATAAATTACACAGCACCCCCACTGGGGGGAGGGTAAAATTACAGTGTGACAAGTTTACATAGGAAGCTCCCAATATAAGCCTGGAACCTTTTAAAAAATCTTTCATGGGATATGTGTGGCACTGGCAAAGCCAACATTTGTTACCCATCCTTAATTGCTCTTGACAATCACAGAAAAATCCTAATTACCTCCTATTGGGACAACAGGTGGCCGACTGCCTTAAAACATGTGCCCCCATCCCCATTTCCTACCACCTGACACCACCTCCACCCGACTACTGTCAGTTCAGGCATTTCAACTATGGGTGGCATCACAGCCAGCCCTCATTGTCCATCCGCATATGCGCATTCTGTCCAGCAGGAGGCGGTAAAAGCTGGCCGCAGCGGCCCCTGTTGGACAATGCGGGGAATGTGAGGACCGGGCTGTGATGCCCTCACAGTCGAAGAGCAGGCGGAAACTTGCTTCCCACAGGTCTCCCACTGGACGAAAGCCCCAATGCTGAGTAAAAAGGGGAAGGGGGGGAGGTCCGTCGGGTTTGTGGTACCGAGAGCCCCGATGACAGACCTCGCCCAGGGAGCGGGGAGATCCCCCAGCTGGCGGATCCCCGTCGCCTCGCCCGTTTCGCGGCCTCCTCCCGCCCTCGGGTACCTGCAGCCCCGCACCGCCGCTCTCAGGAAGCTCATCGCCTCACTCGACTCTCCCCAGGCTCCAACCGACGCGTGCGGGCCCACACTCCCACCCACTGACAGGCCGACGCCTCATTGGCCGCACCATCCCAGCGCCTCACCCAATAGAAAGCCGCTTTGCAGGATCAGCAGGAACGCATGCGTGCGACCCACTGAGCATTCTGGGGGTTGTAGTTCTAAAACTCAAGCTCAGCTCTCAGCAACAACTTGCATTTATGTAGCACCTTTCACGACCTCAGGATGTCCCAAAGCTAATTACTGTTGTAATGTAGGAAGTGTGGCAGCCAATTTGCGCACAGCAAGCTCCCACAAACAGCAATGTGGTGATGACCTGATAATTCCTTTTTATGATGTTGATTGACGGAGTGATAACTCTTGGCCCAGGACACTGGGAGAACTCCCTGGCCCTTTTTCAAAATAGTGCTATGGGAGATTTAAGGAGGGTATTCTGAAGCTTGGAGCCTAGGCAACTGAAGGCATAGCCACCAATGGTAGAGCGATTAAATTCAGGGATGTGGAAAAGACCAGAATACGAGTGCAGAGATAGGACTTCTTATTGACCAATCAAGATATCACTGGGTTGCCCCAGGTATCATCCATCGAATTAATCTAATAAAAGCACCCCTTTTAAAAGTGGCGGAAGCAATAAACAGCAAATTATAAATGAAACCAAAGAAAACTGATCAAATTAAAGCATGATTTTTTTTGTGTCAACAATGGGCTCCAGTCCCTCCAGTGGTAGAATTAACTCAGGAGAGGAGGGGAAAAGTGCTTCAAAACAAAAACAAACCACATGAGCTTTACTTTTCATGAATGACAATGCCATCTGCATCTTATGAGATCAGTGCGTTGCCACCTGTTACTTTTTCCACACACAAGTGCTTACATTGGACAGATGAGGCATTTTAGTTTTTAATAAATAAAAGACCACAAGAGAATGACGGTGAATGTACATGTTTTATAAGTTGCTGTTCTAGTGGGTAACATTAAACTCCAACGGGGGCAGAAACCTGTCATTATTGGATGGGTGTCCTGTTACTCACCTTGCCTGATTTAGTTTTCTATTCACGTCAATGATATATTTTGGATGGTCGGTCCAATACCGTCAGTTGTCCACTCCCAATGAAGCGAAAATGTTACTCCCACACATTTTGAGGGCTTACTCCTATAATCTTTTCCCAATTTTGCCTCTCTTTCTTCATCCTCTGCTAAAGACGCTGCCTTACAAACAGTAAGAGTAAAGAGGAGATGGTAAAATTGCAGAAGCCAATGGTTAGGTCACAGTTAGAGTATGGTGCCTAGTTTCAGGCACCCATTACAGAAAGTTAAAGACATACAGAGTGTACAATGTAGATTCGGCAGAATGATGCTAGGGATGGGAGACTATAGTGTGAAGAGACGAGTTTATTTTTATTTATTAGGTCTCAGGATGTTGACATTGCTGACAAGGCCAGCATTTATTGCCCATCCCTAATTGCCCTTGAGAAGGTGGTGGTGAGCTGCCTTCTTGAACCACTGCAGTCCATGCAGGGTAGGCACACCAACAGTGCTGTTAGGAAGGGAGTTCCAGGATTTTGACCCAGTGACAATGACAGAACACCAATATATATTTCCAAGTCAGGATGGCATGTGACTTGAACGGGAACTTGTAGGTGGTGGTGTTCCCATGCGTTTGCTGCCCTTGTCCTTCTAGATGGTAGAGGTCACAGGTTTGGAAGATGCTGCTGAAGGCGCCTTGGTGCGTTGCTGCAGTGCATCTTGTAGGTGGTACACACTGCTGCCACTGTGCGTCAGTGATGGATGGAGTGAATGTTGAAGGTGGTGGATGGGGTGCCAATCAAGCGGGCTTCTTTGTACTGGATGGTGTCGAGCTTCTTGAGTGTTGTTGGAGTTGCACCCATCCAGGCAAGTGGAGAGTATTCCATCATATTTGTGCCTTGTAGATGGTGGACAGGCTTTGTGGAGTTAGGAGATGAGTTACTCGCCGCAGAATTCCCAGCCTTCCTCCTGGTTTTGTAGTCACAGTATTTATATGGCTGGTCCAGTTAAGTTTCTGATCAATGGTAATCCCCAGGATGTTGATAGTGGGTGATTCAGCAATGGTAATGCCATTGAATATCAAGGGAAGGTGGTTAGACTCTCTTATGTTTTTTATTGCCTGGCACCACTTGCCACTTATCAGCCCAAGCCTGGATGTTGTCCATGTCTTGCTGCATGCTGGCATGGACTGCTTCATTATCTGAGACATTGTGAATGGAACTGAACACTGAGTTACTAAGAGTCTTTCCTCTGATGCAGAGAGAAAGCTAAGAGGTGAATTAATTGAGATGCCTTTTAAGTATGAAGTGTGAATAAGGAGAAATTATTTCCTCTGGTTGTAGTCAGTGTCAATAGGTAATTGATTTTAAATTGTCACTAGGAGAGTGAAGAGAAAGGTTAGGAGAGATTTCTCTACCAGAGGGTTATTAGAACATAGAAAGTTTTTCCACCGAGACCATTATATAGAGTCAGAGTTTTACAGCACAGAAATAGGCCCTTCGGCCCAACACGCCTGTGCCGACCATCAAGCACCTGTCCTAACTAACCCCATTTCCCCACACTTGGCCTGCAGTCCTGTATGTTATGGCATTTCAAGTGTTCATCTAAATACTTCTTGAATGTCATGAGTGTTCCTGCCTCTACCACCTCTTCAGGCAGTGTGTTCCAGATTCCAACCACCCTCTGGGTGAAAACATTTCTCAACTCCCCTCTAAACCTTCTGCCCCTTATCTTAAATCTATGCCCCCTAGTTATTGACCTCTCCGCTAAGGGAAAATGTTTCTTCCTATCTATCCTATCAATGCTCCTCATAATTTTGTGTACCTCAACCAGGTCCCCCCTCAGCTTTCTCTGCTCCAAGGAAAACAACCCCAGCCTATCCAGTCTCTCTTCATAGCTGAAATGCTCCAGCCCAGGCAACATCCTGGTGAATCTTCTGTGCACCCGCTCCATTGCAATCACATCCTGCTTACAGTGTGGTGACCAGAACTGTACACAGTACTCCAGCTGTGGCCTAACCAGCATTTTATACAGCTCCACCATAACCTTCCTGCTCTTATATTCTATGCCTCGGCTAATAAAGGCAAATATCCCATAAGCCTTCCTAACCACCTTATCTACCTGTCCTGCTGCCTTCAGTGATCTATGGACAAGCACCCCAAGGTCCCTCTGACCCTCTGTACTCTCAAGGGTCCTACCATCCATTGTATATTCCCTTGCCTTGTTAGACCTCCCAAAGTGCATCACCTCACATTTCTCAGGATTAAAGTCCATTTGCCACTGCTCCGCCCATCTATATCATCCTGTAGTCTAAGGCTTTCCTCCTCACTATTTACCACACCACCAATTTTCGTGTCGTCTGCGAACTTACTGATCATACCTCCTATATTCACGTCTAAATCATTAATGTACACTACAAACAGTAAGGGTCCCAGCACCGATCCCTGCGGTACCACTGGTCACAGGCTTCCAATCGCAAAAACAACCCTCAACCATCACCCTCTGTCTCCTGCCACTAAGCCAATTTTGAATCCAATTTGCCAAATTACCCTGGATCCCATGGGCTTTTACTTTCTTAACCAATCTTCCATGCGGGACCTTATCGAAAGCCTTACTGAAGTCCATGTAGACAACATCAACTGCTTTACCCTCATCTTCACATCTAGTTACCCCCTTGAAAAATTCAATCAAATTTGTTAGACACGATCTCCTCCTAACAAAGCCATGCTGACTATCCCTGATTAATCCCTGCCTCTCCAAGTGGAGATTAATCCTGTCTCTCAGAATTTTTTCCAATAATTTCCCCACCACTGATGTTAGACTCACCGGCCTGTAATTACCTGGTTTATCCCTGCTACCCTTCTTGAATAATGGTACCACATTTGCTGTCCTCCAATCCTCTGGTACCTCTCCTGTGGCAAGAGTGGATCTGAAAATGTGTGTCAGAGCTCCTGCAATCTCCTCCCTTGCCTCAGATACATCTCATCTGGGCGTGGGGATTTATCCTTTAAGCCACTAATACTGCCAATACTTCCTCCTTTACAATGCTAATTTGTTCAAGTATATCACAATCCCCCTCCCTGATCACTACACCTACACCGTCTCTCTCCATAGTGAACACCGATGAAACGTAATCGTTCAAAACCTCCCCTATGTCCTCCGGCTACACGCACAGACTGATATCTGTTCCTATTCACTATTGATCCTATTCGCTCAGCCATGCTGGAAAGTGAAGGTAAACTTCAAGGTAGGACAGCATCAAGACTCCATGGGCAAATAGCATGCTGATGCTCACTGTTGATGTTTAGATATGAAGAGCAGCCACTTGACTGACATCCAGGCAGGCTGTCTCACATGAAAGCGCAACCCAGCATAAGATGCTATCTTCCAAGAGAGGAAAGGGGCGGGGTGGGAGGGGGTGGGGGGGTGGAACAAACTGGGGCTGGGTATGTGGGGGGGGTGTGGGGGTGGTTGTAAAGAGATGATGGGACCTTTTTTGTTAACAGCTTAAAGTAGCAAACTTTCCATACAAACAAGGAGCAAAGGTAGGCCATTCAGCCCCTCTCTTCTGCTCCGCCATTCAATAAGATCATGGATGATCTGTTTGTATCTCAAATTCCACACATTCATCTACCCAATAACCCTCAATTCCCTCGCCTAACAAGAATCTATCTACCCCCGCCTTAAAACTATTCAATGACCCCGCCTCCACCACCTTCTGAGGCAGAGAGTTCCAAAGTCACATAACGCTCAGAAAAAATTTCTCATCTGTCCTAAAAGGACAACCCTTAATTTTAAAACAGTGCCTCCTAGTTCTGGACTCCCCCACAAGAGGAAACAACCTTTCCACATCCACCTTGTCAAGACCATTCAGGATCTTATATACTTCAATCAAATCTCCCCTCACTCTTCTAAACCCCTGTGAAAACAAGTCCAGTCTGTCCAACCTTTCCTCATACGATAACCCGCTCATTCCAGGTATCAATCTAGTAAACATCCTCTGAACCGCCTCCAACGCATTCACATCCTTCCTTAAATGAGGCCAAAACTGCACAAAGTATTCAAGATGTGATCTCACCAATATCTTTTAAGTGAAAAGTGGATAAATACTTTCAGCAGAGGAAGATACAAGGCAATGAGGAGAAAGGAGTGAGATTTGTTTTTGAGATTTCGAGTGAGGAGCTGGCACAAACAAAATGGACCAGATGGCCTCCTTCTGTGCTGTATGATTGTATGGTTCATGCTGAGATAGAAACACATAGAATATACAACACGCAGAAACAGGCCATTCAGCCTGCAGGTGTTTATCCTTCACACAAGCCTCCTCCAACTCCATTTGCTTCATCTCATCCATCAGCAAATCCTATTCCTTTCTCCCCCATGTGTTTAATTAGCTTCCCTTAAAGGCAGCTATGCTATTCGCCTCAATTACTCAATGCAGCAGTGCATTCCACATTCTCACCACTCTCTGGGTAAAGGCACTGTCCTCAGGTGTCATCAGCCTGCTAGGGAGAGGAGGAGATAAAAGTGGGTAGCAATGATGACCTTTCCCCCTCATGTGGCCAGGTAGACTGTGCTCTGCTCAGACCAGATAATCCAGCACTGACCAGCCAGTGCTTGAACCCTGAAACTTTCTGGTCTACACACCTCATTGGGTGATTCATTTACCATCTGAGCTGCTAATGGGAAGAGCTCCAGCCACGTATTTGTTTTTAATGTGAATTTCTTATTGAAATCTTAAATCTGAAGAAAATTGAATGTCCATTCTTATTAATTCCATCACTCACACAATTATATTCCAGACTAAAGTATTTTCTTTAATGCTAGTGGACACAAATCATGCAAGAAATGGGTTTCACAGCAGGACTGTCCCTCGGTTGGAGAGCTAGAGATTGGCAAGTAGGATTTTGTTTTACTCTCCTAATTTAACTTTTTGTTTGCCAAAAACAATTAGTCAAACAGAAAGCTTACTGCAATAATATGTCATGTGCTTGTGATCTGGAATGCACTTTGAAAAGGGAATTGCATAAATACTCAAAGGGGAAAAAAATTGCAGGGCCATGAAAGAAGGAAAGAAAGACTTGCATTTCTATAGCGCATTTCACAATGTCCTAAAACACTTTGCAGCAAGTGAACTACTTTTGAAGTGTAATGTCAGAAACACAGCAGCCAATTTGTGCACAGCAAGCTCCCACATACAGCATTGTGATAATGACTATATAATCTGTTTTTGCGATATTGATTAAGGGATACATATTGGTCAGGACACCAGGGATAGCTCCCCTGCTCTTCTTTTAAATAGTGCCATAGGGCTTTTTACATCCACCTGGGAGGGAAGACAGCATCTTGGTTTCATCCAAAAGTCGGCATCTCTGACAGTGCAGCACTGCCTCAGTACTGCACTGGAGTGTCAGCCGATATTTTTTGTGCTCCGGTCCCTGGAGTGGACTCTAAACCCAGGGAGAGTCAGACAAAATGGATAGCACTTTCAAAGAGCTGGCACAGGCACGATGGGCCAAATGTCCTCCTCTGCTGTAAGATTGTATGAACATCACCACAGAGAGGTGCAGGCTGGCTGATGCAACATGCTGCAAAGAAAGAGCGAGATTAAAGCAATTCAAGAGTTCAAGAAGGTTGGAGAATCACGCTGGGGTTATTAGCAAGCTGCTGAGTTTGTTTTTCAGCTCAGTAAAGCTGAAAGTAACTCAGCACACTGCGCCCCCCACCCCCGGGGACTGGAATTTTCCATTGAATGAATATCCCCCACTTGCTGAGAGGAAAGAGATGAATAAATAGATACACGGGTAGGGAGCCAGGAAGCCAGCTAAATCTAAGATACTTAAAAAGATAATTAACTAGTTCACCCATCACCCTTGTGCAGGCTGACCTACATTGGCTCCCGCTCTAGCAACCCATCAGTTTTAAAATTCTTATCCTTGATTTGAAATCTCTCCATGGCCTCACCCCTCCCTGTCTCTGTAGCCTCCTCCAGACCTACAATCCTCTGAAATCGCTGGGCTCTTCCAAATCTTGCCTTTTGCGCAACTCCGATTTTAATCGCTCCACCATTGCTTTCAGCTGGCTAGTCCCTAAAAACTGGAATTTCCTCCCAAAAGCTCTCTGTGCCTCTACCTCTCTCTCCTCCTTTAAGACTCTCCCTAAAATCTACCTCTTTGACCAAGCTTGTGATCATCTATCCTAATATCACCTCATGTAACTTGGTGTCAAATTTTGTTTGATAATCGTTCCTGTGAAGTGCCTTGGGATGCTTTACTATGTTAAAGGTGCTATATAAATGCAAGTTCTTCTTGTTGTACTGAGTTGAATTCATAGATAGATTTTTAGATAGAAGGACAAAGGATCACATATATACATTTATAGATAGAATTCTAGATAGATACAAAGAAAGGACAGATTCATAGATAGAAAAAGGAAAAATTAACATATAAAAGGTGAAAATATCTGAAATTTGTGCTAGTTATTCACAGCAAGACATTCAGTACCTGTAAAGAGGAAAGCCAGTTTAATGTTGCAGCAATAAACAGTAGTCTGATGAAAAATGTTACCAAAAACGCAAACCTTAATCTTTTAGATGCTGCCTGATTTGCAACATATTTCCATTGTTTTCTGCTTTGATTTCATTGATGGAAATGATGTAGAATATTGCTAGATAGATAGGTAAATATAAATGATGAATGCAAGAGAAATTGGCACACAGAGAGATGAATGTGTATATTGGAGGACTTCAGACTTCAGGAATGTAGACAGGGATGTTTATTTTTTATGCTTTCATGGGATGTAAGCGTCACTGGCAAGACCAGCATTTGTTGCCCGATCAGTAATAGCCCTTGAATTGAGTGGCCTACTAGGCCCTTTCAGAGGACAATTAAGAGTCAACCACATTGCAGTGGTTCTGGAGTCACATGTAGGCCAGACCGGGTAAGGACAGCAGATTTCCTTCCCTAAATGATATTAGTGAACTAGATGGGTTTTTATGACAATAAATGCTAGTTTCATACCACCATTACTGAAACTAGCTTTCAATTCCAAATTTTTTTAAAATTGATTTAATTTCTTAGTGAATTGGATTTAAATTCCACCAGCTGCCATGGTGGGATTTGAACCTGTGCCCCCCAGGGCATTAGCCCAGGCTTCTGGATTACTAGTTCAGGTCAAACATGGGCACGGAAACCTCCTATTGATTACCACCTGCCGTGCCCCCGCCTCCTCAGCTAATGAATCAGTACTCCTCCATGTTGATCACCACTTGGAAGAAGCACTGAGGGTGGGGGACTTCAATGTCCATCACCAAGAGTGGCTCAGTAGCACCACTACTGACTGAGCTGGCCGAGTCCTAAAGGACATAGCTACTAGACTGGGTTTGTGGTAGGTGGTGAGGGAGCCAACAAGAGGAAAAACCTACTTGACCTCGTCGTCAGCAATATAGCTGTTGCAGATGCATCTGTCCATGACAGTATTGGTAGGAATGACCACCGTACAGTCCTTGTGGAGACAAAGTCCCATCTTCACACTGAGGATACCCTCCATTGTGTCGTGTGGCACGACCACCATGCTAAATGGGATAGATTACGAACAGATCTAGCAATTCAAAACTGGGCATCCATGAGACACAGTAGGCCATCAGCAACAGATCCCCCGGCATATCCCACACCCTACTATTACCATCAAGCCGGGGGACCAACCTTGGTTCGATGAAGATTGCAGGAGGGCAAGCCAGGAGCAACACCAGGCATACCTAAAAATGAGATGAGAACCTGGTGAAGCTACAACCCAGGACTACTTGCATACCAAACAGCAGAGGCAGCATGCGATAGACAGAGCTAAGCGATCACATAAGCAATAGATCAGATCTAAGCACTGTAATCCTGCCACATCCAGTCGTGAATGGTGGTGGACAATTAAACAACTAACAAGAGGAGGAGGCTCCACAAATATCCCCATCCTCAATGATAGGGCAGCCCAGCACATCAGTGCAAAAGACAAGGCTGAAGCATTTGCAACCATCTTCAGTCAGAAGTGCCGAGTTGATGATCTATCTCGGCCTCCACCTGAGGTCCCCAGCATCACTGATGCCAGTCTTCAGCCAATTCAATTCACTCCACATGATATCAAGAAACGACTGAAGGCACTGGATACTGCAAAGGCTATGGGCCCTGACAACATCCCGGCAATAGTACTGAAGACTTGTGCTCCAGAACTGGCCGCATGCCTAGCCAAGCTGTTCCAGTACAGCTACAACACTGGCATCTGCCCAACAATGTGGAAAATTGACCAGGTATGTCCTGTATACAAAAAGTAGGACAGATCCAACCCGGCCAATTACCGCCCCATCAGTCTACTCTCGATCATCAGTAAAGTGATAAAAGGTGTCACCGACAGTGCTATCATCGGCACTTGCTCAGCAATAATATGCTCGCTAATGCTCAGTTTGGGTTCCGCCAGGGCAACTCAGCTCCTGACCTCATTACAACCTTGGTCCAAACATGGACAAAAGAGATGAACTCAAGAGGTGAGGTGAGAGTGACTGCCCTTAACATCAAGGCAGCATTTGACAAAATGTAGGAACAAGGAGCCCTAGCAAAACTGGAGTCAACAGGAATCGGGGAAAAAATTTCCACTGGTTGGAGTCATACCCAGCACAAAGGAAGATGGTTGTGGTTGTTGAAGGTCAATCGTCTCAGTCACAGGACATCACTGCAGGCGTTCCTCAGGGTAGTGTCCTAGGCCCAACCATCTTCAGCTGCTTCATCATAAGGTCAGAAGTGGGGATGATTGCACAATGTTCAGCACCATTCGTGACTCCTCAGATACTAAAGCAGCCCATACCCATATGCAGCAAGACCTGGACAACATTCAAGCTTGGGCTGATAAGTGGCATGTAACATTCGTGCCACACAAGTGCCAGGCAATGACCATTTCCAACAAGAGAGAATCTAACCATCTCCCCTTGACGTTACCATCACTGAGTTACCATTAACCAGAAACTGAACTAGACCAGCCATATAAATACTGTGGCTACAAGAGCAGGTCAGAGGCTGGGAATTCTGTGGTGAGTAACTCACCTCCTGACTCCCCAATGCCTGTCCACCATTTACAAGGCACAAGTCAGGAGTGTGATGGAATACTCACCACTTGCCTAGATGGGTGCAGCTCCAACAACACTCAAGACACCATCCAGGACAAAGCAGCCCGCTTTATAGGCACCCCATGCTCCACCTTAAACATTAATTCCCTCCACCACCAACACACAATGTGTACCACCTACAAGTTGCACTGCAGCAACTCACCAAACTCCTTCCATAGCACCTTCCAAACTCGCGACCTCTTCCACCTAGAAGGACAAGGGCAGCAGACTCTTGGAACACCACCACATGCAAGTTCCCCTCCAAGCCACACAACATCCTGACTTGGAACTGTATTGTCGTTCCTTCACTGTCACTGGGTCAAAATCCTGGAATTCTCTTCTTAACAGCACTGTGGGTGTACCTACACCCCGAGGACTGCCGCGGTTCAAGAAGGCAGCTCACCACCACCTTCTCAAGGGCTATCAGGGTCTACCCAGTGACACACACATCCCATGAAAGAATTAAAAAAAGATTCAAAACACTCTGAGTGCAGGGATTTCTCCTTCCATCAGTCCTAAATGGTCGACTTCTTATCCTGAGACTGTGACCCCATGTTCTAGGTTCTCCAGTCAGGGAAAACATTTTCTCAGCATCTACCCTGTCAAGCCCCTTAAGAATTTTATATGTTTTCGATTAGATAAACTCTCATTCCTCTAAACCCCAGGAAATATAGGCCTAATCTACTCAATCTCTTCTCATAGAACAATCTCCTCATCCCAGGAATCAGTCTAGTGAACTTTCGCAGAACTCACTCTAGGGCAAGTATATCCTTCCTTAGGTAAGGAGACCAAGACTACACACAGTACTCCAGGTGTGGCCTCACCAATGCCCTGCTGACATTGACTGTCTGGGCCTATAGGTGAAGTGAAAAGTGGCAAATGGAATTCAATCCGGAGAAGTGTGAGGTAATGCACTTGGGGAGGGCAAATAAAGTGGGGTAATACACAATAAACGGGAGGATATTGAGAGGGTTAGAAGAAGTGAGAGACCTTAAAGTGCATGTCCACAGGTCCCTGAAGGTGGCAGGACAGGTAGATAAAGTGGTGAAGAAGGCATATGGAATGCTTTCCTTTATTGGCCGAGGTATAGAATACAAAGGCTGGGATGTAATACTGGAACTGTACAAAACGCTGTTTCGGCCACAGTTGGAGTATTGTGTACAGTTCTGGTCACCACATTACAGGAAAGACATAATTGCTCTGGAGAGAGTGCAGAGGAGATTTACAAGAATGTTGCCAGGGCTTGAAAGTTGCAGCTGCGAGGAAAGATTGGATAGGCTTGGGCTGTTTTCCTTAGAAGAGGAGGCTGAAGGGTGACTTAATTGAGGTGTACAAAATTATGAGGAGCCTAGATAGAGTAAAAAGGGCCTGTTTCCCCTAGCGGAGAGGTCAATTACCAGGGGACACAGATTTAAGATGATTGGTAGAAGGATTAGAGGGGACATGAGGAAAAACTTTTTCACCCAGAGGATGGTGGGTGTCTGGAATTCACTGCCAGGATCGGTGGTGGAGGCAGAAACCCTCAATTCTTTTAAAAGGTACCTGGGCATGCACCTGAAGTGCTTTAACCTGCAAGGCTACAGACCAGGTGCTGGAAGGTGGGATTAGATTGGGCAGCTAGTTTTTCGGCTGGCACAGACACGACGGGCTGAATTTTTCTCTGGTTCTAAGGACAGCCACAGATATGGTTCTGGAGGTTGACCAGCATGAAAGGAAACATGGAATCATAGAAAGATACAATGCAGAGGGAGGCCATTCAGCCCATCATGCCTGTGCTAGCTCTTTGAAAGAACTATCCGATTAATCCCACTCCCATGTTGTTTTGCCACAGGCCACAAATTTTTCCTTTTCAAGTATAATTGAGTCCTTTTTGAATTCCCTTTTGAAAGTTATGATTGAACCCTTTCAGACAGTGCATTCCAAATCATAATGGCTCGCTGCATAATTTTTTTTCTCCATGTCGCCTCTGGTCGTTTTGCCAATTATCTTAAATCTGTTTCCCTCTGGTTCCCGACCTTCTGCCACTGGAAAGAGTTTTCCCTCATCTATACCAGCAAAACCCCTTCATGATTTTGAACATCTCCATGCTCCAACAAGATGTCAGTGTCTTCCAGAGCTGAGAGGAAAAGGTCAGGTCGGGGAGACATATGTCAAAGCACAGCTCCCAGAAGATGGCTGGACAGGCAGGTAGCTGGAAGCAAGTCTGCGCAATTGACGCATTTTCAGCAGGCACTCAGACAAACTCGCCTTGTGAAGGCGGAGCTAGCTGGCTGAATTATTGTGATTGACACGCGGGTCGCCCAGGTTTGGGTGAATTTATTGGCTGGTAGAGGTGCCAATCAGGTTAAGAGGCAATGAGAAATGCTGATTGGACTCTTACTCTATGGCGATCAAGGACAGACGAAGACATCCTGCAAAAAACCTGAAGATCAAATATTCACCGAAGCAACAGAGAGAGGGAGAGATACAGTATCCCCAACAATTCATCCCTATAGCCAAGCATTGTAATCCCGAGTGTCACAATGTAATTTAGCAATCTGGGGACAAATACTCAAAAACTGCAGATACTTTGTAATTTATTGGTGCAATATTTCAATGAATTAATTTATTTAGTGAAAATACGTACAGTTGCAATCTGTGAAGAACATCTGAAGTTTGCTTTTATGAATGAGGTAAGGAGGAAATTTCATATTTTGCATTTTTTTTTAAGCACAGTTTTATGTATTGGGATGTGTTCTCTGATATGCAATCGGTTCAACGCGTGCTCCACCTGGAGCCTTTATATCCATGGGCATTTATTAATAGGTTTTACTGCATTCATCTTTATAATTGATCCGGTAACGCAAAATTTCAATGCAATCTTTAATTTGTATACTTTAAAATAAAATGCATCTTGGAATTCGAGACCTGAAGATATCATAAACATTTCACCTAAATGCAATCCATAGTCAATCTACATTTTCATGCATCGTGCGATGTTGCAATTTTCATGCATATAATAAACATGATTTGTGTATTTGTTGTAGTTTTAGATTAATTTTTGCATGGGCTTTTATAAAATAACCTCGGTTTTTTTGGTGACAGGATTAAAACGCCATCGAGTAAATCTCCCGGGATTAGGAAGATACCTGCAATATAAAAAAAAGCAGGAACAGAAATATTTGCCGTTGAAACGAACAAGGTTTATATTTTAAGAAGGGCCCTTTGAATCGGCAGATTAGACATATCAGACTAGAAGAATGATTTGATTTTTTTTTCCAGGGGTAACCTGACTTGGGGGGGTGGGGGGGGGCGGAAATGTACATTCCGAGTTCCATCGCTGAAATCGACAGCGCGATAGGTGAATCCCAGTCTCCACATTCAGCCATGTTCAATACTGAATCTCTGCACTCACTGGGCCAATTCTGTGCTATTCTCCACTGCAGTTCGAAAATAAAGTTTGCAATGAAAAAAAAATTCCCAACATTTGATTATTAATGTGACCGTCTTATATGAAACCATTTTTTTGGGAGTAAATTGGGCACAGTCAAATCTCAAACAAGTTCTGAATAACATGGAACCACAGTATAAAACTGTTCTGACGCTAAATTGTCAGTCTCCATCAGTGGGGCTACCAGAAGGGACCATGTGGTGTCTAGAAAAAGATCACACTGCTACAATAGGGGCCGCTCTTCTGGGACTGAGGCACATAATGGGAAGGTGTAGAGGGAGCTTTACTCTGTATCTAACCCCGTGCTATACCTGCCTGGGGAGTGTTTGATGGGGACAGTGTAGAGGGAGCTTTACTCTGTATCTAACCCTTTTTTTCCCTGGGAGTGTTTGATGGGGACAGTGTAGAGGGAGCTTTACTCTGTATCTAACCCCGTGCTATACCTGCCCGGGGAGTGTTTGATGGGGACAGTGTAGAGGGAGCTTTACTCTGTATCTAACCCCGTGCTATACCTGCCTGGGGAGTGTTTGATGGGGACAGTGTAGAGGGAGCTTTACTCTGTATCTAACCCTTTTTTTCCCTGGGAGTGTTTGATGGGGACAGTGTAGAGGGAGCTTTACTCTGTATCTAACCCTTTTTTTCCCTGGGAGTGTTTGATGGGGACAGTGTAGAGGGAGCTTTACTCTGTATCTAACCCCATGCTATACCTGCCCGGGGAGTATTTGATGGGGACAGTGTAGAGGGAGCTTTACTCTGTATCTAACCCTTTTTTTCCCTGGGAGTGTTTGATGGGGACAGTGTAGAGGGAGCTTTACTCTGTATCTAACCCCATGCTATTCCTGCCCGGGGAGTGTTTGATGGGGACAGTGTAGAGGGAGCTTTACTCTGTATCTAACCCCGTTTTTTTCTTTTAGCAAATCTGGTTATTCTACCTGTCCTGGGAGTGTTTGATGGAGATAGTGTAGAGGGAGCTTTACTCTGTATCTAACCCCGTTTTTTTCTTTTAGCAAATCTGGTTATTCTACCTGTCCTGGGAGTGTTTGATGGGGACAGTGTAGAGGGAGCTTTACTCTGTATCTAACCCCGTTTTTTCTTTTAGCAAATCTGGTTATTCTACCTGTCCTGGGAGTGTTTGATGGAGACAGTGTAGAGGGAGCTTTACTCTCTATCTAACCCTGTGCTGTACCTGCCTGGGGAGTGTTTGATGGGGACAGTGTAGAGGGAGCTTTACTCTGTATTTAACCCTTTTTTTCCCTGGGAGTGTTTGATGGGGACAGTGTAGAGGGAGCTTTACTCTGTATCTAACCCCATGCTATACCTGCCCGGGGAGTGTTTGATGGGGACAGTGTAGAGGGAGCTTTACTCTGTATCTAACCCCGTGCTATACCTGCCTGGGGAGTGTTTGATGGGGACAGTGTAGAGGGAGCTTTACTCTGTATCTAACCCTTTTTTTCCCTGGGAGTGTTTGATGGGGACAGTGTAGAGGGAGCTTTACTCTGTATCTAACCCCATGCTATACCTGCCCGGGGAGTATTTGATGGGGACAGTGTAGAGGGAGCTTTACTCTGTATCTAACCCTTTTTTTCCCTGGGATTGTTTGATGGGGACAGTGTAGAGGGAGCTTTACTCTGTATCTAACCCCATGCTATTCCTGCCCGGGGAGTGTTTGATGGGGACAGTGTAGAGGGAGCTTTACTCTGTATCTAACCCCGTTTTTTTCTTTTAGCAAATCTGGTTATTCTACCTGTCCTGGGAGTGTTTGATGGGGACAGTGTAGAGGGAGCTTTACTCTGTATTTAACCCTTTTTTTCCCTGGGAGTGTTTGATGGGGACAGTGTAGAGGGAGCTTTACTCTGTATCTAACCCCATGCTATACCTGCCCGGGGAGTGTTTGATGGGGACAGTGTAGAGGGAGCTTTACTCTGTATCTAACACCATTCTTTTTTTTTCTCTTAGGTGGCCTTTATACCCCAGGCCCCATTATATTTTTCACGTCGGGGAGGCCTGAGGAATAAAGGCCCCCTTTATATACATATTTACAGTTTTAAAATAACTTTATTAAAACCAGATAAATAAACAAAAAACTCAAATTAAAATGCCATTCTCGGCGTCAACGATGCACTCCAGTCTCTGCAGTGCCCACCGGTCGCGGAAGGCCTCAAGCGTACCGGCGGACATCGCATACTCCTTCTCCAGGGACACCCGGGCGCGAATGTAACCGCAGAAGAGGGGCAGGCAATCGGGGAGGACGGACCCCCCGACGGCCCGCAACCTGGACCTGTGAATTGCCACCTTGGCCAGGCCCAGGAGCAGACCGACGAGGAGATCCTCCTCCCGGCCCACGCCCCTCCGCACCGGATGCCCAAAGATCAGGAGCGTGGGACTGAAGTGCAGCCAGAATTTGAGGAGCAGCCCCTTCAGATACTCAAATAGGGGCTGCAATCTCGCACACTCCGTATATACGTGGAACACGGACTCGTCCAGGTCGCAGAAAGTACAGGCGGCATGGGAGTCCGTGAACCTACTTAAAAGCCTATTGCACGGGACTGCTCTGTGCAGCACCCTCCACCCCAGGTCCCCGATGTGAAGGGGGAAGACTCCCGCGTAGAGAGACCGCCATCGGGGTTATCTAACCCCGTGCTGTACCTGCCCGGGAGTGTTTGATGGGACAGGGTAGAGGGAGGTTTACTCTGTATCTAATCTATGCTGTATCTGGTTTGGGAGTGTTTGATGGGGCGGTGTAGAGGGAGCTTTAGAACAAAAGAAAGATCTTGCATTTATTTAGCAGCTTTGAGCACCCCAGGACATCATAAAGTTACAGCCAATGAAGTACTTTTGAAGTGTAGTCACTGTCGTAAAAGATATTTCAGAAGGATCTTTTTAGTTGACAGTTTGAAGACAGTGCATAGTATTTGTGTCACAGTTCTTTGACTAAATGGTTAGCCAATTTTGATTTGCTTCCCTGTGAGGGAGGGAAGGAGGGAGAGAAATCTTTTTTAATCAGTATATTTTGTTTTAATTGAAAAAAATGTGGAACCATGTTTCATAGAACAGGACACAAACAACTGTTGGAAAGAATGGGAGAGACGGCAAGATTAGTTAAATTATATTGATCAGACAATGCCAAAGTTGGGTTTTAAAAGCCTGTTGATTGTATTTATATAGCACCTTTCACGACCTCAGGATGTCCCAAAGCACTTTGACAGCCAATGAAGTACGTTTGGAAGTGTAGTTACTGCTGTAATGTAGGGAACGCAATAGCTATTTTGCACAAAGCAAGCTCCCACAAACAGCAATATGATATTGATCAGATAATCTGTTTCAGTGACGTTGAGGGATAAATCTTGTCAAGCACACCAGGGAGAACTCCTCTGCTCTACTTCGACATAGTACCATGGGATCTTTTACATCCAACTTAGAAGGCAGACAGGGCCTCTGTTTAACTTCGCATCTGACAAACAGAAAGCAAGGGAGGGTAAGGGAGCCTATAGTTTTTAGGATTCATAAAACTTGGCTAGAACACAGTGAGGATACAGGGGGAAAAAATGTGTGTAGAATAGCATATTTAGTGATTAAGGGAAACAAGGACTGAATATAATAGTGGTGTAAGTTGTATAATCCAGATACAAGGTATCTGTCATCAACTATCCTGCCCTGGGAGTGTTTGACGGGACAGTGTAGAGGGAGCTTTACTCTGTATCTAACCCCGTGCTGTACCTGCCCTGGGAGTATTTGATGGGGGCAGTGTAGAGGGAGCTTTAGAATGAAAGAAAGACAGAACTTGCATTTGTATGGGCAGTATCAGTGCAATAATTTTACAACATATTATCATCTGCCTCCGCATGCATAAAAAATTGCAGGTGTAATTAATGAATTGCCTGCTGTATGTCCTTTCCAAAGATTATACATGAAATTTCATATGTTAGGTTGATTAATGACTGATTTGTTTTGAATATTCTGTAATAATGGGGAAGACCAGCATGTATTCTTTCTACGTTTAAACTTGCATGTGGGTGGGAATGTAGGTTTTGTCTATATTCTGCAGAAATATTGGCCTGCTTATCAGTTTTGAGTTTGTGTTTGAATAGCTCTTTGACACAATAGATAGGTGACAAGCAACTTTGTGGTCACCAATGTCCCATCGTTGATTCAGTGGGGTGTACTTGCTTTAGCATTCAGCATCCTTGGACTACAGAGGGAAGGCTCGGTCAAAGTTTCTAAGTCATTAGCTTGTGACCCACCCACTCCAACCCTACTCCCCACACGAAGGTGCATATGCTTTGATGTTGGATAAAGACAGGATGTGATGCCTCCACAGTCAAATTGCCTACCAGTCCTCCACTGCCAGACTCACAGGAAGAATTGTTGTTTGAGAGAGATTCTGGAGAGCTAGAATATTACCAAGAAAGAGAGCTCATGGGTGGGTTGGAGGGGTGGAGGGAGCAGTGCAGAAATTGGCAACAGGTCAACTATGCTATTGCCTGGATACCTGAGGACAAATTGCTCCAGGAATATAATATCTGGCTTTGAGCCTAAGGCATCTTTGGCTCGAGCTGATCTTAGCTCCAAGTGCTCCTTATGTGACAACCAAAACCAGGATTGCAGAGCTATGGGCCAGACAGCAAGAGAGAAGATGGGATAGACTGAGATGTAATGGTTAGGAGACACTGAGCTTGAACATTTGCCAGTATGAGAGTGCACCACAATACATTTAAAACCTCCAGACTGAATGGAAGATAGGGGAACTGTTAAGCTAGTGTTGAGAGTTCTCTGTCAATCCCAACTCTATGTCTCAGTGTGTATCAGTTATACAGTGCACATTCAATACATGAATGTTTATATTTCAGATTAATTTTCTGCTCACCAGTACAAGGCTTGCTGACCATAGTTGTAGTGTGTACCATCTACAGGATGTACTGAAGCAACTCACCATGGCTTCTTTGGCAGCGCTTCTCAAACCGGCAACCTCTACCATCGAGAAGGACAAGGGCAGCAGGAGCAGAGGAGCACTCACCACCTGCAAGTTTCCCCCAAATCACACACCTTCCTGACTTGGAAATATCTCTCCGTTCATTCACTGTCACTAGGTCAAAATCCTAGCACCCCCCTGCCCCCCTATCTACAGCACGGTGGGTGTACCTACACCACACAGACTGCAGCAGCTCAAGAAGAAGGGCCACTATTACCTTCTCAAGGGCAACTAGGGATGTCCAATAAATGCTGGCCTTGCCAGTGATGCCCACATCCAAAGCATGAATACTGGTGCTGGGGACTAAAACACTTTCCATATGAGGTGCCCAAATTTAGCATCAAACATTCCCAGATCAGATGCAGAACATTTAGTTGCAAACTAAAACTTTTTTCTGCAATGTCCCATCAAGCACTCCCAAGTCAGGTACAAGTTTAATCAGCACTGACCCTTTATACACTCCCAGGTGAGGTTAGATGCAGAATAAATCTCCCTCGACTCCGCTACAGCAACTTGCCTCTATCTCAGAAGAGCACCTCATATTGTACCAGTCTCGCAGTTTTCCTTTCTTACCCAGTGGCCTTTCTGAGTGAGGTTGAATTTGGGGCAGTACTACATTTTGATTAAAAATGGCCAAGCTAATTCCATTTAGCTCTTTACAGCTACCGGGCAGAGAAACCTTAACCCTGTCAGTCTTGGCCGGATTTGCATCCAGGACCCAGTGATGAAAGTGTAGTGTTTCGAGTATCAAGTCATAGAATGTTATGACAGATAAGGAGGCCATTTGGTCCATCGTGCCTGTGCCGGCTCTTTGAAAGAACTATCCGGTTAGTCCCACTGTGCTGCTTGTTCCCCATTGTCTTGCAATTGTTACACCAGAGCTGTTTTATAGTGACTGCTACACTCAGTGTCGAGTTCTGGCACAATGCCATTTCCCATATTGGGAGCCGGGGTGTTATCGCAGGATGTTACTGCTATCCTGTGGGTTAAACTTACTCAGATGGATCCTGAATTAAGCCTTTGGCCTTTGTGCATGTCTCCAGGCAATGGGAGACACCAGTACGATGACTGGAGTTGTTTCCAGGAGTGGGAACCCTGGCTGATATTTTTCCCCTCTCCCTAGCCCAGGGTACTCTGGGCAATTGTGGTCCCCCTACCCAATCCAGACTAAGATTAGCTAAGAGGTACAGCAGCAAAACAGGCCATTCAGCCCAGCTGCTCCGTGCTGGTGTTTATGCTCCCCATGAGCCTCCTCCCACCCCTCTTCATGTCACCCTATCAGCATATCTTTCTATTCCTTTCTCCCTCATGTGTTTATCTAGTTTCCCCTTAAATGCATCTATACTATTCACCTTAACTACTCCCTGTGGTTCTAACCATATGCTTACCTCTCTCTGGGTAAAGAAGTTTCTCCTAAATTCCCTATTGGACTTATTAGTGACTCTTACATTGATGGCCCCTAGATCTGGATGCCCCAACAAGTGGAAACATCTTCTCTACATCTACCCTATCAAACCCTTTCATAAACTTAAAGACCTCTATCAGATCACTCCTCAGTATTCTCTTTTCTAGAGTAAAAAGTCCCAGGCTTTTCAATCTTTTCATACAAGTATTGCATTAAAGCGTGCATTTATATAGCACCTTTCATGACTGCAGGACATCCTAAAATTCTTTATAGCCAAACCCTATTGGATTTATTAGTGACTATCTTATATTTATGACTTGCAGTTCTGGTCTCCCCTCATCTGGAAGCATCTTCTCCATGTCTACCCTATCAAACCTCTCCATAATTTTAAAGACAGGTTGTAAAATCAGGTCACCCCCTCAGAGAAAAGAGCCCCAATCTGTTCAGTCTTTTGGCTAAAGCAGCACAATGACCTCTGAGATCTGCGATCATCTGGACTAGTTTCAATCGTGAGATGGGTCTGGATTTTTATCTGGTTTCTTGCCTCTCTCCAGGACACCTCATGGTTTTGGGTGGTTTGGGGAGTTTATATATTGTGATACACAAGGTATCGCAATTTTGTGGGACAGGCCGCATGATCTTTATCTGTCCATCATATTTCATAAGTTCATATAAGAGCAGTTCAGAAGACATTGAGTCAACTGGTCAATGTGAGATTGGCAGCACATGGACTGTTCCACAAGTTCCTGGCCAGTCCAGGTTGTGGTGTTAGGTTCTCTTCCCTGAAGGACATTAGTGAAACTGTTGGGTTTTTAATGATGATCTAACAGCTTTCATGCTCATTTTATTTCTGGTGCTAGGCCACAAATTAAAGAACTAGCATTTCGATAATATCTTTCATGACCTCAGGATAATTAATTACTTTTGAAGTGTAGACACTGTTGTAAGGTAAGCGTCAGCTGCCTCTGATTGTGGGTTCAAACCCCACTCCAGCGACTTGGGCACAAAATTTAGGATGACACTTCAGAGGGAGTGCTGCACTGTCAGAGGTGCTGTCTTTCAAATGAGATGCTGAACTGAAGTCTTGTCTGCCCTCTCAGGTGGACCTTAAAGATGCCATGGCATAAAAAAAAGGGAGTTCTCTGTGGTGTCCTGGCCAACATTTATCCCTGACTAAAACAGATTATATTGTCATTATCACATTGCTGTTTGTGGGAGCTTGCTGTGTGCAATTGGCTACCACACTTCCTACATTACAACAATGCTTCAAAAAGCACTTCATTGGCTGCAAAATGTTTTGGGATTTCCTAAGGTTGTGAAAGGCACTATATAATTGCAGTTTCTTTCTCCCTGATCAGTTTGGCTCAGCTACTCACTGGAAAAGCTTGGTGAGCTGCTGGGGAACATCCCAGATGTTGTATGTTAAAATAATTTCCCCACTGAGCTTCAGATCTAATATTGCAAGGAGGGGCTCACAGATTGAATTAATCAGAGTCTGAGGGTAGGTCTCCCCTTTCTCCAGTCTTCCCTCTTGTGGGGCCAGAAAGGGAGGGTGGGGAAATGATTATATTTGTTGCTCAGGAACTCTGTTCCAATGACTCACTGGGTATTTCCCCAGCCTGTGTGATAGGAGCCTCACAAAGAGGCCAAGGGTTCAATTCCTGGCCAGTGCCCAATTTGCCAGTTTTAGTTGGGAATGGTGAAGGTAGCATGGCCTGTAACGAACACAGTGGAACTAACAGATCAGTGTTCCTACTCTTGTGCAATGCTGTGACCCCACTTCACCCCCACCCCACCCCGGAAATGTTCCTGGCATGACCAAAGCCAGAATTGGGCTTGATTTGTAATACCCACAATGGTCAAATAGGCTTCCCCCAAACACGGTTCAGACTCGGGCTTGAACAATGGCCTTGGACTTCATATCAAAACAGAAAATGCCGGAAATACTCAGCAGGTCTGGCAACATTAGTGAGGGGAGAACCAGAGTTAACGTTTCAGGCCGATGACCTTTCATGGGAACTGGAAAAGGTTGGAGATGTGATAGGGTGGAAGCCAGGAGTGATTAAATGACAAAAGGGACAAAGTGATGGTAATGGGACAAGCAAAGAAACAAAGTTTGGTCTGGAGGAGGTGTAAATGGTAACAGCAGAATGAGTACCAATACCTGCTGTCTGAAAACATGGAAGCAATGGTTATCATCTGACGTTGTTTAACTTGAAGAACTCAACATTAAATTCCACAGTTTCAAATTGTAACCAGTGCTCCAACTTTTTTAGACAGCAGCTGTTGTTGATGATTCTGTTGTTACCATTTACACCTCCTCTAGAGCCAGCTTTTGTTTCTTTACTTCTCCATTGCCATCTCCTTTTGCTTTGCACCATCATCCCTTTTATCATTTAATCTCCCCTGGCTTCCACCCTAAACAGACCTTCCATTTTGTTCTTTCCCCAGTCCCCTCCCCACTTTCTCTGCACTTACTTAAAACCTGTTAAATCTAACTTTTCCTACTTCTGATGAAAGGTCATTGACCTGAACTGTTAACTCTGTTTCCAGATGCTGCCAGACCTGCTGATATTTTCCAGCACTTTCTGTTTACATTTCAGGTTTCCAGCATCTGCAGTATTTTGCCTTTGTTTTGGCCTTGGAATTGGGATGGGGGTTGCCAACCCTCCAGGATTGCCCCGGAGTCTCCAGGAATTAAAGATTAATCTCCAGGGCACATTGCAAGCAAACTTGGGAGAAAAACTTAGGGGCATTGAAAAAAATGGTGTGTGTTTTT
This sequence comes from Heterodontus francisci, assembly GCF_036365525.1. Classification (NCBI taxonomy): domain Eukaryota; kingdom Metazoa; phylum Chordata; class Chondrichthyes; order Heterodontiformes; family Heterodontidae; genus Heterodontus; species Heterodontus francisci. The sequence goes on from NC_090406.1 coordinate 7,257,736, forward strand.
GTCAATTTCTTTGAACATTTTTGTATATAAGCTACAAAAATATCAGAGATGGAGAACAAATGCTGTTTGATTGAGAGTCAAGAATCATCCAGTTGGGTTCTGTTTGCTTTCTGATTGGTCATGGGAAGGCAGGGCACCATGAGGATTGACATGCGAGGTGACCAATGGCAGGAACATGGGGGCGGGGCAGTTATAGATGGCTCAGATGTGTGATGAAACCTCCAGGAATGCATCCAACCAAAGTTGGCAACCGTGAACCTGAAGTGAATGGCTGCTGGTGTTGATAACGCAGTGAGAGTCAGTTCCTTCAGGGGAGGAGAAGTGGGAGCTGGAGCAGCTAAGAGGGGGAAAATATCTAGCATCTCTTTTATTGCTGAATCTCAGAGTTTGTGAGGGAACTGGCGTAAATAATTGATAAGTAGCTTTCAGTAGAGTGGGTGAAGCGAGAAATTAATTATGAATCAAAGACTAGAGTTCACTGAGAGCAGCAGCTGGGATGCAGTATTGTGTGAATCAGGAAGGAACATTGGAATGTTCAAGTGTACAGACCTTTAAAGATGAACGTCCAGCTGCCTTTGCTGAATTTCCCATATTAAGGTTTAACTGGCAGCCATTTGATATGTTCAGGAGTCTGAACAGCCATCAGTTTATAAAGCCTCAACAACAAGAACAACTTGCATTTATATAGCATCTTTAATGGAAGAAAACATCCTAAGGTGCTTCTGGGGAGTGTTATCAGACTTAAAATTTGATACCGAGCCACATAAGGAGATATTAGGACAGATGACCAAAAGCTTGGTGAAAGAGATACATTTTAAGGAGATTCTTAAAGGAGAAGAGAGATGTGGAGCGGTTAAGGGAGGGAATTCCAGAGGGTAGGGTCCAGGCAGCTGAAGGCACGCCCGCGAATGACGGAGTGATTAAAATTGGGGATGTTCAAGAGGCCAGAATTGGAAGAGCGCAGACATCTTGGAGGGTTGTAGGACATTATGAGATTGGGAGGGATGAAGCCATGGAAGAATTTGAAAAATTGGGTGAGAATTTTTAATTTGAGGCGTTGTTGGACCAGGAGCCAATGTAGGTCAATGAGCACGGTGGGTGATGGGTGAATGGGACTTGGTGCAAGTTGCAATACAGGCAGCAGAGTTTTGCATGAGCTCATATTTCTGGAGGGTGCAATGTGGGAGGCTGGCCAGGAGACCATGGAATAGTCAAGTCTGGAGGTAACATGGATGAGGGTTTCAGCAGCAGATGGATTGAGGCAGGAGCAGGGACAGGTGTTGTTATGGAGGTGGCAGTAGATCTTTGTGATGGAGGGAATATGGGGTCAAACATGGAGTTCCGAGATAGATGGGCATGGATTGGGGAATGACAACACATTCAAGGACTTTGGAGAGGAAATGGAGGTTGTAGATGGGGTGGCAGGATAGAGGGGTCAGGAGTTTTTTGAGGAGTGGGTGATGACGGCAGAATTGCAGGGGTGGAGGACCTGAGGAAAGAGATCATTAACAATATCAGCTAGGAAGGGAAGCTGGATGGTCAGCAGTTTAGTGGGAACAGGGTCTAGAGACCAGGAGTTGGCTCCCGTGGACAAAATGAGCTCAGAGAGACCTTGAGGGGAGATAGGAGAGAAGGTAGGGAAGGATGTGAGTCCAGGGGTAAGGCAGCAGAAAACTTTGGTCAGCTGGGGGGGAGAGGAATGTGACTGAGGCAGGTGAAAGGATGATCTCAGTCTTAGTGACAAGTAAGTCCAAGAGCTGCTTGTTGGAGGTGGAAGGGAGAGTGGTTCAAGAAGATAAAAACAGAAAGTGCTGGAAATACTCAGCAGGTCTGGCAGCATCTGTGGAGAGAGAAGCAGAGTTAACGTTTCAGGTCTGTAACCTTAGTTCAGATGAAAGGTCACAGACCTGAAATGTTAACTCTGCTTCTCTGTCCACTGATGCTGCCAGACCTGCTGAGTATTTCCAGCATTTCTTGTTTTTATTTCAGATTTCCAGCATCCGCAGTATTTTGCATTTATTTTGTTTAAAACGATGTTTGGTAATGAAAAGAGAAGCCAGGGATTATCTTTGCATTCCAGGATGATTCTGGAGTAGTGAGCACTTTTGATAAAGAAAGCAGGACCCAGTAATGCTTTCTGTGCTTCAGCCAGATCTGGCAATGAATGCTTAAACCAGGTTTCCACCATAAACATTCGAGTGTGAGTCGTTTGGACTTAAAGGAGTGAAACCACAGCCCAACTTTCCTCAAGCCATCCTTACTCTGTGGCTCACTCAGTAGCCTTTTTGCCTTGTGAACAGAAGGTTGTAGATTCAAGTCCCATAGAAACTTGAGCACATAATCTGTGCTAATGATTCAGTGCAATGCCGAGGGAGTGCTGCACTGTTAGAGCAGCTGTCTTGCAGATGAGATGCGAGACCGAGGTCCTTGTGCAACATATTTGAAGAAGAGTTGGGGAGTTCTTTCCTGTGTCCTGTCCAATGTATATCCCTCAACCAACATCTAAAACAGATAATCTGGTCATTTATGGCATTGCTCTTTATGGGATCTTCTGTGTGCAAATTGGCTGCCACATTTCCTGACAATAAAACAGTGAATACACTTCAAAAAGTACTTCATTGGCTGTAAAGTACTTTGGGATAATGAGAAAAGGCATGATACCTGGATTCCATGGGTTAAATTATGAGGAGACGATTATACAAACTATGGTTCTATTACCTGCAATGTAGAAATTTAAGGGGTGATTTGATTGAAGTTTTCAAGGTTATTTTTAATTTTTATTTGGAGATGCAGCACTGAAACAGACCCTTTGGCCCACTGAGTCTGTGCTGACCAACAACAACCCATTTATACTAAACATACATTAATCCCATATTCCCTACCACATCCCCACCATTTTCCTACCACCTACCTATGCTAAGGGCAATTTACAATGGCCAATTTACCTATCAACCTGCAAGTCTTTGGCTGTGGGAGGAAACCAGAGCACGCGGTGGAAACCCACACAGTCACAGAGAGAACTTGCAAACTCCACACAGGTAGTATCCAGAACTGAACCCAGGTCACTGGAGCTGTGAGGCTGTGGTGCCAACCACTGCGCCACTGTGCCACCCCAGAGAGCTTAAGGGGAACAGATAGTATTGATAGAGCGAAACTATTTACGCTGGTTGGGGAGTTTAGTACTAGGGGGCACAGTCTGAAAATTAGAGCCAGACCTTTCAGGAGTGAAATTAGGAAACACTACTACACAAAGGGTGGTAGAAGTTTGGAACTCTCTTCTGCAAGTGGCAACTGATGCCAGATCAATTGTTAATTTTAAATCGGAGATTGATTTTTGTTAGTCAAAGGTATTAAGGGATATAGGGGAAAGGCGGGGATATGGAGTTTGATCACAGATCAGCCGTGATCTTATTGAATGGCGGAACAGGCTCGAGGGGCTGAATGGCCTCCTCCTGTACCTGTGCTATAGAAATGCAAGTCTTTCTTTTGATGCAAGTAAGTTTTTAAAGATTTGTTTAATTGGATAGTCTCAGGATTGGTGGCAGAAAGTCTGAAATGCTTTTCTAACATTATCTCTGATCTTCTGCCTTTCCAAGGACCAACATGTTGACCAGCATAACCGATGGGATCATGTGCTGCATTACTGGCAGGACTCTGAATGTGGTGGGAGCCATCGACAGCGTGGAGTCCAGCGATGGTTACGATTACATTGAGGTGAAGCCCGGGCGGGTCCTGCGAGTCAAGCACATTGTGCCGAGCCGGACTCCGGCAGAGGAGGAGAAGAAGGGGAAGCTGGTGGTGGAGAAGGAGAAGGTGGAGGGGGAGGAGGAGGAGCGATCCGGTAAAGGCGTGGTGCACTGCAAGCGCAAGATCTCCGTCTATCGTAATGGGCAGGTGGTAATCGAGAACCTTGGCGATGTTGTCTGCTCCGAGATCCTGCACTGTCAGAATGGCAACACTGATCCCAGCAGCACGGTGGAGATTGAGCTCTCCGACACCAACGTCACATTGCCCCAGGCCAACAACACCAGCGCCTGTACCAACAGTGGCGCCGCCCTGGAGCACGGAACCGCCAAGCGCCGCAAACGCAAACCGAAAAAGACGGTCGTGATCGACTGCAAGAAGCGGATCACCAGCTGCAAGGGCACCCATTCCGACGTGGCGCTCTTTTTCATCCATGGTGTGGGGGGCTCACTGGACATTTGGAAAGAGCAGCTGGACTTCTTTGGCAAATTGGGCTACGAGGTGGTGGCCCCCGACCTCGCTGGTCACGGCTCCAGCATCGCACCAAAGATCGGTGCCGCCTACACTTTCTACGCCCTCGCCGAGGATATGAGAGCTATCTTCAAACGCTATGGGAAGAAACGCAATATCCTGATTGGACACTCTTATGGGTACGTTTAGAAAGACCCACTTGACTTCAAACTCCTTCCAGTGGATAAATTCGCCAACTAGTGTTGGCACCAAACCAAACTGAGTCTTTACAGGATTAGCGATGGGGCGGTGGGGGGGGTGGGGGGGGGGGTGCGGTGTTGGGAGTAAGAGGGCTGTGTTTGTCCTCAGTGCTGTGAGGATGTCGGGGGATGGGATGCAATATAGTCAGCTGGTGTTCCATTCCTGATCACTCCCCTGCGAACAGACACACCAGCCCACCAACCATGTCATGTGTGAGGACAGGGTCACACTCCACTGTGATGCCTCCCATAGTCGAGCATCAGTGTCCAGGCTCACACACTTCTCAAGCTGTTAGAGGGCTGCCAATTTCACATGGAGATCTGCATGTGCGGGAGAGAAGGGGAAAAGTGAACGAAGAGGGTTTCTAGCAATCAGGACCCCCCTTCTAAAAGAGATTTTGAAATCTGTTACGAGGACCCTCCATTTCTGTTGACATTGTAAAATTCTTTTCTATTTGACAGAAATAAACCTTTGACAAATTGTTTCTCGAGTGCTGATGACCTTCAGTGCATCTACTCGGCAATGTCATTTTTTATTGATATTGAAGGGCTGAAACCAATAATTCAAGACTGGACAGGAAAGAGGACAAGGTTAAAGAATGAATAGTGAGATAACTAAGACTCTAAAGGCATACTGGACAGAGGGAGGGAAGGCTGAGTGATGTGAGGAGTTCTATCTTTTTGAGGTCCTGGGATAGAATGAGCTCGACTCGGAAACAGTACCACAGGTAATGAATGTGAACATCCATCAATGTGAGAAAAAGAATGACTTGTATTTCTAATTACACCTTTCATCATCGCAGAATGTCCTGAAGAACTTTACAGTCAGTGAAGTCACTGTTGTAATGTAAGAAACACAGCAGTCAGTTTTCCGCACAGCAAGCTCCCACACACAGCAGTGTGACGATCTACCAGATAATCTGTTTTTAAGTGATGTTGGTTGAGGGATAAATATTGGCCAGGGCACTGACGAGAACTCCCCTGCCCTTCTTCAGAATAGTGCCATGGGATCGTTTGCATCCACCTGAGAGGTCTCAGTTTAATATTGCATCTGAAAGACAGCACCTCCAACAGTGCAGCACTCCTTCAGTGCTGCATTGATGTATAAGCCTGGATTTTTGGGCTGAAATCACTGGAGCACGACTTGAAGCCACAACCTTCTGAGTTAGATGTGCAAGTGCTGACCACTGAGCCACAGCTGACACATTTTGCAAATAAAAAGGGATGAGAGTATAGTTCACGAGGAATGATAACTACAGTCATAGAGTTATACATTACAGAAACAGGCCCTTCGGCCCATCGTGTCTGCACCAGCCATCAAGCCTATCTATTCTAATCCCATTTTCCAGCACTTGGCCCGGGGCCTTGTATGCTATGGTGTTTCAAGTGCTCATCTAAATATTTCTTAAATGTTGTGAGGGTTCCTGCCTCTACCACTTCTTCAGGCAGTGTGTTCCAGATTCCAACCACCTTCTGGGTGAAACCTTTTTTCTCAAATCCCCTCTAAACCTTACCTTAACTCTATGCCCCCTGGTTATTGACACCTCCGCTAAGGGAAAAAGTTTCTTCCTATCTACCCTATCAATGCCCCTCATAATTTTATATACCTCAATCAGGTCCCCCCTCAGCCTTCTCTGCTCTAAGGAAAACAACCCTCACCTATTCAGTCTCTCTTCATAGCTGAAATGCTCCAGGCCAGGCAAAATCCTGGTGAATCTCCTCTGCACCCTCTCCAGTGCAATCACATCCTTCCTATAGTGTGGTGCCCAGAACTGTACACAGTACTCCAGCTAGAATATTGCTAGAATACTTAGGGAATGTTGTGGTTGGGCGAGATAGGTTGAAGGATGGAAGGGTCTACACCAGGTGCGGTTTCTCATGTATCCCGGCGCTGTGTATCCAGTGTTTTACCGGAAATATTTCTTCCGCAGTGTTTCATTCTGCACATTTCTGGCTCACGAGTACCCGGATCAAGTCCACAAGGTGGTGATGATAAACGGGGGAGGTCCGACTGCACTGGAACCAAGCTTGTGCTCCATTTTCAACCTGCCGGCCTGTGTCCTACACTGCCTCTCGCCCTGTCTCGTCTGGAGTTTCCTCAAGTAAGGACAAGCTGTTTAGAAGTTGTGATGGCTTCAAGGCAGTGCTGTAGGAACTGGGCAGTGCAGTGGGTTAGACTTTGACCTTTTATCTCTGGGAACCAGGTACGATCTAATAAGATGAAAGTCTCTGTCAGTAGGGTTGCCAACTCTGGTTTCATCACATGTCCTCCCAGCCCCAAACAACCTCTCTTCCAATGACCAAAATTGCTATAACCAATGAACATTAAGTGTTGAAAGCAACTTTTTAAAAAAACCTTTGATTTTTCTTCCATTTGTGGCCAGAGCAGCAACCCTGAGATAAATCTATAATTCCTGGGCACTCAAGGACAATCCTGTCTGCCTGGTAGCGGTAAGGGATTTGTGTGAAATTCGTTAGCGCAGCACTTGGTCCAGTTTCTAGAGGGTTTTAGTGAGCAGCACAAAACATAACCTGTTTTGGCACAAAACCTACCTTGGTTGGCACAAAATGTAACCTGGTTTGGCACAAAACCTACCTTTGTTGGCATAAAATGTAACCTGGTTTGGCACAAAACCTACCTTTGTTGGCATAAAATGTAACCTGGTTTGGCACAAAACCTACCTTTGTTGGCACAAAATGTAACCTGGTTTGGCACAAAACCTACCTTTGTTGGCACAAAATGTAACCTGGTTTGGCACAAATTGGCCAATTAACTTGGAGAGGCTATGGAAAATGGAAATAAAATCCTGTCATCGCACAGGCACCAATAAAGAGCATTGATCCATCTGGAGGTTGAGCTGGGATTAATTGCCCAGCACAAAAATGTCTCACAAAAAATTAACACAGTGGTTTCCAGGATTAGGAACGGCCTAGGTTCAATCCCAGCCCTGTTTGCTGCTCCCAGCAGGATTATCATTGGGTGCTTTAGTGTTTTTGGACTAAGAGGTGAATGATCAGGCAGCATAACTGATTACTATCCCAGTGACCTCTGCTCTGTAAGGTGGATGTTGGGTGCAGATATGATCATGCTTAGTTGGGATGCCTTACCTCCTGCCTCTGGCCACTAGGTGGCGCGCTAGAGTGTGTCTCTCCAAACTCTATTGCCATAAAGAGCTTGCATTTATATAGTGCCTTGCACAACCTCAGGACACTCAAAGTGCTTTACAGCCAATGAAGTACTTTACAGCCAATGAAGTACTTTTGCAGTGTAGTCACTTTTGCAATGTAGGAAATACAGCCAATTAGTGCACAGCAAGCTCCCACAATTGGCAATATAGAACGACTGGATAATCTGTTCTTTCAATGATGTTGGTTGAGGGATAAATATTGACCGGGTCACGGGGAGAACTCACCTGTTCTTTTTCAAATTAGCACCTTAGAATCTTTTATAGCCACCTGACAGCAGTCTGTTTAACACTTCATCCGAAAGGTGGCACCTTCAACGGTGCAGCACTCCCTCAGTTCCGCACTGGGAGTAACAACCTGGATATTGTGCTGAAGTCTCTGGAATAGGGTTTGAACCCACAACCTTCTAACTCAGAGGCATGAGTGCTACCAACACACCCTATGTTCATTAACTCATTACATAGAATGTACAGCACAGGAATAGGCCATTCGGCCCAACAAGTCCATGCTACTGTTTATGCTTCACATGAGCCTCCTCCCACCACTCTTCATCTAACCTTAGCAACATATCCTTCTATTCCTTTCTCCCTCATGTGTTTATCTAGCTTCCCTTAAATGTATCTATACTATTCACCTCAACCACTCCCTGTGGGAGCAAGTGCCACATTCTCATCACTCTCTGGGTAAAGAAGTTTCTCCTGAATTCCCCATTGGGTTTATCAGTGACTGTCTTATCTTTATGGCCCATAGTTTTGATTTCCCCTACAAGTGTAAACATCTTCTCTGTGCCTGCCTGATCAAACCCTGTCATAATCTTGAAGCTGTCTATCAGGTCACTTCTCAGCCTTCTCTTTTCTGGAGAAAAGAGCCCCAGTCTGTTCAGCCTTTTCTGATAGTTAGAACCTGGCAGTTCTGGTATTGTCTCTTTTCTTGAGAACTGACGGGCAAGGCAGTGCAAAATTTGCTCGTATTGTTTATTAATTGATCCGCATCTTTGCTTTTATCTGGTGTCTCATTAGAGCGGCATTTGCACGACAGGGAGCAAAAGAGAAACAATTGTTAAAGGAAGGGAATGCGTTCAGGGTGACCTCCTTCGTGCTGCGGGCAATGATGAGTGGGCAGTACTGGCCCGAGGGCGATGAGGTGTACCATGCGGAGCTGACGGTGCCTGTCCTGCTGGTGCATGGAATGCACGACAAGTTTGTCCCTGTGGATGAAGACCAGCGCATGGCTGAGGTAATGGACTCTTTTTCATTTCAATCAAACTATTGTCCCCGGTTTTATACTCCAAATCAGCCATGATCTGCTTTCACTTCTGTGACCTCCCTCGGATGCACCCCTGCCTCAACCTAGCTGCTGCTAAAACCCTCATCCATGCTTTTACCTCCAGGCCCGACTGTTCTCCTGTTCTCTGTCTCTGCCGTCCATGACCTTGAGGTCATCCAAAACTCTGGTGTCCCCTACCCTCACGTGCACCAAGTCCTGTTCAGCCATCACATAAGAAAATAAGAACATAAGAAATAGGAGTAGAAGTTGACCATATGGCCCCTCGAGCCTGCTCCACCATTCAATACGATCATGGCTGATCATGGGCTTCAATTCCACTTTCCCGTTTGCTCCCCATATCCCTCGATTCCCTAAGAGACCAAAAATATGTCTATCCCAGCCTTAAATATACTCAATGATGGAGCATCCACAACCCTCTGGGGTAGAGAATTCCAAAGATTCACAACACTCTGAGTGAAGAAATTTCTCTTAATCTCAGTCCTAAATAATCAACCCCCTTATCCTGAAACTGATCCCCCTTGTTCTCGATTCCCCAGCCAGGGGAAACAACCTCTCAGTGTCTGCCCTGTCAAACCCCTTCATAATCTTGTATATTTCAATGAGATCACCTCTGATTCTTCTAAAAAATATTGACCCAATTCACGCAGCCTCTCATCATAGGACAACCCTCTCATCCCAGGGACCAATCTAGTGAACCTTCGCCGTGCTGTCTCCATGGCAATTATATTCCTTCCTTAAATATGGAGAACAAAATATTCCAGATGTGGTCTCACCAAAGCCCCTTACAATTGTAGCAACACTTGTTTATTCTTCTGCTCCAGTCCTTTTGCAATAAAGGCCGACAAGTCATTTGCCTTCCTAATTGCTTGCTGTATCTGCATGCTGACTTTTTGTGTTCCTTGTACGAGAACACCCAAGTCTCTCTGAACATCAACATTTATAAGTTTCACGCCTTTTAAAAAATATTCTGCTTTTCTATTCTTACGACCAAAGTGAATAACCTCCCCACATTATACTCCATCTGCCACCTTGTTACCCACCCATGTGCTCATTGACCTATATTGCCTCCCTGTTTGGCAATGCCACACATTTTAAATTTCCATGCACATGTTACTTCCCTCCATGGCCTCATCCTCTCTCTATCTCTGTAACATCCTCCAGCCCTACAACCCTCTGAGATCTCTGCATTCCCCAATTCTGGCCTCTTTTCCAACCTCTAGATCCTTCGCTCTGCATTAAGCCCTGAAATTCCCTTCCTAGACCTTGCCACCTCTCTCTCCTCCTTTAAAATGCTCTTTAAATGCTACTTCATTGACCAAGCTTTTGATCACCTGTCCAAACGACTCCTTCTTTGGTTCACTGTCAACTTTTTATCTGATTTATGCTTCCTTGGGATGTTTTTGACTTTGTTAAAGGTGCTATATAATTGCAAGTTGTTGTTGCATGACCTATTTGACTGGCAGGATAGGCTTGAGGGGCTAAATTAAGTATTCCTGCTCCTTTGTTTCCCCAGTGGTTAAATCCGTGCGTGCTATGCTCAATGGACTCTGAGCCTTACAGGAGGATCCCAGGCTGAATCCCGGGTCCCATTGAGTTACTTGGTGTCGGCTGGAACAAGGGAGATGCTAAAATTCGATTCAGCGCCCCTGGGTCTGAGAGCGGGGAAATCAGTCAGGGATCCTACTCCTGAGGGCTCCCCTGAAACTCCTGCTGATGTGGGGCTGGGGGAGAGTGGGGGGAGAGTAATGGGAGGACTGGGCTTAGTTGTGATGCAGCACATGGCTCATAAGCCTCCCTTGATTCATTGACTAGACTCAGACATGAAACACACCCACTTGGGAAGGGGGAGGGGTGTGATGGGGGGGGGGGGGGCATCTGCCTGTCCGCTAAGGAGAGGAGGACTATTGGTTTTAAAAGGCAGCAAGTCCGTTTAAACTCAGTGCTTGATTAATCCCCAATACTTTTACCAATCAGATCTTGCTGATTGCATTCCTGAAAGTCATTGATGAGGGGAGTCACATGGTGATGATGGAGTGTCCGGAGACGGTGAACACGCTGCTCCACGAGTTCCTCTTGTGGGAACCAGAGGTCACTGCGAGCGAGAAAGCGCAGGCTGAAAGGACGACAGAAAACAAGTAAAAGAAGGCTGCGGTTCAACAATTTATCTGTAAACTTCGGGAAAAATGGCTTTGTTCATGTGCCAATCGAGGGAAGCTGTCAGAGATTCTAACAGTTTGAGACTGTTGTGATAAACAGCTCTGTTGCTGAGGTCATTTGAAGTGGTCGAGAGGATTTAGCCTGTGTCCGGGCCTTAACCTAGGCTTCATGTGTTGGCGCAAAGAGTGAAAACCTGTACAATGTATATTTCGATAAGTGGCAGCTAAATGTGGTGGTTTTATCATCAGTTGTGTATTTTCTTTAACGAAACAAATCACCTGATAATCTGAAACAGCATTAACAGAAGGAGCAAGGCATCAGACGGTGTTTTGGGAGAACCAAGATTGACTGGAGTCTCCAGGAATTGATGATTAACTCCAGCACACTGCTGTGAGCAATCCTGGAGAAAAATCAGAATGTCCATTAAATACATTTTCTTCTTTATATTTTTGAACACTTTTTTTTAATTAGAGATAAAAATATTATAGATGGGAGGAAGGGGAAGAGCTGTTTGATTGACAGCAAAGGATCATCCAATGGCATAACAAAGAGTCAGTTCGCTTTCCAGTTGGCCGGAGAGGGAAGAAAGGGCTTCACAAGGATGGACATGTCAGGCGGCCAATGGTGGGAGTGGGGCACGGCAGTTGTAGGTCATGTGATGACATATCCTGGAATACGTCCAACCAGAGGTCCCAACCCTAGAGCACCAGAGCAAGAGAATGGGTCAAACACGCCAATTCTGCCCTTCCTGGGACAACTCAATGACCACACGACTACTACATAAGATTTGTAGTCTCAAGTCATTGAGTGAGGAAGTCCAGACAAATTTGTAATTGGTTGTTCCAATATTTGCATGTTGTATGTGGGTGGGAGAGGGGGAATGAAAGCATGAGGAATTGGGACATTATGTTCCAGGAGATTGGAAGCCCCTTGCATTTGGGGATTACATTTTAACATACAATTTAATGAGATTGCAATTTTTTTTTTTTGTTTAAAGCTTTTTGAATTCTTTGACCAGCTGTGCTCTGGGTTTCTGCCAGTCTGGTCACCTGACCCGTAGCAGAATCATGTGACATCTCAATCAGCCATCTCCATCATAACTGACCATGAACTCATCCCTCCCAAAAACAAAGACCGATTGCAACCTGAACAGTAAATAGGCTGATGCAACATGACAATCCTTGCATCATGTTATTGTGCATTTTACACTGACAGATGAAATGTGCGGTTATATAATATAGAGAATGTTAGTTATTTACAGTATAAATTCAGTGAGTACTATTGTGTAATATGGACTGTTATTTATATTATACACAATTATACAAAATATAATAATATATTGGTCCCCATTTAATGCTGCAGTATACATTATTTTATAAAAATTATGGATCCGTGGGTGGAATTCCAAGAATGATTCTAAATATATAAATGTTATTCTAAATATAAACCTCTCGATTAGATTGCAGCCTGTAACTCACTCCCGGGTATCCGTTATTCTAAATATAAACCCCAAACCCTCATTTAGATTCCAGTCTGTAACTCAATCCCAAGTTTCAGTTCGTCTATATATAAATTCCCCTGAACCCCTCGATTAGACTCTAGCCTGTAACTCACTCTTAAGTATCCATTATTCTATATATAAACCACCCAGACCCTTTGATTAGATTCCAGCCTGTAACTCACTTCTGGGTGTCTGTTATTCTCTATGTTTGATGTTTTGATGTTATATTCATCTCCAGACTTGAGAAACGGGGACGAAAAACAGATTTGTAAAGTGGCAAGGGGGACACAAAAAAAACCCTTTAATTTAGATGAAGCTTAAATATTTTTAACATAAATCCCAAGTGGTAATAGCAACACTGCTGTGCGCCAAATATCCACTGCTTAAGAAATAAATGTGCGTAAAATGGAAGTATAAGGGTACATTCACTGAACTCGAGGTGAGACATGTGGTCAGTAGACTGGTGTGTGTGATAATTAGAAATCCACCCTGGAATGAGGTTATGATCAGAATTAAGTGTTGGGTCTCTGTACAGAACTGCTAGTCTCTGGAATTCACAACATTGCTATTGTAACAATGCATTTTGATCTGTTTTACAAAAACATGGAGTATGACTTGGGTAAAAGAAGATCTTAAAAGTGATTCACCTTTATTTTGAAATAGGAGGATGCAGCCATCATTTGTTTGGTCGTTGAATCACCTAGGTAACAACAGGAGGTGAGGGATGGATTTGGAAGACATCTGAATTGATTTCTTACGGGACTGCAGTTCTTGATGGGATGGCTTTTCTCTGTGGCCTGTAAAATCAATTGGTCGGTGTTCAGTTCTCACTAGTAATCCAGAGGCCTGGACTAATGCTCCAGTAATATGAGTTTAAATTCCACCATGGCAGCTGGTAGAATTTAAATTCACTTAATTAAATAAATCTGGCCTAGAAAGCTTGTCTCAGTAATGGTGATCGTGAAATTACCAAATTGTCATAAAAACCCCATCTGGTTCACTAATGCCCTTTGTGGGAGGGAATTGACCATCCTTACCTGGCCCGGCCTACTTGTGACTCCAGACCCACAACAATGTGGTTGACTCTTAACTGCCCTCTGAAATGGCCAAGCAAGCCTTGCCAGTGATCATCACATCTCATGAACACATATATAAAAAAACTTAACAGCTTTACTCTCGGGAAGTAGCTGGCTCATGCTGGTGTGGCAATCGGCAGCTTCTTCCTAAGGGGGCTGTGGGCAAAATACTAATCCGGAAGAAAATTCCATGTTCGATCCCTGTTCTCTGCTGAGTTTGGTAATCTCTGACAGGGTAGTACTTAAGTGTTCTAGAGCCAGTGTCTGTGCCTTGGGTGAGGGAGGTGTCAATGATCCTGATTACTATCCAATGATGGAAAATGCAGACATCAGGTGAAGACAGGGTTGGGGTTGGAATTTGGTGTGATGCTACATGTAGTGGAATTGCCAGCCAGCACATGAATTCTCTGGGCTAACCTATGAAGGATGGCCCTGAGAAGGTCAAATACTGGAGAGGCTGCTTGTGTCCAATGGGACAAGTCAGCATGGCCGTCAAGGAGACACAATTGGGAGGTGAAAATGAACTGATTTTCGATTGATGACTGATTGACTTCCTGTGATCTCGGATCAAAGGCTGCAATATGTTATTGCAAAACTGTACAAGATTCCTTGCAAAGTATGCATTTTGTTTCATCAATATTGTCCAAGTTTTTGCCCCAGAGTAATTTAGTTTGCATCCACTTGTTACATATAAGTAGTTCAGGAGCTTAGTAAATGTACGGCCTTTAAACTACCTGCCTCCCCTAGGTGTAACAATTTTCTTTGCTGCAAACATCCCGTCCTATATGTTCCTAAACCCTCCACTGTCTTCACTGTGTTGAAACCAAGACGCCTCACATCAGCCTGTACTCGGTAACTCTTCCTTCCCCAAGACCCACAGCTCTGGAAGCTTTTACGTCTCTCGGTCTCCCCCTTCCTCCTCCGTGTGTTTTAAAACCCAGGCTTTGTGTCACCCTTCCCCCCCACCCCAAGTCATTACTCTCTGATTTATCTCCATCCCTTCCACTCTTTTCAAACCTCATGGTGACCCAGTTCTGACAAGTCTCTCAATAGATTATTATGCCAGCTTGACACTGTGCAACATATATGTAGATTACGTTTTAATACAGATCATATATTTTGTTATTTTTCTACATTTTTTAAAGTTAATGTGCCCTTCAATCTACCCCGTGCATCATTCCTGTGGGTTGGAGATTAAGATAAGTAAAGAATTCCCAGGATTCGGTAGGTCTGAATCTCTGACCATTTTCCTGCAAAGGTTTTGTTCTGCTAAATGTTTTTGTTGAGACCTCAAACTCACCTCTGCTGGGATGCACATTCAAATCCAGCCCCAACTGATGGGACATGACTGCCCAGCTCCCAGATCCTACTCGGTAGGGAGCGAACAGCACAGAACTGTCCTGACACAACACAACATTGGATTCTCATTTAGAGAGTGGAAATATAACACCACAGGTGTAGTAGTTGAGCTGTCCTGAGGTTGGGCTGAGGAGTTGGATCAGAATAGAGGGAACTTTATTCTTGATCATCTGTGCTGGGAGTGCTTTATGGTGAGACTGGGTGGGATAAATTTTTCATCTTCACTTGGGTTGTAATCTATTGAATAATATTGTAATCCATTGTAAAACCCATCAATATTCATTCCATTGGAATGTTTGGGCAGGTTCTACAATTTAGATGCCCAGACAGTGAATGCAAAGATTTGCCCACCCTCCAACCCCAGCACAAACATTGCTCAGCTTGATGAACACAATATTGAGGAGAAAAAACCCTCAAACTTGGGATGGACTGGTGAGCAATCACGGTTTTCCACTCAGTGTTGACAGATGGGAACATTAAACACTCACAGCCATCATGATGGATGTATCTGGGGAAACACTCTTCTTTCTATAACTCGAGTGTTGAGATTGATCACAGGTGGGGCCACAAAGCAGGTGGTTTTGCATCAGTTGCCCTGTTATCCACTCATTCAAGTTACTTCCGTTAACTTCAATAGAACTATCAGGCTAATCTCATAAATTGGTGCCAATGGCAATTCCGCCTGCTCTGTCCAGCTTCACCCCCCAAGGGATTTTCATCAGTATATTCACACACAAGGGCAGATAGAGAGGAGGCAGGCCATTTGGCCCCTCTTGGCTTATCCAATAAGAAAGGTCATATTGCAGTTGTTACGAGTGCTTCCTTTTTTGGGGTAAATTTTGAAGATTTGTGTTTCAAAACTGAAAAGATTCCATAGATGTTGGAACTTTGTATTTTTTTTGAGGGAGGTCACCAGAAGGTTTTTGGACTGAGTTTGAAAACAAACAATTATTGGAAGGTACCTGTCTGTAGGTAATTACCCAGGAGGGGTTGTTTTTGACTTGGGGAAAGATGAAGAGAAGCGACAGGTCAAGATTTATAGGGGTCAGGAGGTCTCTTGTGACATTGTTTATGGTTTTGCTTTGAATGTGAGTTGGGGATGAACAGTGGTTTGAAAATGAGTTAAATAATCACCTTGCCAAGAAGAACAAACCACCCCAACTCAGTCTCGAGAAGCAAGTGTAAGAAGCAGACTAAACTGTTGCTGCATTTCTCCTGCAAGGCCTGTGCCTGAAACCTCCATTGCTGCATTTTCTGGAAGTCTACCCAACGTCGCCTGAAAAGAACTGTTCTGGGGAGATCCCAGTGACAGCTGTCTATATGCATTTGGGACACCAAACCAAAACAAAGGACATCTTTCCATATCTTCTCTTCTTCAAGAATTAGCAAGTATTTAACCCGTGTTTAATTGTCTGTTTTATTTGGTAATAGAACTCTAAAACACAAATCCCTTTATTTTTCCAATTAACTAGTGTATGTGTGTGTGTGAGAGAGTGTGAGGGGCTAAGGTAAAAAGGGAACTTTAATATTTCAATGGGTGCGTTTATGCTTTATTTCTTTACTGGTTAAGATTTGTTTTATAATAAATTGATGTTTGCTGTTTATTAAAGAAACCTGGTTGGTGTGTTTTATTCTGGGATGAAAATAGAGTCTACAATTGACAGTATCAGTAAGTGGGGAAAAAATTAAATATATGTTGTGACCGGTGAAGAAGTGGAACTAGAATAAACAGTGCACTCCTCCCGCCTCGGTCGTAACACAGTACACGACGTTTTCTTGAACCATTGCAGTTTTTGCCTATCATAACCAGAAGTCTTCTCTTGTGCGTTGGTTGCATTATTTCAAGAATTCCCTGTCATCAGTCCTAAATTTGCCTTCCATCAGTTTGACCCTGCGTGCCCCCATGTTGTACTTTCATGGTTTAGTTTGAAGTAACATTTCACATTTGCCTTTTCCATACCGTTTACCATCTTGGATACACTTCTGCTCCCTGGGACATGTTCTTGGTGCTGTACAGGGTCAGGTGAGCTGTAGCAGATGAGACAAGGCAACATTACCAGATCTCAGTCCGTGCAATATGAGATTTATTGTGACTGGAATCATTTCTCCCTGTCCACACACCATTATAAATCAGTCAAAGTCTGACCATATATCCATGTGTTGCCCCTTGCCATGGCAGTGGGACCATTTCTTTCTTTTTCCACAGTAGTTTGGAAAAACCCTGAAAAGTGGAGGGCCTTGTTTGGCGCACTTGGCATTAATACAGAATCATTCAGTACAGAAGGAGGCCATTCGGCCCATTGTCGCTGTGGCATTTTGAAAGAGCTATCCAATTAGTCCTACTCCCCTGCTCTTTCCCCATTTTCCTGCAAATATCTTCCTTTTTGAGTATTTATCCAACTCCCTTTTAAACGTTACTATTGTTATTGCTTCCAACAGCATTTCAGGCAGCACATTCCAGACCATAACTTGCAGTGTTAAAACATTCCTCCTGATTGCCCCGTTAATTCTTTTCGATCTGTGTCCTCGGTTTAGTGGAAACAGTTTCTCCCAATCTACTCTATCAATTAGGGGGTTTAAATTTATGCAGTGTTTTAAGTCTCCTATTATCCTTGACATCCTGAGGTTGTGAAAGGCGCTATAGAAATGCAAGTATTTCTTTTTGTCTCTCTACCCCAAGGAGGACCCCACCTGTTTCTGCAGTCTCTTTAGTGGGGTTTAATTCTTTCCAGTATTTAATTTTGCTGTAGTCATGAGAGGGAACAAAAAACCCAGAGAATTGTTCAACCTTCCCTGGTCTCAAAGCAAGTTTGATGTCCCACTATTCATGTCTCTATTTCTATATATATATATGTACATACATATATAAGCATATATTTTTGTGATTCAGTGAAGGAGCAACATACTACCTGCTATAATGCTCACTAACGTATCTTATATGTCACACAGTGAGGGAACAAAAATAATCTTTGGAACAGTTTATTAAATGATTCTGTATTATTGTGGTGACTCACTGTGGTATAATTCTGGTAACTGTTTAATAAAAAAAGCTGCTTCTAATGTGTTTGAATAATGCACCATGAATTGAGATATACAGTACTTGTGTAAATACACTCCCATGTATGATATAGAGGTACTAGACAAGGTGCAAAAAAGATTTACAAGAATGGTACCAGGCTTGAGAAGTTATAACGAATAGCAAAGACTGCGCCGGCTGGGACTCTATTCACTAGAAAAGAGGTTGAGGGATGACCTAATATAGGTCTTGAAAATTATGAAGGAGTTTAATGGGGTAGGTATAGAGATGTTTCCACTTGTAGGGGAGACCAGAACTAGGGTTTATAAATAAGACAAATTAATAAATCTAATAGGGAATTCAGTAGAAACTTCTTTACCCAGAGAGTGGCGAGAATGTAGAGCTCACAACCACGGGGTAGATGAAGCCAATAACATATATTTAAGGGGAAGCTGGATAAAACAGGAGGGATATGTTGATGAGGTTAGGTGAAGTGGGGCAGGATTGGGGAAAGCTCACGTGGAGCATAAACACAAGACACACAGGCCGAATAGTCTGAAAATCTATGTAATTGAAACACACAAATGCTGCTGCCTAATTCTGCTACTGCTTCTTTCGAATGGGTGCAAACGTAAACAATGAGGTGAGGTTGCAAGTGGAATAGCAATAGGATTTTACAAAGATCAACAGGAAAAGGGTGTTGAGACTCAAAATGCTCGATTCTTTCTGATAAATGTCAATCCTCGATCTAACTCCCAACAGGTGAATTCACAAACCCTGTGCTCCCAGCTCCAAATGGGGTTGGGAAGAGTGCAAGATGGAGACAAGGCTATAATATTCCAGTGCTTATTTTCCAGCCCACATTCCCTTTGAGACTCACCACCAAAACTGAGATTGGTACATTTACTGTCTGATCTGTCCTCTCTCCAACAACCTTTTTTTTAAAAAAAAATAGGGCTCTAAACAGTAAAACAACAAAGGAGTGTGAGCCACATAACAGATTATTAGGGCAGGTGGCCAAAAGCTTGGTCAATGAGGTAGGTTTAAGGAGCATCTTAAAAGATTAGAAAGGGATAGGTAGGATTAATAGGGAATTCCTGAGTTTAAGACAGGCAGCCAAAAGCACAGCCACCAGTATTGGAGCTATGAGAATTGGGGTTAGGAAGGGATGACCAATGAACAGAATTGAAAACAAGGATGAGAATTTAAAAAGTTGAGATCTTGCCGGATGGGGAGCCAGTGTAGGTCAGTGAGTGCAGAGATGCTGGATGACCAGGACTTGGTACAAGTTAGGTCATGTGCAGCAGAGTTTTGGATGAGCTCAGGTTTCTGGAGGGTGGAAGATGGGAGGTCAGCCAGAAGTGCATTGGAATAGTCAAGTCTAGAGGGAACAGAGACATGAGGAGGGTTTCAGCAGTGATGAGCAAAGGCAGGCAATGTAACAGAGATGGAAACAGGCAGTCTTGGTGATGGACTGAATATTGGGTGGGAAGCTCCTCTCAGGGTCAAATAGGACACCAAGGTTGCAAGAAGTCTGATTTAGCGTCAAGACAATTGCTAGGGAGTGGGATGGAGTTGCTGACAAGGGTAGAGAGTGTGTGGCGGAGCTCAAAGACAATGGCTTTGGTCTCAATATTTAGTTGGAGGAAACTTCTGCAAAATCTAGTATTACTTAAGGACAAGCAGCATAACAAATTAAAGGCAGTTGGGGAGTCGTGAGAGGAGGCAGTGAGATAGGGCTGGGAGTCATTAGTGTACATATAGAAGCTCATGCAGTGTTTTGGGATGATGTTGCCGAGGGGCAGCATGTAATACACTTCCAGCTGTGCCTTACATCCAGTACTGCCTGCCTCACATAACTCATTTCACAATTCCATTGCCTTCTGCCTGGAAAAGATCTGCCCAAATTTAATGCCTAGACTGTACATGAAAATTGGTTTCTCCTGGAATTCAGACCCTTCGATACCAATGAACAAGAGAGGAGACAGAGGAAAAAAGGTAAGCAAGGCAGATGGGAGAAACAGGAACGAGGGAGCAATAGCAGGAAGAGGGGAGACACGGAAGAGGGAAAGGGAGAGAGGGTAAGGTAAAGTGGGAGAGTTAGACACAAAGGGAAAGAGGAAGGAGACGGACAAAGGAGGAGAACCACTTGCAGGGAAGTCCTGTTTTGTACAAAATATTTAGCACCACTGCTTTACAGTAATTGTCAAACTCCATTTAAATTCCATGGCATAGAGGCAACTAAAAAATGCAAGTCCGTTTCCTTGATGGGGGAGGGGGGTGGAATGTCATCCACAAACATTAGCTTCTAATGTACGAAATGTTGATATGTCCGCTGAAGATTTATGTACCTGTTTTGAAGAACCTTTTAACTTCCCTCAAAATTCAGCTAATGTTAATTGGTGTGGACACAGTGAGAGGCTGCAGAGTGATTAATTAACAAAAAAAATAGTCACCCGGGTTAAAATCCACCTTAAAAGATGAATGCAAACCCAGGTCTGGAATATAAACACACAAACCTATATCGATGCTCACATTTTTAATTGCCTTCTCAAAAGGTACAATTATTTTTTTTTTAAAAAGAGAAACATTTCACAGTTTCTAAAGGAACTATTTAAAAATCAACATTAAGAGCAGCAGGTCAACATTCAGTCTACAGTCTCTACCAGCGACTGGTTTAAATCCTTTCAAATAATCACCACAGCTTTGTTGTAGTAGAAAGAGGGGGAACCAAAAAGACAATTGGTTTTGGGCCATCCCCTTAGTCAACTGGCAAAATCAATCGTCGCTCGGTGTCCGATCGAGTCATGCAAACTAGGAAAATCCAATGATTGGCTAACTCCACATAGCAGCCAATCAGGACAAGGTTAGGGGCACAGCAGTTGGCTTCAACTACTGAACTGTTGGTGGCAGCAGGAAAAAAGCCCCACAAAGCCAAGGCTCCTGCTTTGGACTGCGATTTAGCAACTCCTTACAAAGGAGTCAGGCTGGGTTTCAGTTATTATTCCTCTCACTGCCGAATAGCCTGCTCACACTCACCGTCCAGGCTCACTGATGAAGAAATGGAACTGAATAGCCAATCAACGTGCTCGCCAAGTCACATGCGGCATGAATAGGTCAACAGTTAATTTTAGAAAAATATTTTTCACCCTTCCTTCATCTGTAACGTACTAAAAGAATTATTTAAAAATATATGTATTTGTTCTTGGGATGTAGGCATCATTGGCAAGGCCACATTTATTGCCCACCCCTAGTTGCTCTCGGGATATCAAGAGTCAACCATGTTGGCGTGGGACTGGAGTCACGTGTAGGTCCAGATTGAGGCAAGGAAGACCGGTTCCTTCCCTGATGGACATTAGAATCATAAAATGATACAACACAGAGGAAGGCCATTTAAAAGGGCGATCCAGTAATAGCTCTTTCTGCATAGCCTGGCAAATCTTTCCCCTTCAACTATTTATCCAATTCTCTTTTTAAAGTTACTATTGACTCTGTTTCCACTGCCCTTTCAGTCAGTGCATTCAAGATTCGACAACTCACTTTTTTTTTTAAAAAAGAACAGTCTCCCTTTTTTGTTTCATTTTATCTGTTGTCAGGCCACAAATAACCAGATTTCACTCAATTCAATATTCCAACTTAGCACAGTGCGGTTGGAACTCCTAAAATCTGGATTGCCAGTCTAGCATCATAACTGCCAGGCCACCATATTGTACATTTATTGATCTTAAAATAAAGTCTTAAATATACTTATGTTCAATCAGTTTAGACCTGGTCAAACCATTGGGAGAAAACATTCAGAGTTGGGAGAAAACATTCAGAGTTGGGAGAAAACATTCAGAGTTGGGAGAAAACATTCAGAGTTGGGAGAAAACATTCAGAGTTAGAGACTGCAGCAATGCAAGGGAGCTGAGACGTCATGGACACTGGTACCTGAAGTACTTTGATGAATCTTAATGCCAGATGCCAACATAGCAGCAGGATCAAGAACTCCTCTGCCAGCGTCCTCGGGCAGTCAACAGAAGGGGACATTTTAAAAACAATGTTAAATACTTAGGTTAATAAGAGAGATGCATAGCGACAGCTGTATTTTTTAACCCACTCCACCGTGACAGCAAGACAGAAATGTTATCAGCCCACTACTCTCCAGGAAAAATAGTCCTCAATTGCAGATCATCCACTGAGGGAAAGGCAGATGCCCACCCCCTCCCCTATCCCCGCGGAGGGGAAAGTCACCCAACCTGCAGGAGACCACTATATACAGATGGGCATCGTGAGCGAACCACGGACAGAGGCGTGACTGCTACAAACTACTCAAGGGACTGTAGGAGTGAGAAATTTCTGCACAGAAATAAAATACTCCTTTATAAAAGGATAACTGTTCAGAAACTGCTGTTGATGGAGATAGTGTCTTTACGGTTTAGATCCTTTGACCCCAGGTTTTGAAGGGTTGCACTATTTATATAAGTGCCCAGCCAACCAAGCTCTACGCCTCTTCGCAATGCAACACTCGAATGCACTAGGAGGTGCACATGAGGACATAGGTGGTGACCTCTATGGCATTAGCCCCCATCCCCCTCCTGTGTGTGTGTGTGTGTGGAGGGAAAGAGGGTGGGGGTCGGAATACCATCTCTTCTCCCAATGGTCACCCGGGTCAGTGAATGGAAACACACCACGCATGTTGAGAACACTCAGTAGCATATTGGCACACCGACAAAAGAACAGCATTTTTGGGAAGCTAATCCACTGAAATCCGGGGACAGGCAAAGCCCCATTAAGCACTGCTCATTCAGGCAAATAGGACAGAACCAGTCTGCCTCGGAAGTTCATTTGAAACAAGCTGTTTGTGTGACAGGCTTTGCCACTCGTTGCCGGGCAGGGGTTTGGGTTGGTGGTCTGAAGCGCGCCCGCCTTTCACTGTCTTGTCCTGATGTCAGCCGGACGCAGCTGCCGCTCTCCTTCCGCCAGAAAGATCTGCAACGCTCGGCGGAGCATGTGAATCCCCAGCCGCCGACGCCGCTTCAACGACCAGGTCGCAGCTACGCCGTAATAATCCCCACGCTTCTTGTTGGTCAACATTTGCAGGCCTGCAGCAAAAGAGACAAAGAAAGAACTCGCATTTATTATTTATTTATTTATTATTTAGAGATACAGCACTGAAACAGGCCCTTCGGCCCACCGAGTCTGTGCCGATCAGCAACCACCCATTTATACTAATCCTACACTAATTTCAAGTTTCTACCACATCCCCACCTGTCCCTATATTTCCCTACCACCTACCTATACTAGGGGCAATTTATAATGGCCAATTTACCCATCAACTTGTGTATAACAAGCTGAGGCTCTTTTCTTTAGAAACAAGGAGGGTGACAGGTGATCCAATAGAGGTCTTTAAGATAAAAAAAAATAGGTTTGATACGGGAGATGTAAAGATGATGTTTGTGCACGTGGGTAGGATCAGGACTCGGGGCCAAAAATATAAGATAGCCATTAATAAATACAATAGAGAAATCAACAACAACTTGCATTTATATAGCACTTTCAACATACATACAAAGACACACATTAGGAGAAGTAGGCCATTCGGCCCCTCTACACTGCTCTGCCATTCAGTAAGATCATGGCTGATCTGTTTGTGTTTCGAATTCCACACTCCCATCTACCCTCAATAACTTTTGATTCCCTTGCCTGACAAGAATCTATCTACCTCTGCCGTAAAAATTATTCAATGACCCCTCCTTCACCACCTGAGGCAGAGAGTTCCAAAGTCACACAACCCTCAGAAAAATTTCCCCTAGTCTCTGTCCTAAAAGGGCAACCCCTAATATACAAAGTGATTACTGACAATGCAGCCAGCATCTTACGTCATCCAACTGCGCCAATCTACACACATGCGCAGATTGGTTCCTACCCTCTGTGCATGCGCTGCGTTCCGCAGTGCCAGGACTGGTTGGCGCATGCGCAGATGCCATCATCGTGTAACGTGGGCAGATGGTGGGGGGATCTGGGCTGGAGAGAGCAGAGGTGGGGGAAGAGGGGTTCTGGGGAGCGAGTAGAGAGCAGGTGCAGGGAGAGCGCGGCCGAAGACCTTGCTGGTGGCGGGTGCGCTCTCCTCCTTCCCCCCGCCGCCCGCTCCCGACCCCGCCTGCTCGCTCACAGTCGCCGGCTGCCCGCTCCCTCCCCTCCCTGGCCTGCCCGCCCTCTCCTTCCCTGCTCGCTCGCTGCCCGGCCCACCCGCCCACTCGCTCCCTCCACTCTGGCCATTGTGTGCTATCATGTGTTTAGGTTGCCGTTGTGTGATTATTTGAGCAGCACCATCTTTAATCCTGGCAACTGCCTGACGTCGCAGACGGTGACGTTTTTGTGGCACAGGCTGCATTTGTGCATGTGCCATTGCAGCACCACCTAGTGGTGGTGGTGTCAGCAAACTCAGCCAATTTTAAAACCGTGCACCCTAGCTCCGGACTCAGCCACATGAGGAAACATCCTTTCCACATCCACCTTGTCAAGACCGTTCAGGATTTTATAAACTTCAATCAAGTCTCCCCTCACTCTGCCAAGCTCCAGTGAAAACAAGCCCAGTCTGTCCAATCTTTCCTCATAAGACAACCTGCTCATTCCAGACATCAATCTAGTAAACCCAATAGAAACAGCCAAGGCACTTCACAGGAGCGTTATAAAACTAAATTTGATACCGAGCTACAAACGGAGTAGTAGGACAGGCGATTGAAAACTTGGTTGAAGAGGTTGGTTTTAAAGGAGCATCTCACTAGAGGAGAAAGGTAGAGAGTTGGAGAGGTTTAGGGAGAGAATTCCAGAGTTCAGGGCCGAGACAGCTGAAGGTGCGGCTGTCAATGCTGGAGAGCTTAAAATCAGGGATGCTCAAGGGGCCAGAATTAGAGGAGTGCAGAGATCTCGGCGGGTTGTAGGGCTGGAGGAGAAACCTCTTTACCCAGAGGGTGCTGAGAATGTGGAACTCGCTACCACATGGAATGGTTGAGGCAAATAGCATAGATGCATTGAAAAAGGAAGCTAGATAAAACACGAGGGAGAAAGGAATAGAAGGATATGTTGATGTAAAGCATGGCTACCCAACCTGAACAGACCAGACGACATGTGTTGGGTTCGGGTCCGGTATTCGGGATCGGCTCGGGTTGGGCTGGACGTGGACACAGTGCTGCCTTGCTCAGGGAGGGAAAATTTGAACGTTCAGCTGGGATTTCAAGGCAGAAAATGTGTTGCTGGAATGGAGGATCGCAACATTTGGACAAGGTAGAGCACAATAACCTGTTTGATATAATTAACTTTATTACAGTAGACGGGTTGGGCGCGGGAAAAAAAAAAATCAAAGGACTCAAGTCTGGGTCGGGTTGGATGTGGTCGGATCAGGGTTAAATTTCATACCCGAGCAGGCCTTTATGTTGATGGGGTTAGACGGAGAGGGAGGAGACTTGTTTGGAGCAGAAACACTGGCATGGACCAAATGGCCTGTTTCTACATTGTACATTCTATGTAACTGCCAATGAAACTCTTCTTCGAAATTGCAGTCACTGTTGTAATGTAGGAAATGTGGCAGCGAGTTTCAGCATGGCAAGATCCCACAAACAGCGATGTGATAAATGACTGGAAATCTGTTTCTTTCTTTTAAGTGATGTTGGTCGAGAATTAAATATTGTTCCCAGGACAGCAGCTGGGGAAGATCTGCCCTTGCTTTACCTCAGCGTTCCCTCAATACTGGCACTGCGAGTGTCAGCCTGGGTTTTGTGCTCAAGTCTCTGGAGTGACTCCGAGGAGAGAGCGCTACCCGGAGCCGAGACTAACAAGAGGAAGAGAAAGCACAGCATTTTTACCCCGCTCCGAGCAAGTGTTTGGGAAACAGGGAAGAGGGAGGAATAAGGGAATAATTCATCTATAAATTCTGCAGTGTTTCAGCAGGTTTGAATGAATTAGGTGACAGATTATGGACAATTTTGGAAGCAAAAAATCCAACCCCTTCATTGTCTCAATTTTGCAGAAAATGGAGACTTGAATGTGTGTTTATGGTTAGAAATCTTTGACAAAGGCACAAGAGTACAGCAGCACCAAGGCTGATCGAATGGGTCTATGTTCTCCAGAATTTAGAAGAATGAGAGTTGATCGAATTGAATGTATAAATTTTTTTTTATTTTTTTTATAGAGGGTTTGACTAAGTGGCTGTTTCCTGGATCAAGTCTGGAACTAGAAACATAATCTCAAGGTAAGAGGTTGGCCATTTAGGGTTGAGACAAGGAGAAGCTTCTTCAGAGGGTGATAAACAATGTTCATTCCAATTTTTTTTCGACTTGTGAGAGCAATAATATTTTTTTTGTTTAAAAGTGCAGTCACTTTAAACTTTGCACACGCAGTAATTTAACTGGGTTGCCTGGTGTGTGACCTGTGCAGGGACTTTCGGGTTACTGCTCAGCTGCATAGTTTAGAGGGAACGTTGGTTGTGAACCTTTGGAACACTCTACCCCAGAGATGCTCAGTTGTTGAGTAAATTCAATAGATTTTTGGGTACTAAGGGAACCAAGGGATATGGGGATGGGTTGGGACAGTGGAGTCCAGGTAGAAGATCTTCCACGATTTTATTGAAGGGTGGAACAGGTTCGAGGGGCTGAATGGCCTACTCCTGTTCCTATTTCTTATGCTAAGTAACAGAGACAAATCCTTGTTGAATTACACACCAAAGATTGGATTTTAAAAGCTTCTCAGAGTCAGGGATGAGAGAGAGATGAGGAAAAATGATTAATTGTCTTCATTGTGTACATAGAGAAGCAGCAGCAACAACTTGCATTTGTATAGCACCTTTAATGTAGTAAAATGCACCAAGATACTTCACAGGAGCAATTTTCAAACAAAATTAGACACTGAGCTATTATGTAACGAAATATTAGAACAGGTAACCAATAGCCTGATCAAAGAGGTAGGTTGTAAGGAATGTCTTAAAGAAGAAGAGAGGTAAAGAGACGGAGAGGTTTAGGGAGGGAATTCCAGAGGTTAGGACCGAGGCACAGTCGCCAATGGTGGAGCAATGAAAATAATGGATGCACAAGAGGCTAGAATTAGCAGAGATCTTGGAGGGTTAGAGATCTACAGGAGATTACAGAGATAGGGAGGGGGGTGAGTCAATGGAGGGATTTGAAAAACAAGGATGAGAATTTTAAGATCGAGTCATTGCCAAACCCAGAGCCAATGTAGGTCAGAGAGCACAGGGGTGATAGGTGAACGGGGCTTGGTGCGAGTTAGGCTACGCTCAAGTTTATGAAGGTAGGTGGCTGACCAGCAGGATAGTCAAGTCTGGAGATTAGGTGAAATGGCATGCTGTAAGATTACCTAGCATCATATGATCCATATAGTGTGACTCACCCAGTGCATCCACCATGCATGCCTCCCGAGTGTATGCCTCCACAGGAATAACATTCTGGAAACAATGCAGAGAAATCACCCCTTGGCCACTCTCCCAGATATCCAGAATATGCTTCAGTTTTGCACCCACCTGAACGTGGAGGCAGAAGGAGAGAAAGTTAAGCACAGAAAGGTGATTGTATTAAAGACAGGTTAACCCACAATTTACTGGACAGTGATTCAGAGGCCTGGGCAAATAATCTACAGATCACGAGTCCGAATCGCTTCCCGTGACAAACTGAGAATTTGGATTCAGTTTTAAAAAAAAATAAATCTGGAAATTAAAAAGTTGGTTATGCGTAAAAGTAACTATGAAGCTATTAGGAACAGAAGGTCATCAGCCCCTCAAGCCCATTCAACGAGATCATGGCTGAGCTGGGAAAAAAAATGACCTGCTGGATTGTTTTAAAAACCCAACTGGTTTCACTAAAGTCCTGCAGGGGAAGGAAAGCCATCATCCTTGCCCTGTCTGGGCCTCTGTGACCCCAGTCCCACACCAAATGTGATTGACTCAACAGTTCTCTGAAGTGCTCCAGAAAGATACTCAAAGAAGCACGGGCAATAAATGTCTGCTTTGCCAGTGATACCCACATCCCAACAAAGACTGAATAATAAAAATCCAGTCTTTCCAGTCTTTGTTGGGATGTGGGTATCACTGGCAAAGCAGACATTTATTGCCCGTGCTTCTTTGAGTATCTTTCTGGAGCACTTCAGAGAACTGTTGAATCAATCACATTGGTGTGGGACTGGGGTCACAGAGGCCCAGACAGGGCAAGGATGATGGCTTTCCTTCCCCTGCAGGACTTTAGTGAAACCAGTTGGGTTTTTACAACAAACCAACAGGTCATTTTTCCTCCGCTCAGTCCGAAAGCATGACCCCGAGCTTCCGGTTGCTTGCCATTTCAACACTTTTCCCCCTGCTCTCACGCCAACATTTCTATCTTTGGCCTGCTCCAGTGAACATCAACACAAGCTTGAGGAGCAGCACCTGATCTTTCGATTAGGCACTCTACAGCCTTGTGGACTGAACATGGAGTTCAATAACTTCAGAGCATGACTGGCCCTTTTTCCCTTTTTTTTTAAATATTTTATTTTATCTTTTAACCATGTGCTTGTTTTTCATGCAGACAGAGCTGCTCATTATTCCACTATTAACACTCTCTCTTTGCCTTTGTCCCAGGACAGCTGTGTTATTTCATCTCTCCTGCCCTTTGCCCCATCACACACCTTCTCTTTCCCACCAACCACCACCTCCCCCAGCCCGGACTTGCTTAAAACCTAATTCTTTTCTAACCTTTGCCAGTTCTGATGAAAGGTCACTGCCCTGAAAGGTTAACTCTTCTCTCTCCACAGATGCTGCCTGACCTGAATATTTCCAGCACTTTGTTTTTATTTCAGATTTCCAGCATCTGCAGCATTTTGCTTTAATTTATAATAAAAACCCAACTCCGTGTCTGTTGTCAGTAGATCAGCTGTCTAAAGTTGGTAGGCTGACAAGTTAGTTCCAGATTTCAAAACCACAGGCTTAGAAGAAAGTCCCATTCAGTCTTTCCACTAATCTTTAAACTTCATTTTTAACCCCTTATGTATGGTGACAGAATTAAATCTAAATTCATTTTTTGTCACAGGCTGTCCAAAGAAGTCTACAAAGTATTTACAGCACAGAAACAGGCAATTTGGCCCAAATGATTTGGTCTTTATGCTCCACATGAGCCTCCTCCCATCCTATCAGTATATCCTTCTATTCCTTTCTCCCTCAAACAACAAAGAACAGTACAGCACAGGAACAGGCCATTCGGCCCGCCAAGCCTGCGCCGATCTTGATGCCTGCCTAAACTAAAACCTTCTGCACTTCCGGGGACCGTATCCCTCTATTCCCATCCTATTCATGTATTTGTCAAGATGCCTCTTAAACGTCTCTATGGTATCTGCTTCCACCACCTCCCTTGGCAGCAAGTTCCAGACACTCACCGCCCTCTGTGTAAAAAAAACTTGCCTCGCACATCCCCTCTAAACTTTGCCCCTCGCACCTTAAACCTATGTCCCCTAGTAACTGACTCTTCCACCCTGGGAAAGAGCTTCTGACTATCCACTCTGTCCATGCCGCTCATAACTTTGTAAACCTCTATCATGTCGCCCCTCCACCTCCGTCGTTCTAGTGAAAACAATCCGAGTTTATCCAACCTCTCCTCATAGCTAATGCCCTCCAGACCAGGCAACA
This sequence comes from Heterodontus francisci, assembly GCF_036365525.1. Taxonomy (NCBI): domain Eukaryota; kingdom Metazoa; phylum Chordata; class Chondrichthyes; order Heterodontiformes; family Heterodontidae; genus Heterodontus; species Heterodontus francisci. Next base: position 7,287,416 of record NC_090406.1, read on the forward strand.
TCCTGGTAAACCTCTTCTGTACCCTCTCCAAAGCCTCCACGTCCTTCTGGTAGTGTGGCGACCAGAATTGCATGCAATATTCTAAGTGTGGCCTAACTAAAGTTCTGTACAGCTGCAGCATGACTTGCCAATTTTTATACTCTATGCCCCGACCGATGAAGGCAAGCATGCCGTATGTCTTCTTGACTACCTTATCCACCTGCATTGCCACTTTGTGACCTGTGGACCTGTACGCCCAGATCTCTCTGCCTGTCAATACTCCTGAGGGTTCTGCCATTTACTGTATACTTATGTGTTTATCTAACTTCCCCTTAAATACATCTATACTATTCGCCTCAACTACTGCCTGTGGTAGCGAGTTTCATATTTTCACCACTCTCTGGGTAAAGAACTTTCTCCTGAATTCCTTTTTAGAGTTATTAGTGACAACCTTATATTTATGGCTGCGGCTTTTGGTCTCCCCCACAAGTGGAAACATCTTCCCAATGCCTAACTTTTCAAACCCTTCCATGACTCATCAGGTTTCCCCCTCAGTGTATAAGCCTTGGTGAGACCACACCTTGGAGTATTGCATACAGGTTTGGTCTCCTTACTTAAGGAAGGATATACTTGCCAGAGAGAGTACAACAAATGTTCACCAGACTGAGTCCTGGGATGGTGGATTGTCTTGAGGACAGATTGTGGAGACTGGGCCTGTACTCTCTAGAGTTTAGAAGAATGAGGGGTGATCTCATTGAAGCATACAAAATTCTTACAGGGCTCAACAGGGTTGATGCAGGAAGGATGTTTCCCCTGGTTGGGGAGGTAGAAGCAGGGGACAGTCTCAGAATAAGGGGCAGGCCAGTTAGGACTGAGATGAGGAGGAATTTCTTCACTCAGAGGGTGGTGAATCTGTGGAATTCTCTACCGCAGAGGGCTGTGGAGGCTCAGTCATTGCGAATGTTCAAGACAGAGATCGATAGATTTCTAGATATTAAATGCATCAAGGGATATGAGGATAGTGCGTGAAAATGGTGTTGAGGTAGAAAATCAGCCATGATCAGTTTGAATGGTGGAGCAGGCTTGAGGGGCCGAATGGCCTACTCCTGCTCCCATTTCCTCTGTTCTTCTCTCTTGTAGAGAAAAGAGCCCCAGCCTGTTTAATCTTTCCAGGTAGGTATAAGATGTAGAAAGAGCTTTCAGAATCAAATAGAAAGGAGCCCCTTCTACCCTTTGAGACTATCCTAGCTCTATATTGGAGCAGTAGACTCCAATACCATTTTCCTTCCCCCATTATATTGATCTAATTTATTTCTTAAATGAGATTAACTTGGTTTCAACAGCCTCTAGCAGAATCATATCGTAATTGAAAAAAAAACAATTGTCTAACCTCTCCGATTACACTTCTAGTTGTTTATTTAGGCTCCCCCACCTTTCGTAACCCAGTCACTGATCAGTGGAAATAATCCTTTACCATTGACCCCTTCACCCTTTTGTAAGTTGAACACTTTGATTAGGTCTCTCCTCAACCATCGCTACTCCAGTAAATACAGCCCTAGTGTTTTGGTTATTGTCTCTTATCACAAATTTATTTTTTAATTCATTGAGTCACAGGATGAGTGTTGCTGACAAGGCCAGCATTTATTGCCCATCCCTAATTGCCCTCGAGAAGGTGGTGGTGAGCTGCCTTCTTGAACCACTGGAGTACGTGTGGTGCAGGTACACCCACAGTGCTGTTAGGAAGGGAGTTCCAGGATTTTGACCCAGCGACAGTGAAGCAATGACGGTATAGTTCCAAGTCAGGATGGTGTGGGGCTGAAGAGAACTTGCAGGTGTTCCCATATGTCTGCTGCCCTTGTTCTTTTAGGTGGTAGAGGGTTTGGGTTTGGAAGGTGCTGCCAAAGGACCATTGGTGAGTTGCTGCAGTGCATCTTGCATACGGTACACACTGCTGCCACTGTGCGTCAGTGGTGGAGGGAGTGAATGTTTAAGGTGGTGGATGGGGTAGTGATCAAGGATGGTGTCAAGCTTCTTGAGTGTTGTTGGAACTGCACCCAACCAGGTAAGTGGGAAGCATTTCATCACACTCCTGGCTTGTATATTCTCTGAACCCTGGTAGTATCCTAGTGAATCTATATTGTACCTTTTCTATTGCTCCAAAGACTTTTTTTATAATTAAAACCATTGAACAAGATGATGCCTGTAGTCAATAGTTGGTGAATTGGTGATAGTTACCTGGCTGGACCTTGTATTTATAAAGCAGCTTTAACAAGACGTCCCAGATTGCTTCACACTGGAGGGCTGGACCACAGCTGAGGGGCAGGGTGTTTTAAATGAATATCAAAAAGATTAGGCTTTAAATGTATGTTGAAGGTGGGGAAGGGTGAAGGAAGGCGAAGGAGTTTCAGGAGTGTGTTTGGGGACCAAGCAGAGAAACGAGAACGTTGCAAGGAAATACAAGGGAACAGTCCCCTGTTCAACAGGGGGAAGTTCTCCCCAGTGTCCTGAGCCAATATTTGTCGCTCAACCAACAGATTATCTGGTCATTATCACATTGCTGTTTGTGGGATCTTGCTGTGCGCCAATTGGCTGCCGCATTGCCTACATTGCAGCAGTGACTACACTTCAAAAGGTACTGAATTGGTTGCAAAGCACTTTGGATGTCCCAAGGTTGTGCAAGACGCTATATAAACGCAAGTTCTTCCTTTTTATATTTGAACCTGCTCTGTTAGATGGTCTGTGTCAGGTCAACAGTGCAATTGGCTCAGTGCCTGGGGTCAGGAAAGTAACAATAATTCGACAAACATCAGCTGCAGGGCTCCTGCACCCAATCACAATCCTGTGACTACTACACACCCTTGGTGAGTGCAGCCAATAGTGAAGTTCACATGTTTCCCCCCACCCCACAAATAACAGATTCAGACATGCATTGATTTTTTAAAAAGCAGAAGCTTACAAATCTTAAGCAAAACACTTGAAAATCCAGCCTGTCCTGCTTACCTGATTATTGTTATTTTTAAAATGTGTCAGTGCCTCATAGAGGTGACAGTACGGTCTGGAACGCTTCCCTTTCCCCACATAGAAGATGGAGCTGACAAATGTGCGGAAACACTCGGCAGAGCTCAGCGCGTGACACCGAGCTGGCAGGTTCTTGCTGACCCTGGGAGGGGTGGTGGAGGGTGAGTGTGAGGAGAAAGGTAATAAATTAGGGGCAACTCATAAGGAAAATACACAAGCGTTTATCGTCCCTTCATTCTACAACAGATTAAACTTGTACAAAAAGTTTTATTTATTTTCCCCAAACCAAAACTACCAGTGTGTGTCTGATCCATAAAAACCCACAATAGGAATATAGGAATCGTGAGGTATAAAACGGGACTACAACCCATGCAGTTTGACTTTGAAAACAGAGTCCTGGACTAATCACAACAATCAATTACAACTTGCATTTATATAGCACCTTTAACATCGTAAAATGTCCCAAGACGCTTCACAGGAGCGTGAGCAAACATAATTTGACACAATCCACATTAGAAGATAACAAGACAGCTGACCAAAAGCTTGATCGAAGAGGCAAGGTTAAGGAGTGCCTTAAAGGAGAGAGAGGTGGAGAGGCAGAGATGTTTAGGGAGGAAATTCCAGAGGTTAGGGCCTTGGCAGCTGAAGGCACAGCCAATAATGGTGGAGTGATTAAAATCAGGGATATGGCAGAGGCCAGAATTGTGCTTCAGTTATGTGGAGAGATTAATGGTCTCCTTACTTAAGGATGTAAATGCGTTGGAAGTAGTTCAGAGAAAGTTTATTAGACAAATACCTGGAATGGGCGGGTTGTTTTATGAGGAAAGATTGGACAGGCTCGGCTTGTAATCCGCTAGAGTTTAGAAGAGTAAGAGGTGACTTGATGGAAACATACAAGATCCTGAGGGGTCTTGACAGGGTGGATGTGGAAAGGATGTTTCCCCTTGTGGAAGAATCTAGAACTAGGGGTCATTGTTTACAAATAAGGGGTTGCCCATTTAAGACAGAGATGAGGGGAAATTTTTTCTCTGAGGGTAGTCAGTCTTTGGAATTCTCTTCCTCAAAAGGCGGTGGAAGCAGAATCTTTGAATATTTTTAAGGCAGAGGTAGATAGATTCTTGATAAGCAAGGGGGTGAAAGGTTATTGAGGGTAGGCAGGAATGTGGAATCGAGGTTACAATCACATCAGCCATGATCTTATCGAATGGCAGAGTAGGCTCGAGGGGCTGAGTGGCCTACTCCTAATTTGTATGTTCGTATGTATGAAGATTGGCGAAGCTGGGATAGTTCTCCTTAGAGCAGAGAAGGCCAAGGAGCAACCTAATAGAAGTAATTAAGTTGGGGGGTTTTGAGAGAGAAAGGAGGGAAAAACTGTTTTCTCTGGAAAGTGGATCAGTAATGAGAGTCAGAGATATAAAATAATTGGCAAGAGAACTGGAGGGGAAATAAGTAGCAATCTTTTTCTACAGAGGGTTGTCAAGATCTGGAACACACTACCTGATAGGCTGTGGAAATAGATTCCATGGGAACTTTAAGGCAACTAGACATGTACACGAATCTGCAGGGCTATCGGGAGAAAGCTGAGGCGTGAGATTAAATTGGGCTGCTCTTTCAAAGTCAGCATAGGCACGACAGGCCGAATGGCCCTCTTCTGTGCTGCACGATTCTAGAAATTATTTGCCCTCCTAGCCCAACGGACACAAAGACCAACAGTAGGATGTGAAGGCTTGAGAGAGAGTGCAGAAAGATCTACGAGAACGGTTCCAGGGATGAGGGGCTTCAGTTATGAGGATGGATTGGAGAAGCTGTGGCTGTTCTCCTTGGAGAAGAGAAGATTAAGAGCAGATTTGTTAAAAGGGCTAAAATCATGGAGGGTCTGGGCTGAGCAGAGAAAAATGTCTCATTGGTGGAACAGTTGAAAACCGGAAATGGACACGGATTTCATGTGATTGGCAAAGAACCAAAAGCGATGTTAGGAATATTTTTTTTTTAAGGAGTGAGTGGCAAAATGGAATGCACTGCCTGAGAGTGTGGTGGAGGCAGATTTAATTATAGCTTTCCAAAGGGAATTAGGCAAGCACTTGAAGAGAAAAAAATCTGACAAACTACCGGGAAAGAGTGGGGGTGTGGGATTAACTGGGTTGTGCTTGCAGAAAGCTGACACAGACATGATGGGCCGAATAACCTCCTTCTGTGCTGTAACCATTCTATGATTCTACGTCGCGAGCTGACCATAATCCTGCTCGGGATCAGCAAAGCTGTTACAGATCAGACACAGGATGTGGGATTTTGCGGGTCCAGGGCCTCAGCTCCTCGCCAGGATTTATCCACTAAACCAGAATGGGGACTGTCAACACTTCAAATCAAATGCATCAAATCTAAACCTGGGGCTAGGCAGTGCAGTGGGATTTCACATCAACTCCACCTTGCAGATGAAACTCTAGCTGTAAGGGTTCTACCCCTGAATGTGTTTACAGGGTCTCAATGCAGGTACGAGTGAGTTTTGAGGTTGGAGCTCAGTTACTGGGACAGTGTAGAGGGAGCTTTACTCTGTATCTAACCCTGTGCTGTACCTGTCCTGGGAGTGTTTGATGGGAATCACAGGTTCCTGATGCAGATCAAAAAATTTATAAGCAGGAGGTATTAAATAGGCTGTCTATACTTAAAGTTGATAAAGCACCAGGACCGGATGAGATGCATCCAAGGATACTGAGGGAAGTGAGAGTGAAAATTGTGGAGGCACTGGCCATAATTTTTCAGTTTTCCTTAGACTCAGGGGTGGTGCCAGAGGACTGGAGAATTGCAGATGTTACACCCCTGTTCAAAAAAGAATGTAAAGATAAGCCCAACAACTGCAGGCCAGTCAGTTTAACTCAGTGGTGGGGACACTTCTAGAGACAATAATTCGTGACCAAATTAATAGACACAATAATCACATGTAAAGAGAGGGCATGAAAGAATATTGGCAAGCAAAATCAAAGGTGAACCCAAAGATGTTTTACCAATACATTAAGAATAAGAGGATAACGAAGGAGAGACTAGGACCCATAAAAGACCAAAAAGGTAACCTATGTGTAGGGGTGGAAGATGTTGCTATGGTTCTTAATGAATACTTGGTGTCTGCCTTCACAAAAGAGGGGGACGATGCAGATACTGTGGTTAAGGAGAAGGAGTGTGAAGTATTGGATGTGATAAACATCGGGAGAGGGGAAGTATTAATGGGATTAGCATCCTTGAAAGTTGATAAATCACCAGGGCCAGAAGAAATATACCCTAGGCTGTTAAAAGCAGCAAGAGAGGAAATAGCAGAAGGTCTAACCATTATTTTCCAGTCCTCACTGGATACAGATGTGGTGCCGGGAGATTGGAGAACTGCTAATGTTGTACCTCTGTTTAAAAAGTTAGCGAAGGATAGACCAGGCCAGTCAGTCTAACCTCAGTAGTGGGCAAATTATTGGAATCTATTCCGAGAGACAGGATAAACTGTCACTTAGAAAGGCACAGGTTAATCAAGTAAAATAAAAGCAAAATACTGCGGATGCTGGAAATCTGAAATAAAAACAAGAAATGCTGGAACCACTCAGCAGGTCTGGCAGCATCTGTGGAAAGAGAAGCAGAGTTAACGTTTCGGGTCACTGACCCTTCATCGGAACTGACAAATATTAGAAAAGTCACAGGTTATAAGCAAGTGAGGTGGGGGTGGGGCAAGAGGTAACAAAGGAAGTCTAGATTGGACCAGGCCGCATAGCTGACCAAAAGGTCACGGAGCAAAGGCAAACAATATGTTAATGGTGTGTTGAAAGACAAAGCATTAGTACAAATTAGGTGTTAATACACTGAATATTGAACAGCAGCAAGTGCAAACCTGAAAAAACCAGTGAGTAAGCAAACTGAACAAACTAAGATGAAATGAAATAAATGCAAAAAAAAGATTGTAAAAAATGTAAAAAAGAATGTAAAAAGAAAGAAAAAAAATCACTAAAAATGAAAGTAAAATGGGGGGCTGTCATGCTCTGAAATTATTGAACTCAATGTTCAGTCCAGCAGGCTGTAGTGTGCCTAATCGGTAAATGAGATGCTGTTCCTCGAGCTTGCGTTGATGTTCACTGGAACACTGCAGCAATCCCAGGACAGAGATGTGAGCATGAGAGCAGGGGGGAGTGTTGAAATGGCAAGCAACCGGAAGCTCAGGGTCCTGCTTGCGAACTGAGCGGAGATGTTCCGCAGAGCGGTCACCCAGTCTGCGCTTGGTCTCCCCAATGTAGAGGAGACCACACTGTGAGCAGCGAATACAGTATACTACATTGAAAGAAGTACAAGTAAATCGCTGCTTCACCTGAAAGGAGTGTTTGGGGCCAGGTTAATCAAGGATAGTCAGCATGGATTTGTTAAGGGAAGATCTTGTTTGATCAAATTGAGTGAATTTTGTGAAGTAACAAGGAAGATAGATGAGGGTAATGTAGTTGATGTGGCCTACATGGATTTTAGCAAGGCTTTTGACAAGGTTCCACATGGCAGACTGGTTAAAAAAATAAAAGCCCATGGGATCTTGGGAAATGCAGCAAGGTGGATACAAAATTGGCTCAGTGGCAGGAAACAAAGGGTAATTGTTGACGGGTGTTTTAGCGACTGGAGGGCTGTTTCCAGTGACGTTTCGCAGGGCTCAGTACTGGGTCCCCTGCTTTTTGTGGTATATATTAATAATTTGGACATAAATGTAGGGGGCATGATCAAGAAGTTTGCAGACGACACAAAGATTGACCGTGTGGTAGATGGCGAGGAGGATAGCTGTAGGCTGCAGGAAGATATTGATGGTCTGGTCAGATGGGCAGAAAAGTGGCAAATGGAATTCAATCTGGAGAAGTGTGAGGTGATGCATTTGGGGAGGTCAAACAAGGCAAAGGAATACATGATAAATGGGAAAATATTGAGAAGTGTAAAGGAAGTGAGGGACCTTGGAGTGAATGTCCACAGGTCCCTGAAGGTAGCAGGATAGGTCGATAAGGTGGTTAAGAAGGCATATGGAATCCTTTTCTTTATTAGCCGAGGGATAGAATACAAGAGCAGGGAGGTTATACTGGAACTGTATAGCTCATTGGTTAGGCCACAACTTGAATACTGTGTGCAGTTCTGGTTACCTCATTACAGAAAGGATGTAATTGCACTAGAGAGGGTACAGAGGAGATTTACTAGGATGTTGCCAGGACTGGAAAAATGCAGCTAAGAGGAAAGATTGGATAGGCTGGGGTTGTTCTCCTTGGAACAGAGAAGGCTGAGGGGAGATCTGATTGAAATGTACAAAATTGAGATGGGCCTGGATAGAGTGGAGGTGAAGGGTCAATTCACCTTAGCAGAGAGATCAGTGACGAGGGGGCATAGATTTAAAGTGATTGGTAGGAAAATTAGAGGGGAGATGAGGGAAAATGTTTTTACCCAGAGGGTGGTGGGGGTCTGGAACTCACTGCCTGAAAGGGTAGTTGAGGCAGAAACCCTCAACTCATTCAAAAGGAGTTTGGACATGCACCTCAAGTGCTGTAATCTGCAGGACTACAGACCAACGTTGGAAGGTGGGATTAGAATAGGTGGATCGTTTTTCAGCCGGCACAGACACGATGGGCCAAGTAACCTCTTTCTGTGCCTTAAACGTTCTATGATTCTATGGACAAATGCAGGTTAATTAAGGAAAACCAACACGTATTCATCAAGGGAAAATCATGTTTAACTTGCTGGAGTTTTTTTTCGAAGAGGTAACAGAGAGGGTTGATGAGGACAATGCAATTGATGCGATGTACATATACTTCCAAAAGTCATTTGATACAGTGTCACGCAACAGACTTGTGAGCAAAATTCAAGCTCATGGAATAAAAGGGACAGTAGCAAACTGGATACAAAATTGGCTGAGTGACAGGATACAGAGAGTAGTGGTTAATGGATGTTCTTCAGACTGGAGGAAGGTTTGTAGTGGAGTTCCCCAGGGATCTGTGTTGGGACACTTGCTCTTCCCGATATATATTAGTGACCTAGACCTTGGTGTGCAGGGCACAGTTTCAAAATTTGCCAATGATACAAAATTTGGAATGATTGGGAATGTGATGAGGATAATGTAGAACTTCAAAAGGACATAGATAAGTTGGTGGAATGGGCAGACAAGTGTCAGATGAAGCTCAATGCAGAGAAATATGAAGTGATTCATTTTGGTAGGAAGAACATGGAGTGACAACATAAAAGGTACAATTCTAAAGGGAGTTCAGGAGCAGAGGGACCTGGGTGTATATGTGCATAAGTCATTGAAGGTGGCAGGACAGGTTGAGAGAGTGGTTAATAAAGCATACAGTATCCTGGGCTTTATTAACAGGAGCATAGAGTACAAGAGTAAGGAAATTATGTTGAACTTGTATAAGACATTAGTTTGGCCTCAGCTGGAGTATTACGTCCAATTCTGGGAGCCACACTTTAGAAAAGATGTGAAGGCATTGGAAAGAGTGCAGAAAAAATTCACGAGAATGTTTCCAGGGATGAGGAACTTCAGGTATGAAGACAGATTGGAGAAGTTGGGACTGTTTTCCTTGGAGAAGAGAAGGCCGAGAGGTGATTCGATAGAGGAATTCAAAATCGTGAGGGATCTGGACAGAGTAGATAGAGAGAAACTGTCCGCACGCGTGAAAAGCGAGAGAACGAGAGGCTGCAGATTTAAGGTAATTGGCAAAAGAAGCAAAAGCGACAGCAGGAAAAAGTTCTTTACGCAGTAAGTGGTTAGGATCTGGAATGCACTGCCTGAGAGTGTGGTGGAGGCAGATTCAATCGGGGCCTTCAAAAGGGAATTAGACTGTTATCTGAAAAGGAAGGTGGTGCAGGGTTCTGGGGAGAAGGTGGGGAATGGCATTCAGTGAACTGGTCATTTGGAGAGCCGGTGCAGACACGATGGGCTGAATGGCCTCCTTCTGTGCTGTAACAATTCTGTGATTCTGTTCCTTCCCCAAGCATGAACATTTCTCAGTTTAATTTACCTGGGATCGAGGAGCAAATAATTGAAACTGGATTTGAGGAGCCCTTCTCTCCACTTGCGGTTCTGGTCCGCCTGATCAAATTGTTGCACTAAAGCGATTTCATCCTGACTGCAGTCTGGGAAGACAAACGTATCCAGAGTCTGACAGAGCTCAGGACTGTAGCCTGTGTAACAGAAAACAGGTGAGCAGATAGAACCAGAGTCACATTTCCATCAAGTGAGGTTTCCATTGCAGTTATAGAAACAGATTTAAAGTAATTGGTGGAAGGAGTACAAGGAAGTTGGGAAATTCTCTCACCCATATAAAGGTCAGGGTCTGGAACTCACTGGCTGATAGGGTAAAAGACAGAAACCCACATCACATTTGAAAAAAAACACTTGGATATGCACTTGAAGTGCCATAAACCTACGAGGCTATGGACCAAGAGCTGGAAGGTGGGATTAGACAAGATCACTTTTTTGGCCGGCATGGACAGGATGGGCTGAATGGCCTCTTTCCGTGCTATTAATCTATGAAAGCAAACAGAGGAGAAATAATTCTCATCTACAGAAGCCTCGCTCCCTCTTATCCAGCCAGTTGAATTAGTTACATACAAGAAAGAAATAACTTTACAGCCAATGATGTACCTTTGGAAGTGTAGTCACTGTTGTAACGTAGGAAATGTGGCAGCCAATTTGTGCACAGCAAGCTCCCACAAACAGCAATGAGATTGTGACCAGATTTTTTTTTGTTTTTTTTTTATATAAAAGAAGTGATGTCAGCTGACGGATAAATGGCCACGACACCCTGCTCTTCAAATAGCATCACGGGATCTTTTACACCCTTCTGAGAAGGCAGACAGGGCCTCAGTTTAAAGCCTCTTCCGAAAGAAGGCAGCTCCGACACTCAGCCTGGATCGTGTGCTCAAGTCTCAGAAGTGAGCCACTAAGCCACAATACATGAAAGGGTATGACTGCAGTCTGTATATAACTTGCTAGTTTCTGTGGGGAAATTTAGACTAGATATTATATACAGGCACAGAGGTCTATTTCAGGCCCATGATAACTATAAAGGACCAGCATTTCCAACCTACAAGCAAGATTAAAGTCTTCAACTTACTTGTAGACTGTTGTGGCTTCCTGGGGAGGGGCTCCTTCCTTATCCTGTCCAGACAGTGCAGATAAACCTTCCTGGTAAGGTCTGTTACTGGCCCAGGGTCTTCTCCGTGGTCTTTGAGCTGCCTTCGTATCTGATCGTTGGATAGAAGGAGGCTAGGAGACAATCTTGGCTGTTCGACACTTGCCAGCAGGTTTTCCTTCTCCTCGGCAAAGGTCTTCCCGCTCTTGTAAGCCCTCCAATCATAGATGACAGTCTCCTCAGAGACTGAAGTGCTCAGGCTCTCGAAGCTAGTGTCCTTGCAAGGGTAACGACGCTCAATCAAAGCATGGCCGTCCTCAGTGTCAGTGTAAAGGTACTCCACCGTCTCACTCACACTGCTGTTGGCCGGACGGCCACCAGGGGACAGTTGGAGGTCAATGTTGCCCAAGAGGCTTTGCCATTCAGCATTGCAGTTTGGTATTTTTGAAAGACGCTCTTCAACAGACCGTTTGGAATAGCTACACCTTTGGTTTCCCAGCTGCGAATTGGTATCCTCCAGCCTGGTACTTTCACACACGTTGCTGTTTCGGGGACAGTCCCTGCTTTCAGCCTCAGGTTCTCCACCTAATGGCACCAGACTAAGACACGGAGAAGAAGGTCGTGAGTGAGCACTAGGCGACATTGGAGCACCATACAGCTCACTTCGCAAGTCATTATCTTTAGAAGGCCATGGAGTATCACCTTCTTCTGAAGGGCTACAATATTTCCTTTGATCAACACCATTGGCTTTTACATCAGGTTGAGCCACCTCTGTGCCCGACTGCCTGATGGGCGGGCAAATACAACCATCTTGGTTGGCATTGCCAAATTTCTCAAGGCTTATTGGATGTGGGAATGGTACCATTTGGCTTCCCTTACTGGCGTTGGTTATACTTTTCAACCGGGCACTCTGATTTTTGCTGTTTGCATCATGTGTTTGCGGTGAAGATTGGGCTGTTCTTTTTTCATGATTAGCATTTAGGAATGGTTCGGTGTCAAGGTCAACATCTTCCAGGTTTGGGCACGATGCTGCCAATGGCTGGGCAGTCCATTTCTCATGATGATTACATCTAACAAAGGGAACGGTGTCCATGTCTGCATCTTCATTGTCTGAACAGTGAGCAAAGGAGTGAGTTTGATCTTCATTCTCCGCTTCCTGGGAAATAGCGGATCCATTGCTGTGGGAGTCAAACCAACCAGATGGACTTCTAACATCATCCATCTGCTGTTTGCGGCTTCGTCTAATTCTAGTTGGCATGGCAATAGTTTGCTCAAAAAGGGAAGGGTCATAGCTTCGTGAAGAGGAGTTGGCCAGTCGACTCTTAGTGCGCGGAGTAACAAAAGGTGACAAACTATTCTCGTTGGGTTGCTGCGACAGTTCTGTCTTGGCTGCTATCTTGATGTCCTTCAATAGCTTTTCCAACCCCGAACCACCTTCATCGTCTTTCTCATCCTCAATTGATGAATATTCCTCATCTAAACTTGCTTGGGTTTTGTTTCCTGCAACATTGTTGATGGAAGCAGAGCCCCTACATGATATCCCAAGGTTTGGTTCATTGGCATGGACAATGGAAGGTGAAGATTGCTTGGTGGACACCATCAACAAGCCTGGAAAGTCCCCATCTTCTCCATGGCCCATGACAGAAACAGGTTCTCCAATAGGCTGATCCTCTCGCTTAGACTTGTGATTTTGATTGTTTGTATCCCTGGTTGGGGACATCACCGGGCTGGATTCATTTTCACCATTGAGCATCACCTGATGATCCTTGGTTAATGGCATCACATTGCAGGGGTCTGCTGTTAACCACCCCTCGTACATACAGCTGTTAGTACAGGTAGGTCCTGCACGCGAGCTCTGTTGGACATCACTGTCGCTTGGGTTGGCCAAGGTGCTGTAGAAAAGACCTGCATCGCGGTAGCTTTGCTGCCTTTGAGGACTTGGAGAATTATACTCGGTTTGCTCGCCATTCCTTTGCAAAGGAGTATGGCTGGATATTTTCTCGATGAACTGGGAGTCTTTGAAAGAAAGAGTCTGCAAATCTCTAGTGTATAGCAACTGGATGCCGATTGTTGCAATTTCACTTTTACACCCCAAAACAGATTTGTCCTGTTTCCTGCCTGAAGGAGTTGGCTGCACTAAACAGGGGTCTTTGTCTGTCTGCTGCATGGGACCTTCCTGTACCTGCTCTGCGTGGTTCGTATGCTTGAAGCTTTCAACAGCACTGGAGAAAACATCAGATTCACTTTCACAGCTACAGTAGGGGCTGCTGCTTGAACCAGAAGTCGAGAGCAAAGCTTTGGAATCACCATCTTTACGCTGGGCGGTGTCAGCATACACAGGAGATTCATCATCGTCTGTCCCCACGGTATGGTCTAAAGTGTCCTCAGAGAGAACTGCAGTGGTTTTATCCAGGTCATGCAGAGCGAGAACTGCAGTGGTTTTATCCAGGTCATGCAGAGCAGTCGAATTAGTGCGTTCAAATAAGTAGACATGATCTGGTGAAGTTATGTCAATGCCTTTGTTGCTAGATGATCTGATTAAAAGTTCAGAATCACAAAATCCTTTGTGCTTGGCAAGGTCAAGCATAGTGTTTGAAAGAGATCTGCTGAACTGAGACCTTCCCTTTAAACTGCAGGTACAATCCAATTCAGAGAGCCACTCTGTGCCAACAGAAGCATCACCATCTCGAAAGACTTCCTTCGCTTCATGCAAACCACTGTTTGCTCTTTGGGCATGGACAAGTTCAACTGGGAAGTGCTGGGCTTCAGGCAGATGATTAGTTGAGGTATTCAATCCATTGTTCCCTACCGGACATAGTCGAGCTGCAGAGGGAGGCAAAAAGCTCTCGTCATCAATGGAGATGTTCACTCCGTGGTTTAGAGCTGGAGGGAGCAGGGTAGCAGACACAGGAAGAAAGCTCTCATCATCCTTAAGAGTTAACTCTTGGTCTGCTGGTGTACAGACCTCAAAAGTGTCAACTGCAGAATTCAATCCATTTGAAGTCTGCTCTTCAAACTTCCCAAAGGTAGGCACATGGGTACTCGATAACACACAACTGTCAAGGGTTAGTTCTGTAGTTTCACCAACAACTGGGTCTTCACTCCAGTCTTCAGCAATGCCCACATGATGGTTTGGTCCCTGAGGCTTCATTGCTCCTGATTGGGACTGGAGCCTTAGTGATTGAGACCAGACTGATGTATCTTCTCCCAAAGGGCCACCCCTCAGGTTTCTTGTCGAGTAGCTGCTTGGTCGTTGACTGATTTCGCTGCTATTAGTGACACCAAGCTCTGGCTGTCTGAGGGTTGAGGAATGAAATTCTTCACTTCTTCCGGGAAACTTGCAAGGCTTGTGGCTCTCCGTGGCACCCAGCTCAACTGGATCAGCGAAGAAATGAAAAGCACTGCTTACTCTTCGATAGCGGACTGCAAAAACCCAAAAGATGTACCAGACGTTAGTAACATTCAAAATAAACGGTCTTCATCTGATCCACCTCCAAGGTGGAAAGGAGATCACTGATAGCAAAGATCTTTAACTGGAGGAATAAAATGAACGGGGTATGTTTGAATCTTTTTAATTAAAATTTAAAGCTCAAATGCGCTAAAATTAAATCAGTTCAGATGGAAACAGGGAAAATGTGTTTCTGTGGGATTACTACGAATGTATCAAGAATTCAGACACCTGGCAAACGCAGGCCTTCCAAAAAAAAAAAAATCTTTTTTCATCCATCTGCAATTTTAGATTGATGGAATCCAAGTCTTTCTGCTGGCTGTCTGCCCAAAGCAAAATGAGTTTGGACCAGTTTCAGCCAGATTGCGAGTGACTAGGAGATAATGGCACAAAGACTGCGTTACAGCGGCAGAAGGGTCAGTAACCAGGCGACACAGATTTAAGCTGATTGGCAAAAGAACCAGAGGCAACAAGAGGAAACCTTTTTTTAAAAAAATAATTTAAAAAATACACTGAGTTATGATCTGGAATGCGTTGCCTGAAACATTGGTGGAAGATGTAATTGCAATTTTCAAAGGGGAATTGGATAAAAAATTGCAGGGCTATTGGGAAAGAGCAAGGGAGTGGGATTAATTGGAAAGCTCTACCAAAGAGTTGGCAAAGGCACGATGGGCTCCTTCTATGCTATATCATTCTATAATCCACCTCCAAGTTGGCAATGTCACCCAAGAAGGCTACAGAATAGCTGGGGTGCCTTGGAAATAGTGTCTTGCCAGTATGGGACAAAGTTACATTGTTGGGATGGTATAACGGGTATGACAGTATAACTATTAATTCTCTTCTGCCCTCAAACCACCCTTTGCCCACAAAACTGAGATGTATATTATTTAGAAAAAATTGAACTGGGGCTGGGGGCTCTTTTCTTAGGATTGGAGAAAGCCACGAGGTTACCTGATAGAGGTCTTCAAGATCACGAGAGCGGTTGACAGGGTAAACATCGATGTTTCCACTTGTGGGGGGGAGACCAGAACTAGCAGCCATCAAATAAGATAGTCACTAATAAATGTAATAGGGTATTCAGGAGAAACGTCTTTGCCCAGAGAGTGCTGAGAACGTGGAACTCGCTACCACAGGGAGTGGTTGAGGCAAATAGGATAGATGCATTTAAGGGGAAGCTGGATAAATACATAAGGAGAAAGGAATAGAAAGATATGTGGATGGGGTTTAATGAAGCAGGGTAGGAGGAAGCTCATGTGGAGCATAAGCACCAGCATGGATCTATTGAGCTGAATTGGCTATTTCTGTGCAGTAAATAATTTGTAATGTCACTATGCTCAGACACAAAGGGTACGGAGGCCAACTGAAACACCCCAATTGCAGCTTGAATGGAGATTGGTAACAACAGGGCAGACTGGGGAATGGGCCTATCCCTTCCTAGCCCATGAGGCTCCATGTCAAATTATACATTTAACCATTAATCCATTGGGGGAGATCTGGTAAAGGAGTTAAAAACAATTATGAGAATTGAACTTTGACCATATTGGTAAGTGGGAGGGTCTTCCTCTGCATCCTCCAGCTGACTGCAGTGGTGGTATCCTTGCAGAATCTGACGACATTTCACATTTCCTTGCTCTTCAGCTAATTGCACTGCGCTCAGCCCATCCTAGATTTTAAGTCAAACAAACAGAGATTTACCTCAAGTGTTGTACACGAAGTACAGCTGTACACAAAGAGGTCAAACAACCAACGTGATACAGCTAAACACATTTACAAAGTTTTCTGGCAGAACACACCACAGTTTTTGTATCAGTGTTCCGGATTTCCACTCCCCTTTAAGTGAAAAATTGCTTCCTAACTGGCCTCGCTCTAGTTTTGTTACGTGCCCTCGTTTTGGATTCCATCAGCAGAGGAAATAGTTTCTCTGCATCCATCCCACCAATTTATCATTTTAAACATCTTAATTTGATTACCTCATCAACCTTCAAACATCTAGTCATTTATGCCATTGCTGTTTGTGGGATCTTGCTGTGTGCATATTGGATGCAGAGCTTCCCACAAAACAACCACGGCACTTCAAGAAAATAATTACCTGGCATTTTGCTACTTCCCAAGGTCATGATAATTATAGATCCGTACAGCACACAAGGAGGCCATTGGGCCCATCATGCTTATGTTGGCTCTTTGAAGGAGCTATCCAATTAGTCCAACTTTCCTATAGCTCTTTCCCCATAGCCTGAAAAATTTTCCCCATGATGTGTTTATCCAATTCCTTTTTGAAAGTTATTTTTGAATCTGCTTCCACTGCCCTTTCAGGCAGTGCATTCCAAATCATCATAACTCACTGTATAAAAGAAACTCTCATCCCTACTCGGGTCCCTTTACCAATTATCTTAAATCTGTGTTCTCTGCTAACCAGCCCTCCTGCCACTGGAAACAGGCATAAACGCCAAGTCCTTTCTTCTTGGATAAACAGCACAGGTTGACACTGCCTGTATTAAATGAGCAATTGGGGAGCTGGAGAAAAAGATCAGTTCATGAAGGAGAACGGTTACTTTAATCAGTTACCTGGTCCAGTAGAGTTGGGTCTGCTCCATTTCTGAGTAACAGTTTCAAACTCTTGACACACCCCCAGGAGGCAGCTACGTGCAAGGGAGTGAGATCCTCAGTAGACCTACATAACAAATAAGACTGGGTAAGAATTGCGCCGAATTTCAATAGTATGCAACCTTGTTAGATTGTACAGGTGATCCAGCTAGTCTAACATAATCTGGTGTCACCAGGATTTCACTATACAATACTGATGGGTACAGGGCTGTCACTGTAAAACGCTGGGGTAGAGTACTAGTGGGGACTGGTCTGTCATTGGTGATGATGCAATTTAAAATTACTAAGAGTGTACATTTTTTATGATTCATTCACAGGATAGGGGCGTCACTAGTAACGCCCAGCATTTATTGCCCATTTTAAATTACCCTCGAGAAGATGGTGGTGAGTTATAGAACGTTTACGGCACACAAAGAGGCCAATTGGCCCATTGTGAATGCACCAGCCGAAAAATGAGCCACACAGCCTAATCCCACTTTCCAGCATTTGGCCCGTAGCCCTGCAGGTTACTGCACTTGAGGTGCATATCCAGACACCTTTTAAATAAGTTGGGGTCTCTGCCTCAACTACCCTTTCAGGCAGTGAGTTCCAGACCTCCAACACCCTCTGGGTGAAAAAAATCTTTCTTGATCTCTAATCTTTCGACCAATCTCTTTAAATCTATGCCCCCCCCCTAGTTACTGACCTCTCTGCTAAGGTAAATAGGTGCTTCCCATCCACTCTATCCGGGCCCCTCAGAATCTTTTACATCTTAAATCAAATCTCCCCTCAGCCTCCTCTGTTCCAAGAACAACAACCCCAGCCAATCCAATCTTTCCTCATAGGTGCATTTTTCCAGTCCCGGCAATATCCTCGTAAATCTCCTCAGTACCCTTTCTACTGCAATTACATCCTTTCTGTAATGAGGTGACCAGAGCTGCACACAGTGCTCAAATTGTGGCCTAACCAATGAGTTATCCAGTTCCAGCATAACCTCCCTGCTTTTGTATTCTATACCTCGGCTAATAAAGTAAAGGATTCCGTGTGCCTTCTCAACCACCTTATCGACCTATCCTGCTACCTTCAGGGACTTGTGGACATTCACTCCAAGGTCCCTCACTTCCTCTACACCTCAGTATTCACCCATTAACCGTGTATTCCTTTGCCTTGTTTGATCTCCCCAAATGCATCACCTCACACTTCTCGGAGTTGAATTCCATTTGCAACTTTTCTGCCCATCTGACCAGTCCATTGATATCTTTCTGCTGCCTACAGCTATCCTCCTCGCTATCAACCTCATGGCCAATTTTTGTATCTAAGTACAACTTTCTTCATCATGTCCCCTAGGTTTACGTTCAAATCGTTAATATATACCAAAAAAGCAGGGGACCTAGTACTGAACCCTGTGGAACGCCACTGGAAACAGCCTTCCAGTTGCAAAAACACCAGTCAGTCACCTTCTTGAATACAATTGAATTGCTTGCGAGGCGATTTCAGAGGACAGTTAAGAGTCAACCACATTGCTGTGGGTCTGGAGTCACATGCAGGCCAGACCAGGCAAGGACAGATGGGATTTTTTAAAAAACAAATAAGAATCCAATAGTTTCATGGTCATCATTACTGATACTAGCTTTTTATGCCAGATTTATTTAATGAATTTAAAATTCCCCCACCCACCAGTCCTGTACCCCAGTGTTATACAGGGACAGGCAGACCTATCCCCACCAGTACTCTGCAGCATTAGTCCAGACCTCTGGATTACTAGTCCAGTAACATAACCTCTATGCTACTGTATCCGACACATGTGCAGGTCACACAATATTAAAAGTATAAAGGAGACCCATCCACTGTAGAAGCTGACATACCCCCGAGAACCCCTGCAGATGGAACAGGAAATCCAACTAGCATATTGAAAATGAATTTTTGGGACCTCAGTCTGAAAACCTGCACGCTAAAGCAGCCCAGTGGCACAGGGGACTATAACAAACTGTTGCTAACCTGACATTGGGATTTGCCCCATTTTGAAGGAGTAGTTTTAAACACCGGATTCCACCTTCTGTGTCCTTCCCAGATGCTAAGTGTAGAGCTGCTATTCCCTCAGGTAAAACGAGATTGGGATCAGCAGTTCCCTTCAACCACTTCTCCAAGGAACTAAGAAGGAAAGGAAAGATTACATGGGATAAAATCAGCTCACGGTCATCAGAGAAACACAGGTAGGAACATCTTCAAAAAAGATGATTGTCTTTCGGTGGTTTTCTCCACATCTCCCCTGAAGGTCTTCATGTTGAGCACAGGTAAACTATTTAAATACGCGCAGGCATCACAGCCCAGTCTCATCCCGTCCTCAGCCGACACACGTGAACAACTCGCACTTCTATGGCACCTTTAACATAGTAAAGCATCCCAAAGTGCTTCACAGGAGCATTACTGAACAAAATTTGACACCGAGACACAGAACAAGAGGGCGGCACAGAGGTGCAGTCTTAGCACTGCAGCCTCACAGCTCCAGTGACCCGGGTTCGGTTCTGCGTACTGCCTGTGTGGAGTTTGCAAGTTCTCCCTGTGACCGCGTGGGTTTCCGCCGGGTGCTCCGGTTTCCTCCCACAGCCAAAGACTTGCCAGTTGATAGGTAAATTGGCCATTGTAAATTGCCCCTAGTGTAGGTAGGTGGTAGGAGAATTGAGGGAAGGTGGGGATGTGGTAGGGAATATGGAATTAGTGTAGGATTAGTATAAATGGGTGGTTGATGGTCGGCACAGACTCGGTGGGCCGAAGGGCCTGTTTCAGTGCTGTATCTCTAAACTAAACTAAACATGACCAAAAGCTTGGTCAGTGAAGTAGGCTTTAAGGAGAACCTGAGAGGTAGAGTGGCATAGAGGTTTCGGGAGGGAATTCCAGAGCTTAGGACCTATAAGGACGAGGGTAACAGACACAAGGGAACACAGTCACCTGCAAGTTCCCCTCCAAGTCACACACCATCCTGACTTCCTTCACTGTCACTGGGTTAAAATTCTGGAAGGACCTCCCAAACAGCACTGCGGCTATAGCTACACCACAGGGACTACAGACTGCAGCAGTTCAAGGCTGTGGCTCACCACCACCTTCTCAGGGGCAATCAGGGATGGGCAAAAACAGCAACACTGATGTCCTATGAATGAACAATAGAAAGCAACTTAAGACATGGTAGTCAATGGTGGATCAATGAAAATAGGGGATGCTCAAGAAGCCAGGAATTGAAGGAGCACAGAGATCTCACAGGGTTGTAGGAGGTTAGAGAGATAGGGAAAGGCGAGGACATGGAAGAATTTGAAAACTAGGATGAGAATTTTAAAATTGAGATGATGCCAGACCAGGATGCAATGTAGCGAGCCCAGGGGTAAAACAGGTGAGCAGGACTTAGTGCAAGTTAGGATACAGAGTTTTGGATGAATTCAAGTTTATGTAGAATGGAAGATGGGAAGCCAACCAGCAGAGCATTAGAACGGTCAAGTCTGGAGTTAACAAAGATATAGATGAGGATTTCAGTAGCACACGAGCTGAGGCAGGGACAAAGATGGGTGACATTACAGAGGTGGAACTAGGTGGCCCTCATGATGGAGCGGATATACTGTCAGAAGCTCATTGCAGGGTCAATCAGGACTCCAAATACAGGAAGTGATCCAAAAGCAAAAACACTGCAGATGCTGGAAATCTGAAATAAAAACAGAAAATGCTGGAAACATTCAGCAGGTTAGGTAAAAAAAACGAGTTGATATTTGAGATCGATGACCTTTCATGAGAACTGGAAAAAGATAGCGCAATTGATGGGCAGTCCCTAAACAAGGTGCAAAACATGCAGCAATTGATGGGCAGCCCCTAAACAAGGTGCAAAACATGCAGCAATTGATGGGCAGCCCCTAAACAAGGTGCAAAACATGCAGCAATTGATGGGCAGCCCCTAAACAAGGTGCAAAACATGCAGCAATTGATGGGCAGCCCCTAAACAAGGTGCAAAACATGCAGCAATTGATGGGCAGTCCCTAAACAAGGTGCAAAACAGTCATTGATGGACCACCCCCAACAACCAAAAACAAGTCCCAACTTGCTGGTCCTGCTTACATGCAACAGGGACTAACAGTTACAATCATGTTTAACATTGCTGTTTATATATAAACATCCTTACTCAGCATCTTCCTCCTCTATAGCCAAGTGCAGACGCCTGGCCAACAGCTCCCTACTCATCCTCCCTAAACTCCAGCTACCGCCGCTTCCCAGCTTCATTCAAACATCCCCGCCGCCGCCCGCGTCACCAGCATGGCAAGTCCCGCTCATTCCACCCTCAACATCCAATAGGAACACAGCGATTACCAACCTCGCCTTTCTATTGGTTTCAGTAGCTGCCACTCATAGTGTTCCTTTCCCTCCTCCCCCTCCCTGAGCCTGGATCCAAGCGCAACCAATATATAAAAGGGAGGGAGCACGCCAAATAATCATGAATATAACACAAGTAAAATCAAATAGATTAACATTTATAAGATATGAAAGGATAACAGTACATTAGCTTATTATATAATTATCTCATAGTCAGGTTAATGGCATCTTCTGAATAATAAAACAAAGTGTTTGATTATTATCCCCCCCCAGTGTTGGCATTGGTTGCGTCTGATTGACAGATACAAGGACCCTGGGTGCTTGCTTGCAAAACACAAATACATTTGTTCCGTTAAACTACATTATTTTATAAATGCATTTTACATTATATTTGCATACTCTAAATAACTGCATTTAAAATAGCTTTTGGTAGTTTCAGATCGGACATTTGTTTTTAAAAACCTCATTTACCCCTCAATCTACCTTTATTTAAAGTCCCACCTCTGCTTGATTTTTATTGGTTGCAACATAAAACAGTTATGCTGATTGGCTTCTTTGCTGTAATTCATGACTGTTATCAGGATAGGTGGACCTGGTTTGGGGGGGGGCGAGGTGAAAAAGGGAAGTAAGCTTGGGGCTGTTGAGCAATGCACCAATTTAAAGATGTGTTATGTCTGTGGGGAAGGATCTAAGTTATATGGAATCATATAGATGATTTTGCAATAAAATGTACACATTAAATCTGCTCAATTGCATTGTGGGATATTTCAAGCTACTTTCACTTTTGGTAGGGAAGTCAGTGCAGTATATGAGCAGCCTGTTGAGGATCATTGCCTTTTATCAGTACGTTTTGTAGTTGATTGCAAAGATTCCTTATATGACAAGGTATTGTGCATGCATTTGAAAAATATATTTTAAAAAGTGCTTTAATTGGAACAATATTGGGCAGAAGGCTGAATGAATTTGGAATACTGTATTGAGATACATCATTTTTGGAATTTAGAGATGCATTTTGAGTTTCTGCAGTTATCAGCTAGTTTGCATGTTAAAAATTGTTACAACACAGCAATGTCAGATTTAAAAGCAAAATACTGAGGATGCTGGAAATCTGAAATAAAAACAAGAAATGCTGGAACCACTCAGCAGGTCTGGCAGCATCTGTGGAAAGAGAAGCAGAGTTAACATTTCGGGTCAGTGACCCTTCTTCGGAACAGTTCCGAAGAAGGGTTACTAACCCGAAACGTTAACTCTGCTTCGTTCCGAAGAAGGGTTACTGACCCGAAACGTTAACTCTGCTTCTCTTTCCACAGATGCTGCCAGACCTGCTGAGTGGTTCCAGCATTTCTTGTTTTTAATGTCAGATTTATATCTGAGTCATTCTGTGCTGTTGAGAGTCACAGTCTGCAATTATTTAGTAGAAAGTGTAATATTCTGATGAGTATTAAAGCTTAGTACTGAATGTGAGTCTGATGTTTAAAATAACGTGAGTTTATTGAACACGTCTTGCATCTAAGGTTTCCTGGCGTGGTTAATGGACAGAAAACAGAGAGTAGGATTAAATGGATCATTTTCAGGTTGG
The DNA here is from genome assembly GCF_036365525.1 of Heterodontus francisci. Lineage (NCBI taxonomy): Eukaryota > Metazoa > Chordata > Chondrichthyes > Heterodontiformes > Heterodontidae > Heterodontus > Heterodontus francisci. The sequence goes on from NC_090406.1 coordinate 7,310,496, forward strand.
CAGGCGGTGACTAGTGGGGTAATGCAAGGATCAGTGCTTGGGCCCCAGCTATTCACAATCTATATCAATGATTTGGATGTGGGGATTAAATATAATATTTCCAAGTTTGCAGATGACACAAAACTAGGTGGAAATGTGAGTTGTGAGAAAGAAGCAATTACGCTTCAAGGGGATTTGGAGAGGTCAAACGAGTGGGCAAAAATTTGGCACATGGAATGGTTGGCTGACCTCCTTTCATCTATGAAAGATGATGGACACGCAGCAAACAATCCATTTAGGTGGGGTGTCTTCTCTTGGTGCACCTTTGCTGATGGCTGTGAAGGCCAATCCTTGAGAGGCAGTATCTGCCACAAATACTGCACATGAAGCTGCCAAGTGACGCTGTGAGTTGTTGTTTTTGATGTTGGTGCCTGTTTCCAAGCTGCTGTAGCAACTGGTCATCTTGGTAGTGCACACCAGTCCACAGGATGTGTTGCCATTACCCTCTTTCGCCAGCTAGTGACTCTGAGGTGCGATCGTCGACATTTAGGGCCTTCATGTCACACTTGCAAGCATCCTTGAAGCGGAGGTTTGGTCGCTGCACTGATCATCTGGCCCCGGCTACCTCACCATACAGAACGTCCTTGGGTATGTGACCGTCTTCCATCCTGCGGACTTGTCCAATCCACGGAAGTCGCCTCTGTTTGATTAGTACCAACACACTTGGGAGCTCAGCCTTTGAGAGGATTGCCGTATTAGTGATTTTGTCCTGCCAGGATATACCCATAATGCACCACAGACAGCGAAGATGGAAATTACTGAGCTGCTTTTCCTGGAAGCTCTAAGTCGCCCATGTTTCACAGCCATACAGCAAGGTGCTGAGAATACAGGCCTTATAAATCATCAGCTTGGTCCTAAGGGTCAGCTTGATGTTATCCCATGCACGTTTTGCAAGTCGGCCAAAGGTGGTAGCTGCATTCCCTCTGCGTGTATCGAGTGCTGCATCAAGGGACAGATTGTCTGTTACCGTGGACCCAAGGAAGCAGAATTTGCTAACCACTTCCACTTGGAATACAATGTGGAGAAATGTGAGGTTATCCACTTTGGTAGGAAAAACAGAAATACAGATTATTTCTTAAATGGTGAAAGGCTGGGAAGTGTTGAACTTCAATGGGACTTGGGTGTCCTTGTTCATGAGTCACTGAAAGATAACATTCAGGTACAGCAAGCAATTAAGAAGGCAAATGGTATGTTGGCCTTTATTGCAAGAGGATTTGAGTATAGGAGTAAAGATGTCTTACTGCAATTATATAGAGCCCTGGTGAGACCATGCCTGGAATATTGTGTACAGTTTTGGTCTCCTTACCTAAACAAAGATATACTTGGCATAGAGGGAGTGCAAGGAAGGTTCACCAAACTAATTCCTGGGATGGAGGGATTGTCCTATGAGGAAAGATTAAATAGACTGGGCCTTTATTTAGTGGAGTTTAGAAGAATGAGAGGTGATCTCATTCAAACATACAAAATTCTTACAGGGCTCGACAGAGGAGATGCAGGAGGATGTTTCCCCTGGCTGGGGAGTCCAGAACCAGGGGACACAGTCTCAGAATAAGGGGCGGGCCATTTAGGACTGAGATGAGGAATTTCTTCACTCGGAGGGTGGCGGATCTTTGGAATTCCTGCTCCAGAGTGCTGTGGAGGCTCAGTCATTGAGCATGTTCAATACTGAGATCAACAGATTTCTACATATTAAAAACATCAAGGGATATGGGGACAGTGCAGGAAAATGGTGTTGCAGTAGATCAGCCATGATGTCATTGAATGGCGGTGCAGGCTTGAAGGGCTGAATGGCCTACTCCTGCTCCTATTTCTTATGTTCCTCTAGAACTCTCCAGGAGACTCTGTACAGATTACATTACATCACTTCTTGTGATAATGCATACAATCTATTTATGTAATCTGCCCAGTAACAACTCAATGTCTACTCTATTACAATATACTACATCTCCCCACAAGTCTCTGACTTCTCTTTTTCGATTGATAATCGCTGTGGCGTTTTTACAAATCTGCCATAACGACTTCTTCTTTCCTTCGAAGGGGTTTGAGTCTTCTGGTTTGATCCTTATAACCTCTGCTTGTCTGCTCAATTGAAACTCTTCCATTAACATGAGATCATCCTTTGACTGTAGATGATTCGAAAGGGCGTCATCTAACACCCCGATCACAATCCTGTTTCTAATCAGCACTTCCCTTAAACTGCTGTATTTGCAATGCTCAGCGAATCTGTACAAGTCATTGATGAATGAATCAATGCTCTACCCTTTCTGCTGGGTACATTTATTAAATTTGGCACACTCCACGATGACATTTTTCCTAACATTAAAGTAAGTCCCGAGTGTCTTAACAACTTCTTCATATGTAGCCTTCTCTTCATCTATGCCTTGATTAGTGACGATGTCATCTGCACACTCCCCCATAGCATACAATAGCGTACTGACCTGCTCCTTGTCTGGCTTCTGCGTGAGACTCGATGCAGTACGATATCTTGAAAATCTCCGGAACCATCTCGGCCATGCCTCGGCTTGGTTCGGTCTAGTGATTGTTTTGAAGTTCTTTGGTAAAGTCAAAGATTACTCCATCTTTTTTAGTTTACCGCTGCCACAATGTAATATTTTGATAACAGACTTAGTACAGAATGTACAAGAGTCTGATGATTAAAATAAGGCTGCGTTTAATGACAACGCAACCACCAGGTGGCGCTGCACTGGCAAATGCGCAAATGCAGCCTGTTCAACTAAAACGTCACAGTCAGCGAGGTTCAGGCAGCTGCCAGGACTAAAGATGGCGCCGCTCAAATAATCACACAAAGGCAACGTAAACACATGGCAGCACACAATGGCCGGAGAGATCGGGCGGTGGGGGAATGGCCAGAGAGATTGGGTGGGGTGGGGGGGGCGGAATTTCTGGAGAGATCGAGTGGTGGGGGGGGGGGGGGGGAAATTGGCGCAGAGAGTTGGGCGGGGCGGGGTGGGGGCTGGAGGAGAGGGCAGGTGGGGGAGAGCACACCCGCCACCACCAAGGTCAGTTTACATAATCTGCCCAGTAACAACCCAATGTCTAATATATGATATTATACTACAGAAAGCTGCTGAAGAAGTGTTTTGAAAGGCATCTGCAGGCCTGATATTGTTGACGTAATATCACGAGTGAGGGGAATGATCACAAAGCAGAATGTCAAATCTTTTAAACGATGCTGAGACTTTTCAGCCTCAAAAAGAGAAGGCTCATAGTGGTGTAAAAAGTGTCCTCTGGTCCTTGTGTTAAAATCCCTCCATGCCCCCCTCCCCCACCACCATTTTTCTATAACTGCTCCTCCAGCTCTGGCCAATTGTGAATCTCCCTTGTTTTTCACCCCACTGTTGGTGGCTTCAGCTGTCTAGACGCTAAGCTCTGGAATTCCCTCCTTAAACCTCTCCACCTCTCTCTCCTCCTTTAAGACACTCCTTAAAACCTACTTCATTGACCAAGCTTTTGGTCACCTGACCTAAGCTCTCTTCCTTTGGCTTGGCGTCAGTTTTTTTGGTTACGTTCCAATGGAGAGCCTTTGGACATTTTACTATAGAAAGGTGCTGTATAAATGCAGTTTGTTGCTTAATGGATAGGGAAAGTATTCCCATCACAACGCTACCAGATGCACAGTGAGAACTGGACAAGGACATCAGAAAATATGGGGCAGATGCCCGGAAGTCTTTCCTACACAGAGAAGATTGACAGCTGGAACAAATTGCTAGGAAGCGTGAATTCACTTAAGTTACAAATTGTGTAATGGGAACATAGAAACAGAACAGGTTGAGAAAGTGGTTAATAAAGCATACAGGATCCTGGGGTTTTTAAATCGGGACATAGAGTACAAAAGCAAGGAACTTATGATAAATCTGAATAAGACACTGCTTTAGCCTCAACTGGCGTATTGTGTCCAATTCTGGGCACCACATTTTAGGAAGGATGTTAAGACATTAGAGAGGGTGCAGAAAAGATTCACGAAAATGGTTCCTGGGATGAGGAACTTCAGTTACGTGGATAGACTGGAGAAGCTGGGGCTGCTTCCCTTAAAGAAAAGGTTGAGAGGAGATTTGATAGAGGTGTTCAAAATCATGAGGGGTCGGGAAAGAGTAGATAGGAAGAAACTGTTCCCATTGGCGGAAGGATTGTGAACCAGAGGACACCAATTTAAGGTGATTGGCAAAAGAAGCAACAGTGACACGAGGGGAAAACTTTTTTACGCGGCGAGTGGTTCGGATCTAGAATGCACTGCCTGAGAGTGTGGTGGAGGCAGATTCAATCGAGACCTTCAAAAGAGAATTGGATAATTATCTGAAGAGAAAAAAAATTGCAGGGCTACAGGGAAAAGACAGGGGAGTGGGTCTGGTGAGTTGCTCTTGCAGAGAGCCAGCACAAACATGATGGGCCGAATGGTCTCCCTCTGTGCTGTAACCATTCTATCTTTCTAGGAGGAAGCCATTTCGCCCCTCAAGCTTGTTCTGCCATTCAATAAGATCATGGCTGATCTGTGAACTACCTCCATACACCCATCTTTGCCCCATATCCCTTAATACCTTTGGCTAACAAAAATCTATCATCTAGCATCATTTGTCATTTGCAGAAGAAAGTTCCAAACTTCTACCACCCTTTGTGTGAAGAAGTGTTTCCTAATTTCACTCCTGAAAGGTCCGGCTCTAATGTTTTGACTGTGCCCCTAGTTCTAGACTAACTAGCGGAAATAGTTTCTCTCTAGCTACTCTATCTGTTCCTCTTAATATCTTTGAAAACATTAATCAAATCACCCCTTCAACGTTCTAAGTTCCAGGTAATACAATTCTAGTTTGTGTAATCTCTCTTTGTAATTTAACCCTTGGATTCTGGTATCATTCTGGTAAGGGAAAGCGGTGAGAATTTTATGCTGGAAAGATGAGGTGAAATAGGCAGGAAAGCTTTCTTCATTCATACAAAAGCTTGCATTTATTTATTTTAAAGAGTGACATGTAACACTTTAAACCAAATTCAATGAATATGACAAAAGGGAAATACTGTGGAGGCAGGAAATCTGAAATAAAAACAGAAAATGCCGGAAATACTCAGCAGGTCTGGCAGCATCTGTGGAGATGTACAGAGATAACGTTTCAAATCAATGAACAGGATTCTAGTGAAAGGTCATCGATCTGTAATATTATCTTGTTTCTCTCTCCACAGATGATGTATGACCTGCTGAGTATTTCCATCACTTTCTGTTTTTATTTCAGATTTCCGGCATCTGCAGTATTTTGCTTTTGTTATCTGTTTTGGTGATGTTGGGTGAGGGATAGATATTGGCCAGGACACGGGGGATAACTCCTCTGCTCTTCTTCGAAATAGTGTCATGGGATCTTAGAGGCCAGACAATGCCCTTGGTTTGATGTCTCAACTGAGAGATGGCACCTCTGACCACGTAGCACTCCCTCAGTACTGCGCTGGTAGTGTCAGCCTAGACTATGTGCTTAAGTTTATTATGTTCTCAAGTTCCTACATTATAACAGTGACAGCACTTCAAAAGTACTTCATTGGCTGTAAAACGCTTTGGGACATCCTGAGGTCATGACAGTCACTATAGAAGCACAAATCTTTCACTTTTTCTCAAGTCCCTGAATTGGAACTATGAACCCACAACCTCTGACTCAGAGGTAACGGCGCTACCAACTAGTTGACACTTGAAGGAGATGTACGCTATTTAACTTGTGTTATGCCTGACCTGGAAATGCTCAATTATGACAGTGACTCCCAAAGAAATGTTGGGGAAGGGGTGGGGGCATATCTGAAATGCTTGCTGAACACAAAAATCTATCAATACTACTATTACCAGAGGGTATTACAATATGTTACTACAAATTCTTGTTTTCTTGTTTCCATAGTACCATTTCAGAACATACGCAGCAAAATGGATGAAGAGGAAAGAAGTGACTACCAATGTGAGAGTGGAACCATAAACGTTGTGGAAGGTACTGGTAGGAAAGAATTACATGATGAACCACGGCCATGCAATAATGGCAACCACGATAGGAGCCAGAATACTTTTTCAAATAAGACAGCCAAGAAGGAACCAGCAGTAGAGGCTGCACCAAGCAATATAATCCAGATAAACTGTGCAACTCTGCAGGTCAATGATCACTTAGAACAAGTTATAACACTCAATGTTGGGAGCACTGAAGAACAGGAGCAAGATCAAATGACCTCTGACCTTGAAGCAGTTTCTATACTATCCAATGGTAAGTCGCAAAGAAAGCACCTTGGCGAAAGGTAAGAGTGGAGTCACGCAACTGATCATTAATGCCAGAGGATGGAGTTCTAGGAAATGGCAGGAGGAACTAGTGATCTTCAGGTTTGAAATACTTGTACCTATCAGGAAAGACCAAACAGGCTGGGGCTCTTTACTCTGCAAAAGAGAAGGCTTAGGGGGGACCTGATAGAGGTCTTATAATTTATGAACAGGTTTGAGAGGGTAGACATAGAGATGTTTCCACTTGCAGGCAAGACCAGAACTAGGGGACCATAAATATAAGATAGTCACTAATAAATCCAATGGGGGAATTCGGGAGAAACGTCTTACCCAGTGTGCTGTGAATGTGGAACTTGATACCACAAGGAGTAGGGAGAGGGTGGCACAGTGGCGCAGTGGTTAGCACCGCAGCCTCACAGCTTTAGCGACCTGGGTTCAGTTCTGCGTACTGCCTGTGCGGAGTTTGCAAGTTCTCCCTGTGACCGCGTGGGTTTCCGCCGGGTGCTCCGGTTTCCTCCCACAGCCAAAGACTTGCAGATTGATAGGTAAATTGGCCATTGTAAATTGCCCCTAGTGTAGGTAGGTGGTAGGAGAATGGTGGGGATGTGGTAGGGAATATGGGATTAATGTAGGATTAGTATAAATGGGTGGTTGTTGGTTGGCGCAGACTTGGTGGGCCGAAGGGCCTGTTTCAGTGCTGGATCTCTCTATGGCTCTATGACTATGACTCGAAGGAGTAATTGAGGCAAATCGTGTAGATGCATTTAAAGGGAAGCTAGATAGACATTAGGTAGAAAGGAATAGAAGGGTATGCTGATAGGGTGAGATGAAGCTGGGTGGGAGGAGGCTCATGTGGAACATAAACGCCAGCACGGACCTGTTGGGCCGAATGGCCTGTTTTTCTGTGCTGTAAAATTCTATGTAAGGAGTTGAGATAATCTTAAAGTGGTAGGTATGATATTTAATGATATAGAAAAGGTAAATCTTGAACAGTACTTCAGATTAAACTCTTGACAGTAAGAAAGGGAGCGCAGGTTCAAACTAGTGAAGGGCAGATTTACAACTCATGTCTTAGGGTCTTCACACAAAGAGTGGTCAACCCGTGGAATGGAATCCTGGGAAAGGTAGCAGAGATAAAGAGGGGGAATTTAGGCAATAAAATGTGCCATTTTAAATCAACTGCCACTGGCGTGGACTGGATGGGCCGAATGGCCTCCTTCTGTGCCATAAGTGGCTCTCTCTCTTCTGAGATGGGAGTGAAAATCGGGAGAGATGTTTAACGGCTGGCTGATTTGATAACACCCATTTAAACTGTTGTCCAAAGTCAAAACTAACCCCCGAAACCCTGGGATCATTTAAGAAACGGTTGTATGTTGCCATAGGGAGATAACGAGTGTCTTTTTGGTTCAATGAACATTTGTATTTCTCTTGCAATAATCAACAATGAGCATGTTCTGAGTAACTGGAAGCTGTAAGGTTTTGGCAAGTTTGTGTCAGCATGCAGTGACTGAATGATGTCACTAGTATGTGACATATCATCAGGTTGGCTATGACCCTGGTCTCACTCAATGCTAAATGGGGATGGCCAGGGATATGTCAGGAGTTGCATATGTGTTGCAGACTTCCATATCCCTTCACCGTCTGGTTACTGCTTTAATGGGAGCTTTTATCAATGTGGACGACCATCGCTATTAAACAGAATGTTCATCCAGAAGGTAGCTAGAGCTGCTTCCAGTGTTGGATTCCTTGCGATTCTGCCTGGAAGCTGCTTTTGCATGGAGCTGGTTGAGCACAGAACAGGGTCAGCTGTGATGCTGACTGTAGGTGAATAGCCCACTGATGTTCACTAGTCCAAGTTTGCATGTTTAGAGTCACTCCTTTCATGAGGTGAGAGTGGATACTGGCAAGGTGTGAACCCTGCCCCTCCCCCATACAGGAAGAGAAGAGGGGAGAGATTCCTGGGATGAGAGGGTTGTCCCGTAAGTCGGCTAGGCCTATATTCTCTGGAGTTTAGAAGAGAGGGGATCACATTGAAATGTATAAAATTCTTAGAGGGCTTGACAGGGTAGATGCCGAGAGGCTGTTTCCCCCTGGCTGGAGAGTCTGGAACTAGGGGGCACAGTCTCAGGATAAGGGGTTGGCCATTTAAGACTGAGATGACAAGAAATTACTTCACTCAAAAGGCTGTGAATTTTTGGAATTTTCTACCCCCGAGGACTGTAGATGCTCAGATATTGATTATATTTAAGACAGAGATCAGTTGATTTTTGGATACTCAGGAAATTGAGGTATATGCAGATTAGGCGGGCAAGGAGTTGAGATAGAAGATCAGCCAGGAATGGCAGAGCAGGCTCATGAAGCCGAATGGCCTACCCTTGCTCCTATTTCTTATGTTCTTATCTTCTTATGTTACAATATTCTAGTTGTAATAACTGTTATGGATGGTTTCTGTTTCCCCAGAACCGTTACCATTTTCACTTCCAGAGAAATCCAGCGCTGCCTATAAGTACGCCACGACACTCACGAACAGACAGCGAGGGAACGAGATCTCATCGCTCCCAGCAAACCTGGACAGTGAGTACCCTGGCTTGAAGTACTTGTTTTGACATGCAGTCGCTGTTGTAATGTAGGAAACACAGCAGCCAATTTGCACGCAGCAAGCGTCGCAAGCTCCCACAAAACAGCAATGCGATAATGACCCAGATAGTTTTTTTTGTATTGATGTTGGTTGAGGGATAAATGTTGTCCAGGCCACTGGGGATAACTCCCCTGCTCTTCTTCAAAATAGTGCCTTGAGATCTTTTACCTCCACCTGAGAGAACAGACGGGGTCTCGATTTAATGCCTCATCCAAATGATGGCACCTCCGATGGTGCAGCACTGGGAATGTCAGCCTAGATTTTGTGCTCAAGCCTCTGGAGTGGAGCTTAAACCCACAATCTTCTGATTCAGTGCTACTCACTGAGCCATGGCCTACAGCCATCAGAGGGATCAATTACTCATATTACCCTTCTGGGCTGGACTTGTGCCTGAATCTGAGAGGAGAAAGGTCCAGTGGAGAAGAAATAATAACAGAAAGTGCTGGAAATACTCAGCAGGTCAGACAGCATCTGTAGAGAGAGAAGCAGAGTTAATGTTTCAGGTCTGTGATCTTTCATTGGAAAGAATTCAGATCCATTTATACAATTCGGAACCCGCACCTCTTCTTCCACTAGACATTTTGTACTCAACGTGACAAATGCTTTTCTTGCTCCTTTTACAGCACTATCGATACACCAGCTAGCTGCTCAGGGAGACCTGGCCCAACTAATGTCACATCTTCAACAAGGTGAGCAATTCAAATTGAGCTCGTCTATTGCCAACTCTTCTTCATTGGGCTTGTGTGGTCTCCTAGCAAATTTGATTCTATTTGTTATTCATTCTCGGTATGTGGGTGTCTCTTGCATTTATTACCCATCCTGAGAAGGCGGTAGTGGGCTTTCTTCTTGAACCAATAGTTGCGGCTTCAGTGCATCTGTTGAGCGGAGTTAAAAGTCAACCACGTTGGTGTGGGGCTAGGGTCAGGACAGCAAGTTTCCTTCCCTAAAAGACATTAGTGAACCAGTTGTTTTTTTTACAATAATCCAACAACTTCATGATCACCTTTACGAACTCCAACTTTATGCTTAGTTTTTTTTTCAATTGAGTTTAAATTCTTAAACTGCACTGTTGGGATTTGAACTCTCATTCTCTGGATTCTTCGTCCAGGCCTCAGGTTTACTCTTCCAACAACGTGCAGTGGTTAGCACTGCAGCCTCACAGCTCCAGGGACCCGGGTTCAATTCTGGGTACTGCCTGTGTGGAGTTTGCAAGTTCTCCCTGTGTCTGCGTGGGTTTCCTCCGGGTGCTCCGGTTTCCTCCCACATGCCAAAGACTTGCAGGTTGATAGGTGAATTGGCCATTATAAATTGCCCCTAGTATAGGTAGGTGGTAGGGAAATATAGGGACAGGTGGGGATGTGGTAGGAATATGGGATTAGTGTAGGATTAGTATAAATGGGTGGTTGATGGTCGGCACAGACTCGGTGGGCCGAAGGGCCTGTTTCAGTGCTGTATCTCTAAACTAAACTAAACTAAACGTGATCAATACACTACCCTAGCAATTCAAATGTACATTAATCTGACACTGAGCCACTGATTCCTATATTCTCTGGAGTTTAGGTGATCTTATTGAAACATAAACTTTTTAAGAGGGTTTGATAGCGTAGGTACTGAAAGGCCATTTTCCCCCGGCTGGAGAATCTAGAACTGGGAGTCAGTCTCAGGATAAGGGGTTGACCGAGATGAGGAGGAACCTTGTCACTCAGAGGGTTGCAAGTCTTTGGAATTCTCTACCCCAGAGGGCTGTAGATGCTCAGTCGCTGCATATATTTAACACTGAGATTGCTAGATTTTTGACAGGTATAGATATTAAGTGATAGGAGCAAAGGCGGGTCAATGGAGTGAAGTGCAGATCAGCCATGGTCTATTTGAATGGCAGAACAAGTCTGAGGGGCTTAATGGCCTCCTCCTCATAAATCTGTGTTGCACACTCTTTCTCTCTCTTTATATCTGCAATCTCAATGGCCAATAGGAATCATGTGATGCTCCAATCATAAGTGTTGCTCGCTAGCGATGTCACCTGACACGGCGAAGACAATGGTGTGGGCAGGTTTGATGGGCCGAATACTCCAGTCCTGTTTCCTATAAAAAGCAGCAGCTCACTCACGCACTCTCTTCCATTTTACAGGGAGCTCATTGCTGAATGTACCGGATGAGCGAGGTTTCACTCCACTAATGTGGGCAGCAGCATTTGGGGAAATAGCTGTTGTGAAGTTTTTGCTGGAGATGGTGAGACCAAGGGAACATTTATCAGGTTTTTCACTGCACTGCTTTCAAAAGGCAACCTTATCCATTCACAGAGGAGGTGCAGACGATTGTAATGCTGGGACTACTTAAAAAAAAATTGTTTTGTGAAATTTTGCGCCCATTAATTTGAGACACTGAAAACATTTGGCCCTCGGATAAGAAACGCCTCATTTAAAATTCTCATCCTTGCTTTCAAATCCCTCCATGGGCCTCGCACCCCGAACCTACCCCACCATCCCTCTCCATTTCTCTAGTTCTCCTCCAGCCCTACAACCCACTGAGATATCTGCACGTCTCCCATTCTGGCCGCTTGAGCATTTGAATCTCTCCTCCATTTTTGAGGCTAAGCCTTCAGCCGCCACGGCCTTAAGCTCTGGAATTCTCTTCCTAAACCTCTCCACCTCCTTTAAACTCCTTAAAACCTCTGCCCTAACATGACTCAGTATCAAAATTTGTTTGGTAACGCTCCTGCAAAGCAGCCAGGGACTGTTTATTATGTTAAAGGTGCTATATAAATACAAGTTGTTATTGAAGAATAGAACACCTTCCATTTCAGGCAAGTGTCAGTATTAAACAGTCCCAGCTCAGGAACAACAGGGGTTAGATACAGAATAAAGCTCCCTCGACACTGTCCCATCAAACACTCCCAGGACAGGTACAGCACAGGTTAGATACAGAATAAAGGGTCCCCTACACTGATTGAGGTAAACGATCAGTGTGCCAATATTATTTTGACAGACACCTCCCTATAAGGGGCAAGGAGGGAGTGTTGGGAAAATCTCTCAATTTTTGCTCCTTCTCTGCAGAAACATGCCCAGCCTGTGCTCGGTGCTGCCCCCACAGCCCAACAGCTGGGACTGTTGATCTCAGGATCATCTGTGTGCCACTCCTACCTGTCATGCTGCCCATCAGATAGAATTAAACTGCCTGTCGTTGGCTGTGCTAACATTGCATTGCCAAATAGCAATGCCTGGAGTCCTGCTGAAGTAGTCAGACCAAGGAGGCCCCAGGCTTGTTTCCAGTCCAGGAGCCACAGTAGGAGCACTGCAGTTGACCTCAGCATCAATGTTAGTGAGCATTGTAATCCATTATTATTAATAATAGTTAATAATCTAGTGAACCCACTGGACCATCTACCCGAGAAAACTGTGGGACAGGATTGAGTTCTGTTGTGAAGCCCTACACAGTTGAATAGCTAACCGACTACTCAGTGTCTGGGCACACACACGGATAGACAAAGGATAGCAATCGGATGAGGATCCAGGACTCTGTCAGTGCCCAATGGAACTTTACATCACGAAGAGAAAGGAGGTAAAAATTTGAGAAGAATCCCAACACATAACTAATCCAGATGAATAAACAGAATGTTTTGAGTGAAACTGCTTACTTGAAGCCCTGGTGTCAGCCCAACTTGCTCTTGTGACAGGGGGCTAACCCACACACTCTGGCGAAGGAGCGAGAGAGCACGCTGTCGCTGGCCAGCATCCAGGGATACACCGACATCGTCCTGCTCCTCCTTGACCATGGAGTGGACGTCAACATTTATGACTGGGTAAGGTTATATTCGAGCTAAACTGCCAGATCTTTATGCCTTTGGCTTTTGTGTGGGATTTCTGGGGGGGTGCAAGGGAATTATGTTGCTGTGGGACGCCACCTTCAAACAACGAAGACTGTTAAACATTGTCTTTGGGCCATGCATATTAAAATTACAGTAACAGTAAATTTAAAGTCCTTCGGCTTAAAGGCCTGCTACCCGACCCGAAGGGACCCGGCGACATGTGTCAGGTTCGGGTTTGTGGGGGTCGGGTCGCTCTTCCAGGTCCAGCTTGTGGGTCAGGTTGGGTCGGGTCGGGTCGGGCGTGGGAAAAAATGGAGGGTCTCGGGCCGGGTCGGGCTCAGGTCCAATGTGGTTCTTTTAGGGGTTTTTTTTCCTGACTTGAGCAGGCCTTTACTTCGGCTACTCCCCAGGTTAAGATAAAACTGTTTGAATCTGCCAATACTAGTTAATGAATTTAATGCTCTGAGGAGGGCAAGCACCAAAGTATTTGCGTGCCAGATATGGTCAGAGATATTACATAGAATGCACAGCCCAGAAACAGACCGTTTGGCCCAATTGGTTTATGCTGCGTTTATGCTCTACATGGGCCTCCTCTCACCCCTCTTCTGTTAATCCCATGAACATATCCTTCTATTCCTTTCTCCCTCATGTGTTTATCTAGCTTCTCCTTAAATGTACCTACGATAGCCCATTGGGCCATAATTGGGAGACCTTTGTGTTGTATCTCTCTTTAGACCGTTATACTGAGCCTGTAACAAGCTATTTGTGTGCTCTCCCCAGAATGGAGGAACTCCCTTGCTGTACGCAGTCCATGGAAATCATGTAAGGTGTGTGGAAGCTCTACTGGGTAAGTCTAAATCGGTGGCAGTGGGAGTGTTGTACTTGTACTTGTAAAGCACTTCACTGTCACAAACTAAAGTGCTTTCAGAGGGAGTTCTCCCCCTGTCCTGACCAACATTGCTCCCTCAGGAAACATAAATTAAAAGCAGATTAAGTGGCGACTCATTTTGTTGCTCTTTGTGGAACAGGAAAACAGAGATTACACTCCAAAAGTAATAGCGTCAAATGTTGCATGGGAATGCAAATTTGAAGTCTGCAGATGATACAAAACTTGGCAGGGTAGTAAGAAACGAACAGGATAGTCGCAGACTCCAGGAGGACATAGACTGGTGAAACGGGCAGACACATGGCAGATGCGGTTCAATGTGGAAAAGGGTGAAGTGATGTACTTTGGAAGAAACAACAGTATAATCTAAATGGTACTATTTTGAGGGGGGGTGGGGGGGGCGGGGGTGCATATTCAGCAATCCTTCAAGGTGGCAGGGCAAGTTGCTAATCATAGCAACTTGTTAAGAAAGTGTATGGGATACTTGGCTTTGTAAATAGGGCCATTGAATATAAAAAAAAGTCATGTTAAACCTTTCTGAATCTCCATTTAGGCCTCAGCTGGACTACTGTGTACAATTCTAGGCCCCGCACTTTAGGAAGGATGTCAAAGCCCTGGAGAGAGTACAAATGTGGTTTATCAGGGTGATACCAAGGATGATGGAGTTCAGTTATGTGGAGAGATTGGAGAAGCTGAGATTCTTTCCCTTAGAGCAGAGAAGGTTAAAGAGAGCAGAAAGTGCCGGAAATACTCAGAAGGTCTGGCAGCATCCGTGGAGTGAGAAACAGAGTTAACGTTTCAGGTCTGTGACCTGAAAGGTTAAGGAGAGACTGGATGGAAGTATTCAAAATTATGAGGGGTTTTGATAGAGCAAGTAGGGAAAAACTATTTCCTCTGGCAAATGGATCAGTAACCGGAGGTCAAAGGTTTAAAATAATTGGCGAAAGAACTAGAGGGAAATGAGGAGAAATTTCTTTATTTGGAGGGTAGTTATGATCTGGAATACACTACCTGAAAGGGTGGTGGAATCAGATTCCATAGTAACTTTCAAAACGCAACTGGACATGTACTTGAAGAGGACAACTTTGCAGGACCGTGAGCGTGTGAGAGAGAGAGAGTCAGGCCAAGGTGGTTGAAGGTTTGTCCACGAATGGTGAGGGAAAGGGAAAGTGGAGGCCTAGAAGCTTGGAGTCAGAGGAAGAGTGTGTTGGGGTAAGGGCTACCAACCCTCCAGGATTGTCCTGGAATCCCCAGAAATTAAAGATTAATCTGCAGGTTGCAAGCAACACCCAGAAGAAAAATCATAGGGGCATTAAAAAATAATACGCAAGGAAAATGTTTGGATGTTTCTTGACTGTCAGTCAATCGGGTAATGAAGAGCCTGTTCACTTTCCAATTGAGCATTGGAAGGCGGGGCACCGCAAAGATAGACATGTTGGATGACCAATGGCAGAAGTGTGGAGGTGGGGGTGGTTGAAAGCAAGTCATGTGATGATACCTCCAGGAATACATCCAGCCAGAGTTGGCAACCTTAGTTTGGGAGGGAGAGGGTTGCAGATAAAGGGCAAGGGAAGGCCATAAACAAGGCTTTGAACCTGTTGGACAAGAACCAGTATAGAGCAATGGGGGTCTGATGTAGACTGATATGGAATAGGATGCGTGTGACAGAGTTTTGTACCAGTCGGAGCCTATGGAGAGAGTTGCTCCCCATGCCCCTCTATTCATTTCTCCAAAAACATACCTAACTTTCTCCTGATCCTTTTTATCCTGTCCTGCTTCAGTGAAGATCTCTGGTAATTTATTCCCTAACTCTACTACCCTTTGTGAAGGTTTTGTTGAACTTTATTCCTTACATTGTCATTTTAAACACGAGTTCCTTGGGATTTAACCCTTCACCATCGAAATCAATGACAATTCACTTCATAAATTTGAAAACATTGGATTGAATTCTTAATTTTATATGTTCATCCCAAATAGACTAATGAAGAGTGATTCCTAGAGGGTCTTATACCAAACATGCAGATTTATTTAGCTGTTGAGTTTAATGGTCATTCTGTTTCTCTCTCTTTCAACAGCTAAAGGTGCTGATTTAACAATGGAGGCAGACTCAGGTTACAGTCCCATGGACCTGGCTGTAGCCCTGGGTTTTAAAAAAGGCAAGTCGCGGCATTCCTTTCAGCTCATTGTTCATTGTCTTCCCACCACCCCCTCATCCCAAAGACCTCCCAATTTCCTTCCCTTTCTTCTGGAAGAATCCAACTCATGTCACCAGCTGTCCAGCAGCTAAGGGTGCATCTGCGGTGGTTTGAAATGGAGGGGAGGGGGGGGGGGGGGGGGTGCGGGGGGTGGCGTCAGGGTTGCTCACCTTGCCCCCTCAGCTGAGATGCCCCACCAATGGTCCAGGTGAGAACAGACAGGTCTGGGCCGAGATTTTGTTTTCCAAAATATACTTTATTCATAAAAATCTGTAAAAAAAATACATTACAAAACAGTTTCAAACAGCACCAAGTCAAAAAATACAAACAGTGCAAAGGAGATCAGTTTCCTTCAATGCAGGAGTGAGTTGGTTCACCACCCTTCCATTTCATTTTTCATGCCATATACATTTTACAGCAAACAAATATTTTCTGGATACAGTTCGAGGGGTTTCCCATGGATCCAGCCCCTCAGTTCAGCTTGCTGGGGGGGATCTTACACTGTGGTCTTTCCCCATTGAGCCTTTGCTGCGGCTGCCCCAAGCTTTAGTGCGTCCCTCAGCACGTAGTCCTGGACCTTGGAATGTGCCAGTCTGCAACATTCGGTGGTGGACAACTCTTTGCGCTGGAAGACCAGCAAGTTTCGGGCAGACCAAAGGGCGTCTTTCACCGAATTGATAGTCCTCCAGCAGCAGTTGATGTTTATCACGGTGTGCGTCCCTGGGAACAGCCCGTAGAGCATAAACTCCTGTGTTACAGAGCTGCTTGGGATGAACCTCGACAAAAACCATTGCATCTCTTTCCACACCTGGTTTGCAAAGACACATTCCAGAAGGAGGTGGGCAACCATCTCTTCCCCACCACAGCCACCTCGAGGGCATTGTGCAGAGAGGGTGAGACTTTGGGCATGCAGGAAGGATCTGAGGGGAGGGCTCGTCTCACCACCAGCCAAGCTCCATCTTGGTGCTTGTTTGAAAGTTCTGGTGATGAGGCATTCCACCAAATGACTTTGGCAGTCTGCTCGGGGAACCATCCGACAGGATCCACCATCTCCTTTTCCCGTAGGGCCTTGAAGACATTCCGTGCTGACCACTGCCTGATGGATTGGTGGTCAAAGGTGTTTTCCCACAGAAACTTTTCCACGAAGGATAGGTGGTACGGCACAGTCCAACTGGATGGAGCGTTCCACGGCATTGTGACCAGGCCCATCCTTCGCAACACTGGGAACAGATAGAACCTCAGCATGTAGTGACACTTGGAGTTTGCGTACTGGAGGTCTACACACAGCTTGATGCAGCCGCACACGAAGGTAGTCATCAGGATGAGGGCGACGTTGGGTACATTTTTCCCGCCCTTATCCAGAGGTTAGAACATCGTGTCCCTCCGGACCCGGTCGATTTTAGATCTCCAAATAAAGCGGAAAATGGCTCGGGTGACCGCCAAGGCACAGGAGTGGGGTATGGGCCAGACCTGCGCTACATACAGCAACAACGTGAGCGCCTCGCACCTGATGACCAGGTTCTTACCCACAATGGAGAGAGATCGCTGCTCCCACATGTTCATCTTATGGTGTACCCTGGCTACTCGCTCCTTCCAGGTTTTGGTGCACGCCCCGGCCCTTCAGAACCATATCCCCCGCACCTTCAGGTAGTCTGACCAGACGGTGAAGGGGACAAAGGATCGGTCAGCCCAGCTCCCAAAGAACACGGCCTTTCTCTTGCCATGGTTAACTTTGGCTCCCGAGGCCAGTTCGAACTGGTTGCAGATGCTCATCAGTCTGCGAATGGACAGCGGGTCCGAGCAGAAGACGGCGACGTCATCCATGTACAGGGAGGTTTTAACCTGAGTGCCTCCACTGCCTGGGATTGTCACCCCTCTTATGCTCGCATCCTTCCTAATAGACTTAGCAAAGGGTTCAATACAGCAAACAAACAAGACAGGGGAGAGAGGACAGCCCTGTCTGACCCAGATTGGATTGGGAAACTTTCTGATTCCCACCCATTGATTGAGACTGCGCTACTGATGTTTGTGTAGAGCAGTTTGATCCAATTGCAGATTCCCTCCACAACCCCCATTTTGGAGAGCATGTCCACCATGTATATGTGTGATATCCTGTCAAAAGCCTTCTCCTGGTCCAGGCTGATGAGGCAGGTGTCCACCCTTCTGTCCCGTACATAGGCGATCGTATCCCTGAGTAGTGCGAGACTATCAGAGATCTTCCTGCTGGGTACAGTACAGGTCTGATCAGGGTGGATCACCAACTCCAGAGCAGACTGGACGCGACTGGCTATGACTTTTAACAGAATCCTGTAGTCAGCATTAAGCAGCGAGATGGGCCGCCAATTTCTGATTTCTGCCCTCTCCCCCTTCCGCTTGTAAATGAGGGTGGTGATGCCTTTCCTCATGGATTCTGACATGCTACCGGCCAGGAGCATACTCGCTTATACTTCCAGCAGGTCCGGGCCGACCCAGTCCCACAGGGCCGAATACAACTCAACCGGTAAGCCATCGCTTCCGGGAGTTTTACTCGTCTCGAAGGACTTGACGGCCTTTGTCAGCTCGTCCAGAGTTAGCGGCTTGTCCAGTCTCTCCCTCATGCTGTCATCTAAGACCTCTGTGATAGATGACAGGAAGAACTGGGAGGCTCTGCTGTCTGTGGGCTTCGCGTCGTACAGCCCAGCATAAAAGGATTTGCTGATCCTTAGTATGTCGGACTGCGAAGACGTTACCGAGCCATCCTCTTCCTTCAGGCTGCTGATCACTGAGCTCTCTCTGTGTATCTTTTGGATGAAGTAACGCGAGCACGTCTCATCCTGCTCAATGGAGCGGACTATGGACCGGAAGATGATCTTGGAGGCCTCCGTGACAAACAGCGAGGCCTGCTGGCTCTTCACCCATGGAGGTCCTCCTTGACCTCGACCCCCATTGTCTGCAGCCGGAGCCAATTTTGCATACTTCTCTGGAGTTGGGACATTTCTCTCTGTCTCGCCCTCTGAACACCTTTGAAGATATCGAACGTCTTGATGGTCTCCTTGATCGCCTCCCACCAGTGAACTGGAGACTCAAAGAGGGGTTTCACGGTCATCCAACCTTTGTGATTCCTTTTGAGTTCCTCAACGTTCTCTGGGGTTAGCAGTGTAGCATTGAGCTTCCATATCCCCCTGCCAACCCGCTGGTCGTCCTGTAAGTGACAGTCAAGCCAGTAAGGCAATGGTCGGAGAAGAACACCGGCTTGACGTCGGTGGATCTGACCGTGACAGCATGGGACACAAACAGGAAGTCAATCCTGGAACGGGCAGACCCGTCCGATCTTGACCATGTGTATCTACGCTGCGCTCTGTCTGCAGGTTTGCTGACGACATTGTGCAGTTTGGCATCTTTCACTGTTTCTATTAGGAATCTGGATGTAGCGTCCAGTTTGCTGTCGTCACTGTCGGATTGTCCAGCTGCATCGATGATGCAGTTGAAGTCACCACCTAGGATGACCGGCCTGGACGTCGCCAGCAGCAGTGGGAGCTTCTGGAAGACGGTCAGCCGCTCGCTGCATTGAACCGGGACGTACACGTTGATCAACCGGAGTGGAGCATTGTTGTACATTACATCTGCTACGAGGAGGAGACCGCCCACCACCTCCTTAAATTCGGAGATGGTGAGGTTACCTCCCCGCAGCAGAATACCCAGGCCGGAGGAACTGGAATCATTACCCCCTGACTAGATCGATGGCCCGTGGGACCACCATCGCAACCATTGCCTGGGCCAAATGAAGTGGCGAGATAATCAACCAGGGCTTATCCCTTGGCTCCTGTCCAGTTCCGGAAGGGATGTGTGTGGGGCGAGGGCACTTTAAGGTTTGAGGTGGTCGTGATTGAATAACCAACATCAAATGTCAAGGCTCACACATTAAGAATGACTACCAGTGTGACTCTCTTGGGGGGGTGACACTGAGACTGGAGTCTAACATGAGCGTGTGTTGCCAGCCTCGTCAGAACTCTTGTGGTTGGGAGTGTTTGGGAGTGGGGGTGGGGGTGGCTAATTTGAATATGTTAAAACTAAGAGTGATAAGATTTTTGTTAGGCAAGGTTATTAAGGATTATGGAACCAAGGCAGGTAGACAGAGTTAAGAGACAGATCAGCTGAATGGCCTACTTTGTCAGTTCTCCAGGAAAGGGGAGAGGAGGAAAAGGAAAGTATAGGAACATAAGAATTAGGAGCAGGAGTAGGCTATTCAGCCCTTTAATAAGATCATGGTTGACAGTCCACCTCAACTCCACTTTCTCCACCCTATCCCTTGATTCTCAGTATCCAAAAATCTATTGTCTTGAACATACTCAATGACTGAGCACAGTGCTGGATAATTACAGTGTTTTTGTTACTCGTTTTTAAAAATCTTTTTCACATTGTTACTTGTGTTTTAGTCCAACAAGCTATTGAAAGTCACGTACTGAAGCTGCTTCAAAACAACAAAGAGTGATCAAAAGGTGCAAGCAATGGAACCGGCCTCAGGCTTCAGAGGAGCCAGCAAGAAAACACTAGTCAGGCTTTCCTTTCGTCCTCAGCCGACCTGAATTTTGCAGTATGGAGCTAATTGAGAGCAGCAGAAGTTTTTGAGGCCTACTCCAGCCTATCTGTTACATAAAATAGTCAACAGGCTTTAGGCCTACAAGATCATAGGAAACAGCTGGAAATGGTTTCTAATGAATGGCAAACCAAACAGGCGGACTGGTCCCTGATGCAATAGTAACTGTTGCAGTAAATTGCTCTTTAAATTGGTGCTGGCATCGGAGTAAACCGCACCAGTCAGTTTGGGGTTTGTCTGGGAGTGGGCGGTCTGCAGATTTCTAAAATGTAAACAAGACATTTAAAAGTTTATTTTTTTAATATAATAAAAAGTTGATTTTTTTTCCAGTTCTCTGTCTTGTGATTTTGTTAGCGTTTCCAGTCAATTATCAGCAGTGTCAAAAGGTCAGAGGACGATCTATATTTGTTATATTCAGTCACAGGATGTGGGCATTGTTGGCAAGGCCAGCATTTATTGCCCATCTTTGATCACAAGTGAGTGGCTTGCTAGGCCATTTCAGAGAGCAGTTAAGGGCCAACACATTGCTGTGGGTCTGGAGTGACATGTAGGGCAGACCAGGTAAGGACAGCAGATTTCCTTCCCTACAGGATATGAGTGAACCAGATGGGTTTTACGACAATCTGGTACTTTCATGGTCACCATTACTGATGGTATCTTTTTATTCCAGATTTTATTTAATTAATTGAATTTAAATTCCTTAGCTGCTGTAGTGGTATTTGAACTCTATTAGTCCAGGCCTCTGGATTACTATCACTATGCCACTGCACCTATCTAGCATCTTTTACATTGCTTGTTCCGAAGTAATTTGCAGCCAATTATTTACTTTTTGAAGTGCAGCCACTGCTGTTGTGCAGACAAACGTAGCTGCCGATTTGTGCACAGCAAGATCCCACCAACAGCAATCAGATAATGACCACTTTGTTTCTACTGCTGTTGGTCAAGGGCCTATTACTCCCCCTGTTCTTCTTGGTATATTATCATGGGATAGCTGATATCCCCCTGAATAAGACGACAGTTTAACATCTCATCTGAAAGACAGCACCTCTGGCAATGCAGCACTCCTTCGATTCTGTACTGAAGTGGCTGTCCAGATTATGTTGCCTACACCCTGGAATGGGGCTTGAACCCATGACCTTCTCACTCAGCTGAGAACGCTTCCAACTGACCAAGAACTGAAGCCCAGATACTGCTCACTACGTTGGTATGGACCTAATAAAGGTGGCAACCCTATCTATGGTGAGAAATCTTAACTAATGAAAATATATAGATGATCTTCCCTGTGCAAAGTACTTCCAAGAACTCCACGGTGTCTTATGAGTCCTGCAACTGGCCTCAGTAACCCTTGGGTGTGTCTAGTAGCAATTAACCTCTAATTGACCTCTGGGTGTGCCTCGGATACGTCTCTACAAACACAAGTAGTATTAAAAGCGATATGCAAGGTTACACACAGCTCTACTTTATCAACAGAATACATTGTGAGCTAAGTAGTTATAATGAGAAAGGCCATAAGATTAAGTGTCTCCTGACAATGCAAAGCAGGCACAGTGCGATCTATGTCATTGGTGCATCTGACCATTTTCCAGCTGGCCAGCATGAATCCGTGCATGCGCGCAGCGATGTCACCACATAATGACTAAGATTGTTGCCTCACCCCCTCAATGGCTGCGATTGCCATCTCCATTCCCCTGCTCCCCCCCCCACCCAAACTGTACCCCGCTCCCTCCCAAGGTCGCCTCCTCAATCGCCGCTTCTCTTCCCTGCTCTTTCCCCCACCTGTCTGCTTGCATCCCGCCTCGCCGCTCTCACCTCCCCTCTCCACTGCTTTTCCGGGCGGCGAGGCAGGGAGCGAGCGGCAGGAGAGAACAGCAAGCAGACGGGCAGGAGAGAACGGCGGGATGGAGCAGTGAGCAGATGGGTGCGGCGAGCAGTTGGGAGCAGGAGATAGTGGCGAAGGGAAGCGGCCATTGCGGGAGGGAGCGGGAAAGAGAAGTGGTGATCGAGGCGGCAAGTGCAGCCATTGAGGGGGTTTGGGTTCATTTTTTTTTTGCGTCAAATTGAGCAGCGCCATCTTTCTTACTGGCAGCTGCCTGAGGTCACAGACAGTGAAGTTTCTGTTGATGAGGCTGCATTTGCACATGTGCCAGTGCCGTGCCACCTAGTGGTGCATTGTCAGCAAACGCAGGTAAGATTAATCCCTGTCAGCGGACTGAGCTACGAGGAAAGATTATGAACATTTGAACTCTTCAGTCTAACAGGTGGAATTTAAAAAAGGGCTGTAGAGAGATATACAAGATAGCCCACAGCATTCTTCTGTACTGTGAAGAAACAGCAGAGAGTTCTCCAGTCTCTTGGCCAACATTCCTCATCCAACAATAAAACAGAGACTCAGCACTTCCTTAATCTCACTGCTGTTTGTGGGACATTGCTACCCCAGCATGCCTGCCTAGATACTAATCACTGTACTCAAAACATAAATCTATTTGTATACATGTCAGGTGTAATAAACTGTAATTAAAATGTGCGCTATTTTTAAAATAACATTCTTCCTGTATCTTTTTTTCAGGTATAAAGTCCTTTCTCTCCTTCTCATTGATCTGAGGCAAGTTTCAGTTTTGATTAGCAAAAACCAGGCAACATTTCGAGCTAGAGTTTATATATCACAAGGCACTGATAGACTGAGACACCCCAATTCTGGCTGGTTTTTGGCCCATTCTTTAGTCCTCTTGGAGGCGAGTGTAATCAGATACATTACAACAGTTTTTCACCAAGAACATCAAGATGATAAATAACAATTCTTCCAAAGAAGTCCGTGCTTTTCTCAAATATGATTTTTAATTTATCAGCAATGGATTCCTCGTGAATGGAGAATCTGTGAGTCTCAGGTTAAGGAAGAAGAATACGTCTTATTTGATGAAGAGCAGTTTACAGAGAACTGCCTCCCAATATCCACAAAGATAAACATTCATATTGAAGAGCAATCTTGGAGCACAGCTGGTGGTTGAGTGGATAAAAGTGCTGTCCAATGTTAATCTCACCCACATGGCCCATATCCAGACTGAGATGAGGAGAAATTTCTTTGCTCAAAGGCTTGTGAATGTTTGGAATTCTCTACCCCAGAGAATTGTGGATGCTCAGTCATTGAGTGTATTCAAGACAGAGATTGATAGATTTTTGCGTATTAAGGGAATTAAGGGATATGGGGAATATGCAGGAAGGTAGAAGATCAGCCATGATGTTACTGAATGTTTGAGCAGGCTCAAGGGACCATGTGTCCACTCCAGCTCCTATTTCTTCAGTTCTTATGCACACACATAAGGCATCTCACCTCGTGACTAAATTCCTCTCGTGGCAGCCCTGGCCCTCATGCACTCAGATTTAATGGTATTGCTAAACCACAAGGTCACCTATCGCTGCCTCAAACTCTCTGAAGGATATCTGCAGGCGGTTGGTGTCTTCAGGGTACAAGTCAGCTATTTTCAACAAATCGGCTCCCTTTCTGCCACCTAAGAGACAAGATAAATATCTTCAGTCATGGAGCTGGTTGCAATATGAGTAAAACCATAAGGCTGTTGAGTTTCAAGTCATAAATGGAAGACAAAACTAATTCATTTTCAGCCCAAGGTCTTTCCACAAAGAGCAGCCTCTCTTAACCCTGGGCTGCTCACGTCTAATTGTGTCGACATTTCTTACTTGCGGGTGTCCTGTTTGAATTTCCTGGAGCTGGAGGTTTGGAAAGGACTGCTTTTAGCTCTGTTGCCTCATAAATCCAAAGTTATTTTCAACTACTTGCTATATGGATATTAACGGTGCAGAAGTTTAAAACTTTATACACAGTGCCTGAGGCTACATGATACACAATTGAGTGACAATAAGCTGGGATATTCCTGCCCTCGAGGAAGAGCATTTGGATGCCACCTACAGCCCCGCATTCCCATTCACGATATCTGGCTGCTTTTAGTTTGCATCATTAAAGCACAAAACAGAACAGAGCAACAGACACCAATCTAACATTTCCCTTTCTAACATTTAATTCCGATAGCGCAGTTGGAAAATTCAGGGTGGAAATGAACCATAGTATCTTACAGAGTCGTTAAACCAAAAGCTCCATCTGCCCTCTCAGGTGGATGTATAAGCCCATGTGGATTGGGGTGTTTTTCTAGGTCAAGGGCACAATGTAGATGCAAAATGTGACAGTCTAAGCTTCCCTTCAATATTCAGAGGTAGAGCTGTTTTTTTTGAAGCTGTCAGTTCATGATGTACACTGACAAACAGAGCTATGAATTTCTGCGACAAATTGCCTCAGGAATGGAAACAAAATAAAAGGCCAGACCCATTCATAGAATCACAGAATGATACAGCACTAGGAGATCATTCTGACCATCATGACTGTGTTGGCTCTTTGAAAGAGCTATCCAATTAGTCCCACACCCTTGCTCTTTCCCCATAGTCCTGTAAATTTGCCTTTTCAAATGTATATCCAATTCACTTTTTGAAAGTTATTATTGAATCTGCTTCCACTGTCCTTTTAGGAAGTGCATTCCAGATCATAACTCACTGCATTTCTTTTCCCCCTCATATCATTTATGGCTCATTGGAAGAACAGACCCAACAAGATAACTGATCTAAGCCCGGGTGGAGACAGAGGCACTATACTTGGTTTGAGCAACTATGGGCTAGAAAGCCAGGTGGGAAAAGGTAAGCTGGTGTGACTGCTCTATCCAGGGACTCCTGCTGAGATGTATGCTTGCCTGAGTATGCCAGGCGATGGCAGAATTGAACCCAGCTGAGATGCTGAAATTCGTGGGAGATTGGGTTATGGTTGCTCATGATTCAGTCTGAATTTACCTTCAAGCCTGCATGTTCTGCCTGTAAATCCACCTTGGAACTGCAGTTGTAATTCAGTCACCTTTACAGTCTGAGGGAACTCGAGTATCACCCATTGGCAGGATCCCTGAGACATGGGGGGTAGAACACAGTTAGGATTACTGTAAATACAAAGAGATGCAGACAGTGGTGGTAAACACACACACACATATCCTGGTAATAAAAAACAAAAGTGTACAGCAGATCAGTTAGAGTCTGATAGTGCAAGGTAAGCTAATAATTCAGAGCTGGTAGAGAACAAAACAGAAACACATCAGTTAAAGAAAGGCTTAAATTTCTACAGCATCTTTCATGTCCTCAGGATGTCCCAAAGCACTTCACAGCCAATTCAGTACTTTTGAAGTGTTGTAATGTAGGAAATGGCAGCAACCAAGTGCAAGCAGCTGAAGGAGCGTTCGGAAATTTGAGCATCCCATTCACTCGCTTCACCAAACACCACCTGCCCCACCTGTGGCAGAGTGTACGGATCCAGAATTGAACTATTCAGACACCAAAGGGCCCACAACCCTGGAGTGGAAGAAAGTCATCCTCATTCCCGAGGGATTGCCTCAGACAGATAGATAGAGCGAGCGAGAGTCAGAATGTAGGAAATATTGACATCCAATTTGCATACAACAAACAGCAATGTAACAATCACCAGATAATCTGTTTTAATTATATCAGTTGAGATAGATGTTGGACAGAATACTGTTCTTCCAACATTGCCATGGAGTCTTTAGCATCCAACTGAGGGGGCAGACAGGGCCTCAGCTTAACATCTCTTCCAAAAGACGGCACCTTGTGCTCAAGTCTCTGGAGTGGAACTTGAACCTACGACCTCCTGAGATGAGAGAATGCTACCCAGTGAGCCAAGGCTGACACTATATGTAATGAAGCTTCTAAATGTAGTGAAGTAAGTTACCCTAAAACAGTGATGCTTATAATAAATACATGGCCTTCAACAGACTTGATGCTCCATCTGTCCTTGGGTTCAATTCATAGCCCTGGTGAGCTACAGGATATTGGTGCAGCTAGGATTTAGCGGAGGAAGGGAGACAGGAAGGAAGGAAGAGGGAAAGGTAGGAAGAATACATTTCCTAACTTGGACATATAATGCCGCTCCTTCATCGTCGCTGGGACAAAATCCTGGAATTCCCTACCTAACAGCAGTGTGGGAGCACCTTCACTACACAGACTACAGCAGCTCACCACCACCTTCTCAAGGGTGACAAGGATGGGCAATAAATGCCAACTCTGCCAGCAACGCCCACATCCAGTGAATGAAAAAATGTAAAGAAAGTTAGTATGTCTTGTTAAATAAAAGGGTGTGTGTGAGTGGTTCACAGATTTCTTGAGTGTAGTTCAATCTGCCATGCCTTATTGTAGGAGTAACCCAACAACCCCACTGCCTTGTGGGCGTCTCGGGAGAGACCAAGGCTAAGGGAGTAAACCCTAACAGAAAATCCGGAGCAGAACCCCGTAGGCGGTCATGTGTCACCTTTGGCATGTTTCCGGCAGTTCCTGCAGCCATACTGGTGCCAAACGTCGTGTCCTGCACTCCTTTGGACCCCACCAGAAAGGCCGAGAGGGGGGTTTTGACGACTGGGCAACTCTCAACCTCCATAAATTTGCCCAGGCATGCGCCATGGAGAGGTCACTCCATAGTTGCCTCACAGCGACTGAAACAACACGGAAGGCAGCAGTTACGGGTTATAAGTCCAGATAAATTGGCGTAGAAACTGGGCGCCACGGGTTGCCTTTGTCGGTGGGAGAGGTCATTGCACCTCACTGGACAGCTACCGCCCGCCTCAAACCGGGCAGCCCCCGGTCAATAAGGTTCTGTCCCGCCACAGTCTGCCTGCTTCAATGGGTGCTTGGAGCTCAGGGTCATTGCCCGAAAGGTGGACTGATACACCGCACCAAACAACATGAAAAAAGGAAAGAAGGTACCAGCCCTTCGCTTTGCAAGCTGGAACGTCAGAACTATGTGTCCTGGCCTGTCGGAAGACCTTACACAAATCAACGATTCTCGGAAGACCGCCATCATTAACAACGAGCTCAGTAGACTCAATGTGGACATTGCAGCACTTCAGGAGACTCGCCTCCCCGCGAGTGGCTCTCTAGCAGAGCAAGACTACACCTTCTTCTGGCAGGGCAGGGATCCTGAAGAACCAAGACAGCATGGAGTGGGCTTCGCCATCAGAAACTCCTTGCTCAGCATGATAGAGCCTCCCTCAAATGGCTCGGAACGCATACTGTCCATCCGACTGCTCACCACCTCTGGTCCAGTACACCTACTCAGCATCTATGCTCCAACACTCTGTTCCGCACCTGAAGCTAAAGACCAGTTCTATGAACAACTCCATAACATCATTAGCAGCATCCCCAACACCGAACACCTATTCCTGCTGGGGGACTTTAATGCCAGGGTTGGGGCCGACCATGACTCATGGCCCTCCTGCCTTGGGCGCTATGGCGTTGGAAGGATGAATGAGAACGGGCAGAGACTGCTTGAGTTGTGTACCTATCATAACCTCTGCATCACCAACTCGTTCTTTCACACTAAACCCTGTCACCAGGTTTCATGGAGGCACCCAAGATCACGTCGTTGGCACCAGCTAGACCTCATTGTCACAAGGCGAGCCGCCTTAAACAGTGTTCAAATCACACGCAGCTTCCACAGTGCGGACTGCGACACCGACCACTCCCTGGTGTGCAGCAAGGTTAGACTCAGACCAAAGAAGTTGCATCATTCCAAGCAGAAGGGCCACCCGCGCATCAACACGAGCAGAATTTCTCACCCACAGCTGTTACAAAAATTTCTAAATTCACTTGTAACAGCCCTTCAAAACACTCCCACAGGGGATGCTGAGACCAAGTGGGCCCACATCAGAGACGCCATCTATGAGTCAGCTTTGACCACCTACGGCAAAAGTGCGAAGAGAAATGCAGACTGGTTTCAATCTCATAATGAAGAGCTGGAACCTGTCATAGCCGCTAAGCGCATTGCACTTTTGAACTACAAGAAAGCCCCCAGCGATTTAACATCCGCAGCACTTAAAGCAGCCAGAAGTACTGCACAAAGAACAGCTAGGCGTTGCGCAAACGACTACTGGCAACACCTATGCAGTCATATTCAGCTGGCCTCAGACACCGGAAACATCAGAGGAATGTATGATGGCATGAAGAGAGCTCTTGGGCCAACCATCAAGAAGATCACCCCCCTCAAATCTAAATCGGGGGACATAATCACTGACCAACGCAAACAGATGGACCGCTGGGTTGAGCACTACCTAGAACTGTACTCCAGGGAGAATGCTGTCACTGAGACTGCCCTCAATGCAGCCCAGCCTCTACCAGTCATGGATGAGCTGGACATACAGCCAACCAAATCGGAACTCAGTGATGCCATTGATTCCCTAGCCAGCGGAAAAGCCCCTGGGAAGGACAGCATTACCCCTGAAATAATCAAGAGTGCCAAGCCTGCTATACTCTCAGCACTACATGAACTGCTATGCCTGTGCTGGGACGAGGGAGCAGTACCCCAGGACATGCGCGATGCCAACATCATCACCCTCTATAAAAACAAAGGTGACCGCGGTGACTGCAACAACTACCGTGGAATCTCCCTGCTCAGCATAGTGGGGAAAGTCTTTGCTCGAGTCGCTCTGAACAGGCTCCAGAAGCTGGCCGAGCGCGTCTACCCTGAGACACAGTGTGGCTTTCGTGCAGAGAGATCGACTATTGACATGCTGTTCTCCCTTCGTCAGATACAGGAGAAATGCCGTGAACAACAGATGCCCCTCTACATTGCTTTCATTGATCTCACCAAAGCCTTTGACCTCGTCAGCAGACGTGGTCTCTTCAGACTACTAGAAAAGATCGGATGTCCACCAAAGCTACTAAGTATCATCACCTCATTCCATGACAATATGAAAGGCACAATTCAACATGGTGGCTCCTCATCAGAGCCCTTTCCTATCCTGAGTGGTGTGAAACAGGGCTGTGTTCTCGCACCCACACTTTTTGGGATTTTCTTCTCCCTGCTGCTTTCACATGCGTTCAAATCCTCTGAAGAAGGAATTTTCCTCCACACAAGATCAGGGGGCAGGTTGTTCAACCTTGCCCGTCTAAGAGCGAAGTCCAAAGTACGGAAAGTCCTCATCAGAGAACTCCTCTTTGCTGACGATGCTGCTTTAACATCTCACACTGAAGAATGCCTGCAGAGTCTCATCGACAGGTTTGCGTCTGCCTGCAATGAATTTGGCCTAACCATCAGCCTCAAGAAAACGAACATCATGGGGCAGGATGTCAGAAATGCTCCATCCATCAATATTGGCGACCACGCTCTGGAAGTGGTTCAAGAGTTCACCTACCTAGGCTCAACTATCACCAGTAACCTGTCTCTAGATGCAGAAATCAACAAGCGCATGGGTAAGGCTTCCACTGCTATGTTCAGACTGGCCAAGAGAGTGTGGGAAAATGGCGCACTGACACGGAACACAAAAGTCCGAGTGTATCAGGCCTGTGTCCTCAGTACCTTGCTCTACGGCAGCGAGGCCTGGACAACGTATGCCAGCCAAGAGCGACGTCTCAATTCATTCCATCTTCGCTGCCTTCGGAGAATACTTGGCATCAGGTGGCAGGACTATATCTCCAACACAGAAGTCCTTGAAGCGGCCAACATCCCCAGCGTATACACACTACTGAGTCAGCGGCGCTTGAGATGGCTTGGCCATGTGAGCCGCATGGAAGATGGCAGGATCCCCAAAGACACATTGTACAGCGAGCTCACCACTGGTATCAGACCCACCGGCCGTCCATGTCTCCGTTATAAAGACGTCTGCAAACGCGACATGAAATCGTGTGACATTGATCACAAGTCGTGGGAGTCAGTTGCCAGCATTCGCCAGAGCTGGCGGGCAGCCATAAAGACAGGGCTAAATTGTGGCGAGTCGAAGAGACTTAGTAGTTGGCAGGAAAAAAGACAGAGGCGCAAGGGGAGAGCCAACTGTGCAACAGCCCCAACAAACAAATTTCTCTGCAGCACCTGTGGAAGAGCCTGTCACTCCAGAATTGGCCTTTATAGCCACTCCAGGCGCTGCTTCACAAACCACTGACCACCTCCAGGCGCGTATCCATTGTCTCTCGAGATAAGGAGGCCCAAAAGAACCAGACATTTTGTCTTCATAGTTTGCTTAGGTACGAACTATATCTCAGGCTGCATATCAATAATCCCCATTAATCTGCAAACATCTCAAGCTGCTGACACCACCAGATCTTCAGTGTTTTGATCTAGGATTTGACATTTAGTGGGAGAACAGCTCCGAGAACGGCCCTTTCCAAACCTCCAGGCTAATTAAATTCAAAACAAGACAAACCAGACAGCTAGAAATATAAGCTGGAAACAGAACTGATTTATCATGAGCCACAGTTTTCACACCCCAGGCATATGAAATTTTAATAAACCACAACAATTTGATGAGATTTTGAAGAATTTCTGTTCCTTTTCAATTTTCAACTCAGAAGAAGGTTGGCACAGTCCAAAACATTAACCTGCCTTTTCTGTTGAAGAGGCTGCCTGATCTGCTCTGCATTTTCTACTACTTTAGTTACAGTGCCGACATGATTTGCATCCTTTTACTTAAGATCTGAAGTGGGTCGAGCTTGGCCGCTCTCTTGCGCCTCTTGGTGGCTGCCACAGAAGTTGCACTGACGAAGCTTAGGAATAGTCATAGAACAGAGAAGGAGGCCAATCGGCCTATCGTGGCTGTGCCAGCACTTTTTTGAAAGTGTTACTGGCCTTCCCTATCCCCATGGCCCTGCAATCTTTTCTTCCTTTCAAAAGTATTTATCCAATTCACTTCTGAATGTCACCAATGAGTCTGCTTCTGCTGCTCTTTCAGGCAGTGCATTCCAGATCACAACAACTTCCGCTCTGCTTCTTTTGCCAATTATTTTAAATCTGTGTCCTCTGGATACTGGCTCTCCTGATGCTGGAAACAATTCCTCCTTATTTACTCTTTCAAAACCCTTCATAATTTTGAACACCACTATTAAATCTCCCCTCATCCCTCTGTGCTCTAAGGAGATGTATTGCCAGGGTAAACCAGGCACATTAAGCAAAGGTAGGGGGAAATCGGGATTGATATATTTCAATAGAAAATAGTATCAAAGAGATTCATTTTGGTTCTCCCAATAGCAGTGAGCCCACTATACAAAGTAGGGAGTGCTGCACTGTCGGAGATGCCGTCTTTTGGATGAGACATTAAACCAAGGCCCCGTCTGCCCTGTTAGGTGAACATAAAGATCCCATGGCACTACATGAAGAAGAGCAGGGAAGTTCGCCCCAGTATCCTGGGCCAATATTTATTCCTCAAACAACATCGCAAAAACAGGTTATCTGGTCATTATCACATTGTTGTTTGTGGGGGCTTGTTGTGCAGAAATTGGTTGCTGTATTTCGCTATATTGCAACAGCGACTTCACTTCAAAAGTGCTTCATTGGTTGTAAAGCGCTTTGGGATGTCCTGAGGCTGTGAATGGCGCTATAGAAATGCAAGTCATTTTTTTTTTTAATGAAGTTAACTAATGGCAGCAAGGCAATGTAAAACAACTCCCTGGGATTCCAACTCTTCCCAATCTGTCCCCGGTTATTACCTGGTCTGAGTTCCAGCAGGTCTCCTCATTTCGGTCAAACAAGAACTTCTTTCCAAATTGCTTAACATCACGGTTAAGGACAGAACTCACCCTGTGGAGAAACAACAGAACTCAGGATTGACAACATGATCAGAAAATAAAAATATTTATATTTCTATTGGACCTTTCACAACCTCAGGATATTCCAAAGTGCTTTACAGCCAATGAAGTACTTTTGAAGTGTAGCCACTGTTGTATTATAAGAAAGGTGGCAGCCGATTTGCACACAGTAAGATCCCACAAATGTGATAATGACCAGATAATCTGTTTTAGTGATGTTGGTTGAGGGATATATATTGGACCGGAGACCAGGGAGAACTCCCCTGCTCTTCTTCAAAATAGTGCCATGGGAACTTTTATGTCCACTTCAGAGAGCAGACAGAGCTTTGGTTTAACATTTCAACCAAAAGGCAGCACATCCAAAGTGCAGCATTCCCTCAGTGTGTCTCTGAGGCCACACATTACAAGGAAAGCCTCATCCCACCTCTGGCCAGGTTGTTGCAAGTGACAGGCGAGTTTCCCATTTCAGATCAAAATGCTACATTAAATTCACTGGATAAATAAAAGCACATCATTAATCACAGCAGCTCCACACAGAGCTGCCACTGATCCAAACCGAAAGTTTTGACAGATTTGCCTTTAAAAGATCCCATCAACCAATCACACACAGCACCACGACTGCATATCGGAACAAACTTTGTCGTCTCCCGGACAACAGACTCAATCACCAACAGCTATAGAGATTTCGTTACACAGAATTCTTTGCTACATGGAATGGTTGAAGCAGAGAGTGTTTCACCTTTTAAGGGCAAATCTAATAAATACTTGAAGCAGAGGAAGATGCAGGATAGTGGGATTAGTTTTGGATTGCCCAGCAAAGAGCTAGCACATATATGACAGGCCAAATGGTTTCCTTCTGCGTTGTACAATTTTATTTTCTATGTGACATTGACAGAACACCAGAGTTGGCAAAAAAAATTAATTTCTATTTAATAAGAAAAGAACTTTCATGGTCTGGGTTACATCC
The DNA here is from genome assembly GCF_036365525.1 of Heterodontus francisci. NCBI lineage: Eukaryota > Metazoa > Chordata > Chondrichthyes > Heterodontiformes > Heterodontidae > Heterodontus > Heterodontus francisci. Next base: position 7,343,477 of record NC_090406.1, read on the forward strand.
CTTTCCATGGTCTGGGGTAGATTAGATTAGATTAGAGATACAGCACTGAAACAGGCCCTTCGGCCCACCGAGTCTGTGCCGACCATCAACCACCCATTTATACTAATCCTACACTAATCCCATATTCCTACCAAACATCCCCACCTGTCCCTATATTTCCCTACCACCTACCTACACTAGTGACAATTTATAATGGCCAATTTACCTACCAACCTGCAAGTCTTTTGGCTTGTGGGAGGAAACCGGAGCACCCGGAGAAAACCCACGCAGACACAGGGAGAACTTGCAAACTCCACACAGGCAGTACCCAGAATCGAACCCGGGTCCCTGCAGCTCTGAGGCTGCAGTGCTAACCACTGCGCCACTGTGCCGCCCATTTTTTTTTTTAAAAAGTAGAGTATTTATAAACCGAGCCAGCTAGGGGAAGTTTTTTTTTTAAGAGAAGGATTACCTTTATATTATTTGAAGTAATAGGATGGGGCAGATATTCAATACACACGGTATTACGACCAGGTGAGGAGGAGTCTAGGGGTTCCCTCTCAGCCTTTACCTGGTTTAACCGTAACAGGGTTTAATTTTAGAAACACCGTGTTTTTAGCTCCCCCTCAGTGAATCTTTGTTCACTGCTCCAATTGTAAGGCAAAGAAATCAGACAGGTTTCCTTAGATTTAAACAAGAAAGGTGGAAGTTTATTAATCTTAAACTCTAATCCGGTTAATGACTACGAATATACGACGCGACCACGCTATCATGCACACGCGATAAACACACACGCAGATAGAGACAGAAAATGTAGAAAAGAATAGAGGGGAAAAGTTTGAGGGATCATAATTACAGTCCTTTAAATTCAATGTGGAGTCTTTGGTTGCTGCTAAGTCCTGCAATTCATTGGGGCCCAGTTCTTGCTTCAACTTGTTTCTTTTCTCTCTTGAGGTTTGTGTGTCTTCTGTGGGTCTGGTGGCTTGGGAGAGAGACTTGCTTGTTCCAGCTTCACTTGCATACTGTCTTCTGTTCCTTTCTGTGTGGCACAATTCAAAAACCCCAGGTTGCCCAGCAGGTTAGTCATGTGACTAGCTCCTTATTTGGAACAGTTTCTCCTGTGAGGTTTGTGGATTGTATTATTTTAGCAGTCCCTGGAATGCACTTCCTTACACCTTCAATGTCTGGTGATTAAAATCCATTTGGGTTAATTGGAGCAGGGAATAGTCCTTTGTCTCCACAAGCAGTGTCTTTTAGTATGCAAATGTCCTTCCAGCACAGTGTCTGGTGATCTTCAAACAAGTCATTTCTTCACTCCAGCAACAGTTTAAAATCAATGTTGATATGATAAAATTAATATGCCTCATTCTTGACAGGTGGGGGTCTGAATGACAACGGTGTGTGACCATCAGCGGCAAAGTTGATATCTTAGAGGTAGGGACAGGAGAAACTATTGCTGGGAATAAGGAAATGGCAGAGATACTGAACAAATATTTTATGTCTGTCTTCACAATAGAAGACACACGAACATACGAATTAGGAGCAGAAGGAGGTCATTCGGCCCCTCTAGCCTGCTCCGTCATTCAATAAGATCATGGCTGATCTGCTTGGGTCTCGAATTCCACACTCCTATCTACCCCCGATAACCCTTGATTCCCTGGCCTAACAAGAATCTATCTCCTTCCGCCTTAAAAATAATCAATGACCCCGCCTCCATCACCTTCTGAGGCAGAGAGTTCCAAAGTCGCACAACCCTCAGAGAAAAAAATTCCCCTCATCTCTGTCCTAAAAGGGCGACCCTAATTTTAAAACAGTGCCCCCTAGTTCTGGACTCACGCACAACAGGAAACTTCCTTTCCACATCCACCTTGTCAAGACTGTTCAGGATCTTATAAACTTCAGTCAAGTCTCCCCTCACTCTTCTGAACTCGTGAAAGCAAGCCCAGTCTGTCCAACCTTTCCTCACAAGTCAACCTGCTCATTCCAGGTATCCAACCTCCTCTGAACCACCTCCAACTCCAAGACACAAATTACATACTAGAAGTAGAGGGTAGCCAAGGGATTAATAGAGTGAGGAACTTAAAGTAATTAATAACAGCAGAGAAAAAGTGTTGGAGAAACTTGAGACACTAAAAGCTGATAAATCCCCAGGACCTGATTGTCTATATCCTAGGGTTCTAAAACAAGTAGCCTCAGGGATAGTGGATACGCTGGTTATGATTTTCCAAAATTCCCTAGATTCTGGAATGGTCCCAGCGGACTGGAAGTTAGAAAATATAACAGCTCCATTCGAGAGAGAGAGAGAGAGAGAAAAACCAGGGAACTACAGGCTAGTTAGCCTGACATCAGTCGTTGGGAAAATTCCGGAGTCTATTATTAAGGAAGTCTTAACAATGCACTTGGAAAATCAAAGTCAACATAGTTTTACAAAAGGGAAATCGCTTTTGACAAATTTATTAGGGTTTTTTGAAGATGTATCTAGTAGGGTAGATAAAGGGAACCAGTAGATGTAGTATACTTGAATTTCCTAAAGGCATTTGATAAGGTGCCACATAAAAGGTTAAATGCACAAGATAAGGGCTCATGGAATTGGGGGTTAATATAATGGCACGGATGGAAGATTGGTTAACGTACAGGAAGCAAAGAGTAGGGATAAGCTGGGCATTTTCAAGTTGGCAGGATGTGACTAGTGCTGGGGCCTCAGCCATTTACTATCTATATTAATGACTTAGGCATAGAGACTGAGCATAATGTATTCAATTTTGCTAATGATACAAAGCTAGGTGGGAATGTAAGCTATGAGGAAGACACAAAGAGGCTGCAAAGAGTTATAGACAGGTTAAGTGAGTGGGCAACAAGGTGGGGAAGTGTGAATTTATTCACTTTGATAAGAATAGAAAAACAGAATATTTTTTTTAAAGAGCATGAAACTTTTAAATGTTGATGTTCAGAAAGGCTTGAGTGTACTTGTACAAGGAACACAAAGTCAGCATGCAGATACAGCAAGCAATTAGGAAAGTAAATGGCATATTGGCCTTTATTGCAAGGAGATTGGAGTACAAGAATAATAGATCTTGCTACAATTGTACCGGGCTTTAGTGAGACCACACCTGGAATACTGTGCACTTTTGGTCTCCATATCTAAGGAAGGCTATACGTGCCTTGGAGAGTGTACAGCAAAGGTTCACTAGATTGGTTCCTGGGATGAGAGGATTGTCCAATGATGAGGGGCTAAGTAAATTGGGCCATGTTGTCTGGAGTTCAGAAGAAAAGAGGTGATCTCATTAAAACATACAAAGATTCTGAAGGGGATTGACAGGGTAGACACTGAGAGGTTACTTCCCCTGGCTGGAGAATCTAGAACATGGGGCACAGCCTCAGGATAATGGGGTTGATCATTTAGGACTGAGATGAGGAGAAGTTTCTTCTCTCAGAGGGTTGTGAATCTTTGGAATACTCTACTCCAGCGGATTGTGGATGCTCCATCGTTGAGCATATTTAAGACTGAGATCGAGAGATTTTGGTCTCTTGGGGAATCAAGAGATACGGGAGCAGACAGGAAAATGGAGTTGATGTAGAAGATCAGCCATGATCTTACTGAATGGCGGAGCAGGCTTGAGGGGCCAGATGACATATTCCTACTCCCAATTCTTATGTTCATAAGCTCTTAATCCTGGAGTCATTGTAACCCCAGCATCATCTATGGTGACCGCTCGCGCCCCTCCATATAGCAACCACATTGACCCATAGCAACAACATGGACCCTCTCCAGAGCAATCACATGCACCCCTCCCTATAGCAATTGCATGGACCCACAGCAACCATACATCCCCTTCCCCATAACAACCCAATGAAGCCTTCTCCCCATGGCAACCACAGGTCCCCCTTCCCCATAGCAACCAGATGGGCACCCTTCCCCATAGCAACCAAATGAATCTTACTCCTCATAGCAACCACATAGACCCATAGCAACAATAGGCCCCCTTTCCCGTAGCAACCACATGGAGATTCTTTTCCACAGCAACCACAGGTCCCCTTCCCCATAAAAAGTACATGAATCCCACTCCTCTTAGCAACCACAGGTCCCTTTCTCCATGGCAACCACATGGACCCATAGGAACCCCCCTGCCCATAGCAACCACAAGAATCTCGCACCCCATAGCAACCCCATTGATCCCCTTCCCTCTCCATGACTCGGCTCAAATCCCCTTCAATCAGGGTTATTGCCCCCAAATCGTCCCAGTCCCCGGGGCCTTCAATATCCCTGAATCCCCGGCCTCTCCCTCACCTGCTTCCCGTCTCCTCACACACCAGCGATTCCGCCATTCTGCCGTAAAACGAAGCCCACCCACCAGCTCTTTGCGACAGTATTGGCGGCGCTTTAACGATATTTTGGGCAACGGCCGCAAAGCGGATTGAAGCCTGTCCCAGTGACCCTGTCAATCAGGCATTGTCCACATTCATATTGTACTAATATATTATAGACAAGTGCAGGATCTAAACTAACGAAATATATTTTAATAGAAATGTCTATATATTGAACCTTTATTACCAGTATTAATTTATTACAAATAGAACTTTTTATTAATAGAATGTTTCTTGTCTACATGGAAGGAAAAGTTGAATTATTTTATCCAAGTAACAAGGAATTTATATTTAGAGAGACTTAGTGCCACCTCTAAACATTCTGAAGCACCTCACATTCTGTCACTGTTGTTATGGAGACAAGCACATCAGCTAGTTTGTGCGCAGCAAGGTTCCACAAAGGGCACTGGGCTGTGTCTCAATTTTCTTTCAGTGATATTGGTTGAGGAATAGATGTTGGCCAGCGAAAATGTTTCTGCTCTTGAAATTTTGTCATGGGGTCTTTTACATCCACCTGATGGGCACTTGGTTTAGTATTTCATCCAAAAGACAGCACCTAAACATTCCCGCAGTATCACACTGAAGTGTCAGCCCAGATTATGCCCACAGCTCAGACAGTGTGACTTCTGAATCAAGGTTGTTCAAAAAAAGGCCCCAAAACTTGTACATATTTTTTGTGGAATTGGGAGGAGCAGGAAAGGTCTTGTATTGCAATAGCACCTTTCACAACCTCAGGACGTCACAAAGCGCTTTACAGCCAATGAAGTACTTCCGAACTGTAGTCACTGTTGTAATGTTGGAAAAGGGGCCACCACTTGGCAGACTGTAAGCTCTCATAAATAGCAATGTGATAATGACCAGATAATCTGTTTAGGTGATGTTGATTGAGGGATAAACATTGGCCCACGACACTGGGGAGAACTCCCTTGCTCTACTTCGAAATAGTGCCATGTGACCTTCTATAGCCACCTGAGAGGCAAGACCCCCACATACCAACCCCCCCACCCCCCCCCCACCCCCAACCTGACCATACCCTGGGTCTTGACACAGGGCGAAATTGAGACGTCAGAGACAGGTGTGTTTTGTCCCGAACTTTGATTGGTCTCCTGAGTTTTTATGACACGGCCCAAAGATGAATTTAGGATTGTTCTCGGGCCTTCCTCAAGAGGTGAGAATGGCACCAATCGCACTCTTGACTCTTAGTCAGAAGGTCGTGGGTTCAAGCCCCACTCCAGAGACTTGAGCACAATATCCAGGCTGACATTTCCAGTGCAGTACTGAGGGAGTGCTGCACTGTTGGAGCTGCACTGTTGGAGCTGCCATCTTTCGAATGAGACGTCAAACTGAGGCCCCATCTGCCCTCTCAGGTGGTCGTAAAAGATCCCATGGCCTCTACTTTGAAGAACAGGGGAATTTCCTCCTGTGGCCTGGAGCTAATATTGATCTCTCAATCAACATCACAAAAAACATTATCCAGTCATTCTCACATTGCTGTTTGTGGGACCTTGCTGTGCACAAATTGGCATTTCCTACATTAGAACATTGACTCGACTTCAAAGGTACTTCATTGGCAGTAAAGCACTTAGGGATGCCCTGAGGTTGTGACAGATACTATAGAAATGCAAGTGTTTCTTTCGTCCCAGTCTGTTGTTGCTGTGGGCAACTGGATCACATCCAGTTTCTGGTGCTAAAAAATCTAGAGTCATAGAGTCATTTACGATACAGAAGGAGGCCATTCAGCCCATCGAGTCCAAGCCGGCTTTCCGCAGAGCAATTCAATCAGTCCTGCTCCCCTGATCGAGTCATTCTGGTAAATCTCCTCTGCACCCTCTCAACAACCCTCACATCCTTCCTAAAGTGTGGTGACCAGAAATGGACGCAATACCCCAGTTGGGGCTCAACCAGTGCTTTTAAACAGTCAGCATAACTTCCCTGCTTTTCTACTCTATGCTTCTATTAATGAAGCCCAAGATCCCATAGGTTTTACCAACCACTCTCTCAATATGTCCTGCTACCTGTAAAGATCGATGCACATGCACCCCCAGGCCCCTCTGTTCCTGCACACTCTTTAGAACTGTGCCATTAAGTATACATTGCCTCTCCCTATCCCTTTTGCCAAAATGCATCACCTCGCACATGTCTGTACTAAATTCCATCTGCTACTTGTCTGCCAATTCTGCTAGCTTATCTATGTCCTGTTAAGGGCCAGTCTATCTTTTTTCATGCAATGACATTCAATTTTCCTTAAAAAAATTGCCAATTGAATTTTGAACCATTGAAACCTATGTTGACGATTTGAAAAGGTCAATGCTACTTGCTTACACCTGTCAGGTAGAAAATCTAACTTTTATCCCAATGAGACAGAGAGAGAGAGAGAGAGAGATCCGAAATAGAGAGAAAAGTGCACCGTTTCTTTCCTAGTTCTAATTAGATTTTTTTTAAGTCACAAGTTGAGGTTTGAAAGCAAACAAAGCCTCTATGAGGTAAACAGAGAGGAAGGTAAGAGAGGAGTGGAGAGAAACTGGTTTTGGGTGATTTGGTTTCTACCCTCATGCCATCTGCCCAAGGGTGGGGGGTGGTGAGAGTGTGAAGGAGAGTGGATGGAAAATTAAGGGTGAGCTGGGTTGATAGCTGAGCATGCGAGTGTTGGGAATATGGTGGTTGAATGGATAGTTGAAAGGGGAAGGGATAATGATGATGGTGAGAGGGGTTAAGAAGAACACTCAGTGGGAAGGTGAAGGGGACACGATGAGAGTGTGGTGGTGAGGGATAGGTGACAAGGGCGGCACAACTTCCATCCCAATGCAGCCGGGCTCCTTTCCACACCCACACCTTGGGCTGCATTTTACTGACTCCTGGAGGTGGGCTCGGAGGCAGGGTGGGCCAGGAAAACTGCGGGGAGCCACGTCAGATCAGCTGCTTGACACGGTCCCTCTGTCAGGACATTTTGCCAATGGCAGGACCGGAAGCGGATCAGGCTCCAAGGAGGTAGGCAGACTATTTCTATAATTTAAGGCCCAATGAGGGGCCATTTGACAGTGCCTTTGGCATCTTGCCAATGGTGGGCCAACACCCGCTGCGTAAGGAAGCTGCCAGCTCAGGTTGGGGGGATGGTTTCACTGAAAAAGAGGGGGTCGCGGGCAGGAAAGGCAGCCCCAACGATTTCCCTGGAGAGGTTTCCCCTCCAGCACTCGGCCCTATAATCTTTTGGATTTTTTTATTGCTTACGTGCCATGGGCCCCAGGTCTCCTGGTTGCCTCAATAGCAATCACCTTGGATTGGGCCGACAGCTCTTGGGGTTGGATGCAGCCCGGGTCCCACTGCCCACTAAAGCTGAGTCAGCCCCTTGCTCTCGGTCCTGGTGACAGGATTTCTGCCTCATTTGCAAAATTCTGGCCTTTGTACATCCATATATCTGTGAACAGCCAAAATCCAACTGTGAACCATTCAGACCTCACAGTCACACTGTTTAATGTTGTTTCATTGTTCAGAAGACCACATGGTGGAGCTATTCCCCTTTTCCAAAGCTGTTGCTATGGAAATAGATGTAAGGCACATTGACCATTTAGAAATATGTTCACAGTATCATGGGGCCTCCAAGAGGACAGATGGGACCATAGACTGGCACAGCACTGAAACAGGCCCTTCAGCCCACCAAGTCTGTGCCAACCACCAGCCACCCATTTATACTAATCCTCCCTTAATCCCATATTCCCTACCACATCCCCACCATTCTCCTACCACCTACCTACACTTGGGGCAATTTACAATGGCCAATTTACCTATCAACCTGCAAGTCTTTGGGAGGTAACCCACGCGGTCACAGGAAGAACTTGCAAATTCCACACAGGCAGTACCCAGAACTGAACCCAGGTCACTGGAGTTGTGAGGCTGTGGTGCTAACCACTGCACCACTGGTTTAATGGTTCACAAAACTCACAATAGACAGCACCCTCAATAGTGCAGCATTCCCTAACTGGGCATGTCAGCCTGGATTATGTGCTCAGTTCTCTGCAGCAAGACTTTGCACAACATTCTGACTCAGAGGTAGGAGTTCTATAAACTGAACTATACCGATTTGTTAACTCTGATGAAGGGTCACTGACCTGAAACATTAACTCTGCTTCTCTCTCCACAGATGCTGCCAGACCTGCTGAGTATTTCCAGCATTTCTTGTTTTTATTTCAGATTTGCAGCATCTGCAAAAAGTATTTTGCTTTTATATATCCTGATCGTTAACTGAGATCGGGGGGCTGGGGGGTATTGGGGGGAGGAGGGGGTGGTGCTTGGGTGGGAGGGGTACAGGGTTGCTAGCATTATGGGATGTATTACCAGCAGAGAAGGCAGATGAGAGGATTATGGAGGGCTCATAAAAATTAATTCCTGGTTGAAAAAGGTTAGTTCCAGAATCACAGTTAAAGGAACTTGATGGGAGGTTTTGGAAAGGTAGGTTAGAAGAACAGGTGGCCTCTTCCTATGCCTGAAATATATTATGTAGAAGAGTGAGAGAGGGAGGCTTTTGAGAGTTCTGTATCTGCAATAGGGGTACAACTTTAAGAAGTTATATAAAATGTCAGAATGACTTAGGCAAGGCTTGAAGAGGTCATTAAACTTAATTGCCTTTAATCAAGAACGACTCCCGGCCTGTGTGGGTAAAAAGCCGGGAAATAGTTCAGTTGAGGAGAGGAGTTTTGGAAAAGAAGGAGCTGAGAGTGAGAAGGTACAGGCTGGATACTAATTACCGGCTCATTCATCGCTGCACTTAAAGACACAACTGTCATTGGTGAATAAACCTCAATTGTTGGAAGCTGTAGCCTGCGTGACTAATTGACTGCTGGGTCCTGGGCTTTCTTCAGCTTTTTACCGTTACTCTGTCATATCCACGTTATATCCAGAGCAAGGCAACATAACCTTAATATTAGAGCTAAACCATTCAGAGTGATGTCAGGAAGCACATCTTCACACAATGGGTAGCGGAAATCTGCAGGGTGACAGACAAAGGAAAGGGAGCGGGGATAATTGGCTAACTCTTTCAAAGAACCAGCACAGACATGATGGACCGAATGGCCTCCTTCTGTGGATGTGATTCCATGAAATCTGGAACTCTCTGCCCAAAATGCTGTTGTGGCTGGGGGTCAATTGAAAATTTCTAAATTGTGCTCGATAGATCTTTGTTGGATAAGGGGTATTAAACATTATGTATCAAAAGTGCATAGATGAAGTTAGCCATGATCTGACTGAATGGCGGCATAGGCTCAAGGAGCTGAATGGCCTCCTCCTGTTCCTACATTATGTCCTTCAGTTAGTTCCGGTTGTATTCAAAGGCGACATCACCTCCGTTCCTCGAACAACAACCAATATGTGTTTCAGTGGGGCAAGATAAAGTGGATAAGTGTGAGGTTATCCATTTTGGTCAGAAGAATAGAAAGGCAAATTATTATCTAAATGGAGAGAAACTTCAGAATGCTTCAATGCAGAGGGATCTGGGTGCCCTCGTGCATGAATCAGAGAAAACTAGTATGCAGGTACAGCAGGTAATAAGGAAGGCAAATGGAATTTTGGCATTTATTGCTAAAGGAATAGAGTATAAAGTAGGGAAGTGTTGCTGCAACTGTACAAGGCATTAGTGAGACCGCATCTTGGAGGCAGTTCAGAGGAGGTTCACTAGATTGATTCCAGAGATGAGGGGTTTGTCTTATGAAGAGAGATTGAGCAGTTTAGGCCTTTACTCTCTGGAGTTTAGAAGAATGAGAGGAGATCTAATTGAGGTATACAAGATGATTAAGGGGATTGACAAAGTAAACGTAGAGAGGATGTTTCCTCTGGTGGGGCAGTCTAGAACGAGAGGTCATAGTTTTAGGATAAGGGGGAGCAGATTTAAAACAGAGACGAGGAGAAATTACTTCTCTCAAAGGGTTGTGAGTCTGTGGAATTCGCTACCCCAGAGTGAGGTGGATGCCAGGACATTGAGTAAATTTAAGGAGGAGATGGACTGACGTTTGCTTAGTAATGGATTGGAGGGTTATGGAGAACGGGCAGGAAAGTGGAGTTGAGGCCGAGATGAGATCAGCCATGATCATATTGAATGGCGGAGCAGGTTCGAGGGGCTGAATTGCCCACTCCTGCTCCTAGTTCTTATGTTCTTATTACCCTTCACCCTAAACCCCCCCAAAATTCTTACCTTCATTTTCTCCACCCCCATCCCGATGTAATGTTTTGACAACTACATTGTACATATTGTTCACTTGAGGCTACCATGCACACACGAGCCAGCAGAGAGAGCTGAAAGTGAAAGTAAAACAGAATGATGTATGACTACAGCAGATCCCCAATTGTGGAATTAGTTATGTCAACCTCAAAAAAAGCAGTCATCCAAAGCTCGACCAGATCTTTGCCTTGTTTGGAATCCTTCAAATGGCAAGAAATGACAATGGACCCTCATTCAACAGCGATGAGTTCAGCAAATTCGCAAAGTACCTAGAGTTCACTCATAGGAAAATCACATCCTGTTGGCCAAAAGCTAATGGAAAAGTCGAATGATTTATGTGAACCTTGAAGAAAGTGATACATACAGCTACAGCTGAGAACAGGTCATGGAAGCAAGAACTATATCACTTTCTTCGTAATTACAGAACGACTCCTCGCTCGACTATTGGAAAACCTCCAGCTTTGCATCTTTGCACATCCTATGTGCACACATCTTTCTGAGCTACTCTGCAGAGCTAATGATCAAGATGTACATGAACGCGATCGAGAGCAGAAGGATCGGATTAAGGTAAATGTAGAGTGAAACATAAAATTTAGAGCTACACTGCTAAAGCCAGGAGATTAAGTACCATTTGTTGTGACCAACACAAAAGGATCAATGATCACTGCTAAGCATGATCACAAATCATCACAAGAAACATGTCATTCTTCAAAGCACTGAAAGCACCACTGGTAAGCACTGAATTCGATTCCGACATCGATATCTCTGATGACGAACGTGTGTCAATTGAGACTACACCTGACGTCAGATGATATCCCATGCGTGAGAGAAAACACCCACTGTACTTAGTTGGCTATGTTATGAAGTGAACTATTTATGTTCAAATTTATTGTTTATACCTTTAGCAACAAACCATTGAAACATGCTATGTCTCTCATTTACTAAGAAGGGGAGGGATGTAGTGAGTTGAGATTTGCATTGTATCTATTGTTCACTTGAGGCTACCATGCACACATGAGCCAGCAGAGGGAGCTGAAAGGGAAAGTGAAAGTAAAACAGAATAAAGAAGCCTCCATTATGTTTAACAGCATGCTGCTTCTGTCTCAGTCTTTGCCTCATATTTCTTACTAAACTTGGCTAAACCTAACTCCAGTCCTGACAGCATCACACCCAAAGGCACAGATACTTTCTTTTGGGTGTGGTTCCACGGAAACTGGCAATCCTTCCATTTCTCGCTCAATTGCCCATTCTTCATGCAGGTGCACTAGAAGTCACGGCAGGCTGTTTGGTCACGAGCGTTGCAACACAATCAAGGCCGATGTACAGAATTCACTTAGCAGCAGGAAACCCGGACAATTCTGTACCTTCCCCCCCTCAACTGCAGCACACCCCCCCCCCTCCGCTTAACCCAGAGGATGTTGAGGTCAAGGGCCATGCCCCAGCTCCGACCAAATGCCCCTCTGTCAGGACTGACCTCAGGACCTGTATGTATCAGTGCCAACTTGGTAGTCCATTCACAAAGTGAGCTGGGATGTCAGCCATGATTCAGTGGGCAGCACTCTTGCCTAGGACTCAGAAGATTTGTGGGTTCAAGCCCCACTCCAGAGACCTGAGCACAAATTCTAGACTGACACTTCAGTGCAGTACTGAGAGAGAGCTGCACTATCATTGGTGCCACCTTTCAAATGAAATATTAAATGGAGGCTCTGTCTGCTCTCAAGGGGAGATAAAACTCTCATAACGCTACTCAAAGAACAGCAGGTTTGTTCTCCTTGGTTTCCTGTCCAATATATACTCCTCAACCAACTCTAAACTGGTTGTTTAATTGATATTTGTGGGAGCTTGCTGTGCACAAATTGGCTGCCATGCTTCCTATATTATAACAGCGTACCAAAGTGCTTCATTGGCTGTGAAGCACTTTGGGATGCCCTGGGGCCTTGAAAGGTGCTACATTAATGCAAATTCTCCACTTTCGTGGAAAGAATAGAAAAGCAGGGTTTAAATGGAGGAGAGACACAGAATGCTACGATGCAGAGGGATCTGGGTGCCCTCACACATGAATCACAAGACGTTAGCATGCAAGTACAGCAAGTAATTAGGAAGCCAAATGGAATGTTGGCCCTTATTGCAAGGGGGATGGAGTATAAAAGTCGTGACGTCTTGCTACAACTGTACAGGGCATTAAAGTACTGTGCACGGTTTTGGTCTCCTTATTTAAGGAGGGATATACTTGCATTGGAGGCAGTTCAGAGAAAGTTCACTCGGTCAATTCCTGGGATGAAGGGATTGTCTTATGAGGAAAGGTTGAGCAGGTTGGGCCTATACTCATTGGAACTTAGAAGAATGAGAGATGATCTTATTGAAACATATAAAGATTCTGAGGGTAGTTGCTGAGAGGATGTTTCCCCTCCTGTGGGAATCTAGAACTAGGGGCACAGTTTTAAAATAAGGGATCTCCCATTTAAGACAGAGATAAGGAGGAATTTCTTCTCTCAGAGGGTTGTTTAATCTTTGGAGTTCCCTTCTCCAGAGAGCAGTGGAGGCTAGGTCATTGAATGTATTCAATGCTGAGTTAGACAGATTTTTGATCTATAAGGGGGGCTGATGGGGACAGGCAGGAAAGTGGAATTAAGGCCACAGTCAGATCAGCTATGATCTTATTGAATGGTGGAAGGCCCAAGGGACTGAATGGCCTACTCCTGCTCCTATTTTGTATGTTCTTATGTAAATTCTTTCCTTGAGCTATAAGGTGTCCTCTATGTGCAGTCTTATTTGACACATAATTATTTTTAAAAGTATATGATTTTATTTTGACCTTTTTTTTTATATAAACCAAAGCTGAATCAAATATAAATGCAGCAAAAACAGAAAGTCAATTCTAAACATCACAAGGCAATGTTTTCTACTGCGATAATCCTGAGATGTAAAGTGCAATGGTCAGTGTAATTAGCAGCTTTCATTTGGGATTTGCGGAAGAATTTCCATTCAAGAATGTCAGAAAGTCAAAGTTGCATTTCAATGGCACCTTTAACACAAAAACAACCACACAAGGTACTTCACCAAGAGGGGTGAACAGTGAAATTGGTAAAAAGGTACTGAATAATCAATGCCCAGCCACAGTGTCAGAGTTCAGAGCATCCAAAAGCTTGGTTAAAAAAATGGAACATGGGAACATTAGAAATAGGTACAAGGCAGTCATCGCTTCGAGCCTGTTCTGCCATTCAATTAGATCATGGCTGATCCGCATCTCAATTTCTTTGACCTGCCTTAGCTCCACATCCCTGGACTCCCAAACAAAAATCTACCGACCTCAGTCTTGAAAATTTCAACTGACCCCCAGCATCTGCAGCCAGATTTTCTCTACCCAGTGCGTGGAAAAGGCGCTTCCTGATCTCAATCCAGAATGGACCAGCTCTAATTTTCAGATTTTGCCCCTTTGTTCTGGACTCCCCCCCCCCCACCAGAGGATATCATGTCTCTCTATCTACCCGATCAAATCCTTTTAACGTTTTAAATACCTTGATTAGATCACCCTGCAATCTTCTAAACTCAAGGGAGTACAAGCTAAGTTTATGCAATCTGTCCTCACAATTTAACCCTGGCATCATCCTAGCGAATCTGTGCTGCACGCCCTGCAAAGGCCAATCTACCCTTCCTGATGTACGGAGCCCAGATTTGCTGCAACAACTTGTCCCATTTGCAGATTTAGCACAGGTCAGTTTGCAGCACAAGCCTTGGATCAATAAGGGGTTTCTAACAAAACACAAGGACACATCGAAAGCACAGGAAAATATATTTACAACAATGTCACAAAATGTTGCCCTCTTGTTTACTTGATCACCATCCTTCTTCCAATCAATACTTCCTTTTCAGAACCTGTCACATATTAGCTCTTCCTCTCCTTGTCCTAATTAGCATGGTTTCAGCACAGCTCAAACTACCAGCAGATCAGGTTTTTAAGGATGGTATTAATTTTTTAAAAGCCTGGTGTGAAAGAAACCTTGGTGTGTAGAATCGAGCTGTTATATCATCTCAAATTCTTTGATTATATCATCTTGTCAGAATTACTATTCCAGACTACAACTCACTCCTGATACCAACTGCTCTGTGCATTAAACTTCTAAGCCCCTCGATTAGATTCCAGTCTGTAACTCACTCCCGAGTGTCTGTTATTCCATATATAAACCCCACACCCCCAAAACCCCTCATTAGATTCCAGCCTGTAACTCACTCCCAGATAGCTATTTTTCTATAAATAAACCACCCAAACCCCTCGAATCGATTCCAGCCTGTAGCTCACATGCAGGTATTTGAAATTCTTTTCTCCCCTAGTTGTCTCTCCCCCTCTCCTGAGGATAATGGCTGTCGCTGGGGTACACTTCCACGGCCCTGATCTGTCCTGCAGTATCTCACCAAATTTCCATTCTCCATGTGGAGTATGGGTTAAGTGGCTATTTGACAATGGGGGCATCACAATGAAGACCAATACTAACCAGATTCAACAGGTCCCAGTGCATGGGATTATTGGATAATGACCAGAAGCTGGAATCATGGCGAGCCCAGTAACAACAACAACAACTTGTATTTATATGGCACCTTTAATATAGTAGAAACGTCCCAAAGAGACACACAGGAGCGTTTCCAAACAAAATTTGACACCGAGCCACATAAGGATCTATTAAGGGAGATGAACAAAAGTTTAGTCAAAGATGTAGGCTTTAAGGAACGTTTTAAAAGGGAACAGAGGTAGAGCGGTTTAGGGAGGGAATACCGGAGCTTAGGGCCCAGGCAGCTGAAGGCACGGCCGCCAGTGGTGAAGTGATGAAAATTGGGGATGTGTAAGAGGCCAGAATTGGTGGAGCACAGAGATCTTGGAGTGTTGTAGGTCTGTAGCTTTACAGAGATACAGAGGG
This sequence comes from Heterodontus francisci, assembly GCF_036365525.1. Classification (NCBI taxonomy): domain Eukaryota; kingdom Metazoa; phylum Chordata; class Chondrichthyes; order Heterodontiformes; family Heterodontidae; genus Heterodontus; species Heterodontus francisci. Next base: position 7,358,942 of record NC_090406.1, read on the forward strand.
GTGATGATGGATGCAAATGTATATTTGGCTAGCTTGTCTTTATTTATACACCCAGCTGGGGATGAATGCTTAACAGTGATAGTTATTGACAGTGACTCAGTGGGTAGCACTTTCACCTCTGAGTCAGGAGGTTGAATGTTCACGCCCCACACTGGAGACTTGAGCATAAAATCTATGCTGACACTCCTAGTGCAGTACTGAGGGAGTGCTGCACTATTGGAGATACTGGCTGGAATTTTATGTCAGGCCGGAAGCCCCGCTCACCGGTAAAATCAATTGGTGGTGAGCCCCCGTCAGCTGGGCTTGCAAGCCACACAGTAATTTTACATAGCCCAGGCCCTTAATTGGCCTCAGGCGTAACTTCCGCCCCTCTGAGGCAGGAAGTCCCGCCTCCAAGAGCTGCTGGCCAATCAGCGGACCAGCAGTCCCAGCAGTACCACTGGGAGCTGTGGCCACTGCTGGGACTGCACCCAGCCAGGACCGGCAACATGGACGAGGCCCCGGAATACAGGTAAGTATGCGGGTTTTGCCGGGACAATCGGCTGGGCTCCAGCGTGGCGGGCAGGGGTGTGTGGCTTGAGATGGGGGAGAAGGTGTTCCAGTGGGGATGGCTTGTGCTCCGGGGCATGGTGGTGGGGGGGACCCTCCGTCAGGCACAATGTGCCCGATCAGGAGGGCCCCCCCACAGCCCACAGGAAGGCTGCCAGCTTTTACTGGGTGGCCTTCTGATCTACTGAACAGCCTGCCCGCTGCTGGTAATATTCCAGCGGTGGCAGGAGGTGGCCCTTAAGTGGTAATTAATTGGCCACTTAAAAGCCTTAATTGGCCTGGGGCAGGCAGGCCATTTGTCACCTGCCCCGGCGTTAGTAAAATTGCAGCTGGGATGGGTAGGCGATGGGAACACCACCCCCAACCTCCCTCTCAGGCAGACGCTATTTTAAAGAAGAGCAGGGGATTTTTCCCCAGTGTCCTGGCCAATATTTATCCCTCAACCTACACCACTAAAAAAAAACAAATATCAAGTCATCATTTCATTGCTGTTTGTGGGATCTTGCTGTGTGAAAATTGGCTATTGCCCTTCCTACATTACAACAGTGACTACACTTCAAAAGTATTTCATCGGCTGCAAAGCGCTTTGGGACATCCTGAGGTGGCGAAAGGCGTTATAGAAATACAAGTCTTTCTTTTAAACTTTACAAATTCATATTACGTGCAGCTTATCCTGCCGGGAATGCACATTGGGAATTTGGGTTAGTGATCAGCTGGCCCAGCAGGATTTTCCCTTTCCCTACTCGGATACCTGATATATACTCCCACAGAAGCTCCAAGCTGGGAGCTCAAATTCCCTGAGCTGTCTCTGAACGTTTACAGACATCAGATGGAAAGATGCAATTGATCAGCAGGTGGCAGCACTATAATATCTGTACAGTCATTATATTCTTCCAATAGGTGCTTAAATTTAGTTTTAGTTTATTTTAGAGATACAGCACTGAAACAGGCCATTCGGCCCACCGAGTCTGTGCCAACCATCTACCACCCATTTATACTAATCCTACACTAATTCCATATTCCTACCACATCCCCACCTGTCCCTATATTTCCCTACCACCTACCTATACTAGGGGCAATTTATAATGGCCAATTAACCTATCAACCAGCAAGTCTTTGGCATGTGGGAGGAAACCGGAGCACCCGGAGGAAACCCACGCAGACACAGGGAGAACGTGCAAACTCCGCACAGGCAGTACCCAGAATTGAACCCGGGTCGCTGGAGCTGTGAGGCTGCGGTGCTAACCACTGCGCCACTGTGCCGCCCCATATACTATCTCCACCAAGGATTTTCAGATGGAAAGGGTGCTTACACTAATAAGATTTCCCTCATAAGAAAGTATGAGATGGTATCTTTAGGATTTTGTCAGGAAGTGCTTGGGTAGACAGAGGGAGACATCCTCTGTTGGTGGGGGGAGTGCAGAACAAGGGGACATACCTTAAAATCAGAGTCTGGCCATTCAGGAGAAAACACTTCTTCACACAATGGGTGGTAGGACTGTGGAACTCTCTCCAACAAACTACAGTAGATGTTAGCTTAATTAATAATTTAAAATCGGAGATCGATAGACTTTTGCTAGACAAGGGTCTAAAAGGATACGGAGCAAAGGCAGCTGGACAGAGTTAGGATGCAGCCTAGTCATGATCACATTGAATGGCAGGACAGGTTCAAGGGGCTGAATGGCCTCCCGCTGTTTCCAAGAGAAAATAACGCTCCTTCCACATGCTGTGATGGAATTACAACACGGGGAGTTATTGATATGTTGCCATGGGGACGGGCAGAATTAGGGCCGAGCGTGTCGGAAAAGCAGGGCAAATTAGAGCAAGGGTTGCCCCAGGATAGGATACGAGAAAGAGTTTGGTCTGATCGACAATCCTTCTCTCACCCCCAACTCCAAACTTAATCAATCATCCTTCTCTTACCTCCTTGCCCTGTTTCATCTTTTTCACCCTCTCAGAGTCATAGAGTCTATACATGCAGCACAGGAGGGGACCATTCAGCCCATCGAGTCCATGCCAGCTCGCTGTAGAACAATCCAGTCGGTCCCATTTTTCCACTCTATCCCCATAACCCTGCAAGTTTATTTTCTTCAAGTGCCCATCCAATTTTCTTTTGAAATCATTGATCGTCTCTGCTTCCACTATCCTTTTGTTCTTTAGAAAATAGGCGACAGGTTTAGATAGAGGATCTGGATCGGCGCAGGCTTGGAGGGCCGAAGGGCCTGTTCCTGTGCTGTAATTTTCTTTGTTCTTTGTTCTTTTAGGCAGCAAGTTCCAGGTCATTACCACTCACTGCATAAAAATGTTCTTCTTCATATTCCCCCCATATCTCTTGCCCAAAACCTTAAATCCATGTTCCCTAGTCCTTGTACCATCAGCTAATGGGAACAGCTTTTCTTTGTCTACCTTATCTCAACCTGTCATAATCTTGTATACCTCTATCAAATCTCCCCTCAATCTCCTCTGTTCCCGGGAGAACAACCCCAGCTTCTCCACCCTAACCTTGTAACTAAAATCCCCCCCATCCCTGGAACCATTCTGGTAAATCTCTCTGCACCTTCTCAAGGACCCTCACATCCTTCCTGAAGTGTGGTGACCAGAGCTCTATAAAGGTTCAGCATCACTTCCCTGCTTTAGTACTCTATGAAGCCCAAGATCCCATATGCTTTGCTAACCACTCTCTCAATATGTTCTGCCACCTTCAAAGATCTATGCACATGAACCCCCAAGTCCTTTCGTCCCTGCACAGTCTTTAGAACTGTGTTATTAAGTCTATATTGTCTCTCCCGATTCCTTTGCTAAAATACATCCTTTCGCATCTCTGTGTATTAAATTGTCTGCCCATTCTGCTAGCCTATCTGTGTCCTGTAGCAGGCCATTGGTATCATCCTCACTGTCTGCCACACCTCCAAATTTGGTATTATTGGCTAATTTTGAAAAATTTTTTTGTATTCCAATATCCAAGTAATTTATATGTATCGATAGAAGCAGCAGTCCTGAGCACTGACCCTTGGGAACATCACAGTTTACCATCCTCCAGTCTGAAAAACAACCATTTACTATGACTCACTGTTTTCTGTCGTTATGCCAATTTTTTAAAAAATCCGATTGGACACTGCCACTCCTATTCCATGAGTCTCAATTTTGTTAATCAGCCTTTTATGCAGTACTTAGGCAAATGCTTTCTTAAAATCCATACGGACAACACTCACCACATTCCCTTCATCAACCTTCTCTGTTACTTCATCAAAAACTTCAATTAGATTAGTCAAACATGATCTGCCTTTTACAAATCTGTTCTGGCTCTCCTTAATTAACTCCAACCTCTCTGTTTTACTTGCACATGTTTTCCTCTTGTTCCTCCTGATCTCCGGTAAACCTCATTCCACATGTCTCTTTCTTCCCTTTTGTACTGTGTTGAAATCAAGACTTGAGTCACCGTCTCCTTCACTTGTTTGGGCTGAGTAGCGGAAGGTGCTGAGGTTGGGGGTTAACTGAACATTTCACAACGGACTATGAAAGTTTTAAAAATAAAAACAGAAAATGCTGGAAATACTCAGCAGGTCAGACAGCATCTGTGGAGAGAGAGAAACAGTGTTAATGTTTCAAGTTGATGACCTTTCACCAGAACTGGAAGAAGTTAGGGTTTTAGGTTTTAAGGAAGTACAAAGGCAGGGAAAGAGAGGATGAGGGAAAGAACTAAAGGAAAAGTCTGTGGAACACATGAGAGATTAAATGACAAAAGGGATGATGGTACAAGGCAAAAGGAAAGGGTTATGAGACAAGCAGAGAAACAAAAGATGTGTCTAGAGGAGATTTAAATGGCAACAGCTGAATCATTACCATCAGCTGATGTCTGAAAACAAGGGGGCAGAGGTTACAATCTGAATTGTTTTGAACACAATGATGAGTCTGAAAGGTATAAAGTGCCTAAATGAAAGATGAGGTGCTGTTCTTCGAGCGTCCATTGAGCTTCATTGGAACAACGTAGGAGACCGAGGACAGAGAGGTCAGAGTGGGAGTGCAGCGAATTAAAATGACAGGTGATCAGAAGCTCGGGGTCGTGCCTGTCTACTGAATGAAGGTGTTGCGCAAAGTGTAGGGGAGAATGCATTGTAAGCAGCGAATACAGTGCGAGATTTTTGTTTAGGATAGGGTTTTAAGGGATATGGAACCAAGGTAGTTAGATTGAGTTAAGTTACAGATCGCATTGATATATCCGGATGATAGAACATGCTCAAGGGGCTGAATGGTCTCCTTTTGTTCCAATATTGCTCATATATCTAATGGTGTTCCTACTGGATAAAAGGCCTTTGCACTGCCTAGCCTTGTATTCCCTTTAGTATAAAAGATTAAGAAGTGATCTAATTAAAGTGCTTAAGATGATACAAGCAGTTGATAGGGTAGATACAGAGAAACAATTTCCTCTGCTGGGGAGAGTGCTGAACAAGGGGCAGAACCTTAAAGTTAGAGCCAGGCTGTTTAGGGGTGATGTCAGGAAACACTTCTTCACACAAAGCTCAGTGGAAATCTGGAACTCTCTCCCCCCAAAAGCTGTTGAGGCTGGGGGTCAATTGAAAATTTCAAACTGACTATGATAGATTTTTGTTAAGCAAGGGTATTAAGGGTGACAGGGCCAAAGCAGGTAGATGGAGTTAAGATGCCGATCAGTCATATTCTAACTGAATGATGGAACATGCTCGAGAGGCTGAATGACTGCCTCCTGTTCTTATTGTCCTCCTTCAGTTCATTCTTTAGCCCAACCTCAGAACTATGGAGCTCCTCCCCCTCCTCAGTCCCCCATTCCCACCTACAATCTACAGGCTGTTAAAGCCCGAACTTGGTGTCACCTAACCACACGGATTTTGATTTATCCAACTCTTTTTAATCTTCAACGGGTTCTGCTCCTTCAGTTCATGCTCTTCGTAAAGATGTCAGCCGAGGATCAGTGGGTAGTTCTCTTGCTTCTGAGTCATGGTTCATTGTGTTCGGAGTCCTGCTCCAGAAACTTGAGCGTAAAATTCTGCCTGACGCTCCCAGTGCCAGTATTGAGAGAACACGGCAGAGTCAGAGGTGCCATCTTTCAGGTCAGATGTTGGGGTAAAAGTTTGTCTTGGTAGGCGGTGGCACAAAATGTGTGATATTGAATCTGTTAATGGCAGATCCTGATATTTATTTCCCTTGACTTGGTTAAAACAGAGGTCTGTCTGTCCTCCCAGGTGGACATAAAAGATCTCATGCCACCTGGTCAATCCCTCAACCAACATCACTTAAAAACAGATTATCAGGTCATTATCACATTGCTGTTTGTGGGAGCTTGCTGTGTGCAAGTTAGCTGCCACGTTTCCTACATTACAACAGTGACTACACTTCAAAAAGTACTTAATTGGTTGTAAAGCATTTTGGGATGTCCTGAGGTTTGAAAGGCACTATATAAATGCATGTTTCTTCTTTAAAAGAGAGAGGCCTTTTGTTTAAGTAGTTGTTATCCGTCTTAGATACAAGTGAGCAGAGCATCGACACTGGGCAAGGTGACCAGGTCTTGAGCAAAGCACCTTGAAAAATGATACTTTAGGGTGAAGGGACAGTGAGTGACAGGGCCACTGGATGAAGAAATTATATTGGAGACACGGAACGCTGGAGCCGAGTGGCTTTCAATTTGATGTCAAACCTTGGGAGCAGCAGCTGGAAGAAATCAAATCTAGGAAATCAAGGAGGCCAGTGGAATTGAAATTGATCTGAAAATATCAAGGGTCCTCAAAACTCAGAGACTAGGAGAGGAAGTTGAGAAGCATGGCAGGGAACAATATTAGTTTTAGATTCCCATAAGTACTGGGCAGAAAATAATTTTAAAAGAATAAATCAGAACTTCAATTTTAGACCTGATCCTATTCACACAGAAAAACAAGTCTGGTATTACATAACATGTACAGCACAGGAACAGGCCATTTGGCCCAACAGGTCTATGGTAGTGTTTATGGTCCACACATTTCCTCCCAAACGACCTCATCTCACCCGATCAACATATCATTCTATTCCTTTCTCCCTCATGTATTTCTCTAGCTTAAATGCATCTATACTATTTGCCTCAGCCCACTCCCTGTGGTAACGAGTTCCACATTCTTACTACTCTCTGGGTCAAGCAGTTTCTCCTGAATTCTCTATTAGATTTATTGTGATTATCTTATATTTCTGACACCTTAGTTTTGTCTCCCCTGCAAGTAAAAACAATGTCTCTACGTCTACCCTATCAAACCATTTCAAAGTTTTAAAGACATTTATCAGGTCACCCCTCAGCCTTCTCTTTCCCAGAGAAAAGAGCCCCAGAAGGTATTTATATCCAACAATCTGTCTTTCGGATGAGATGGTAACCAAGATCCCTCTATCCTCTCAGGTGGATGTATAAACCTGTATGGATTGGGACATTTCTCTAGGTTAAAGGCACTACGTAAATGTAAAGTGTGACAGTCTAAGCTTCCCTTCAATATTCAGAGGCAGAGCTGTTCTTTTTGCAGCTGCCAGTTCATGATGTACACTGACAAACAGAGATACGGGTTTCTGCAACGAATTGCCTTGGGGAACTGAAACAAAATAAAAGGCCAGACCCATTCATAGAATGATACAACACTAGGAAGCCATTCAGCCCATCGTACCTGTGCTGGCTCTTTGAAAGAGCTATCCAATTAGCCCCACTCCCCCTGCTCTCTCCCATTCAAGTATGTATCCAATTTGATAGTTACTATTGAATCTGCTTCCACTGCCCTTTCAGGCAGTGCATTCCAGATCACAACAATTCACCGCTTAAAAAAAAAATTCTCCTCATCTCCCTCTCTGGTTCTGTTGCCAATTGTCTTAAATCTGTGTCATTTAGTTACAGGCCCTCTTGCAAGTGAACAGTTCCTCTCTTATGTTAACCCTTCCTCCTCAGAGGCCAGGGTTTGAAGGCAGTGTCCTGTGGTTTATGTGGTAGTGTTAATAGACAAAAAATCCAGAAGACGAGACTCAACTCGCACCAGGGCAGTTTGAAACATAGAAACATAGAAAATAGGAGCGGGAGTAGGCCATTTGGCCCTTCGAGCCTGCTCCGCCATTCATTATGATCATGGCTGATCATCCAACTCAGTAACCTGTTCCCGCTTTCCCCCCCTATCCTTTGATCCCTTAAACCCAAGAGCTATATCTAACTCCTTCTTGAAAACATACAATGTTTTGGCCTCAACTGCTTTCTGTGGTAACGAATTCCACAGGTTCACCACTCTCTGGGTGAAGAAATTTCTCCTCATCTCAGTCCTGAATGGTTTACCCCGTATCCTTAGACTATGACCCCTGGTTCTGGACTCCCCCACCATCGGGAACATCCTTCCTGCATCTACCCTGTCAAGTCCTGTTAGAATTTTACAGGTTTTTGAATTTGAAATTGTGCTGTGGGAGCGTTTATGCCCACCTGAGAGAGCAGACCGGACCTCCACTTAACGTCTCATCTGAATGGTGGCACCTCCAACAATGCTGCACTCCCTCAGTATTGCACTGATGTGTCAGCTTATATTTTGTGCTCAAGTCTTTGTAGTGGGCCTTGAACCCAGAATCTTCTGATTCAAAGTTGAGAGCAGGTATCCAATAAACTAGGCATCCCTCACCGCCAGGCTCCAAACCACTCCCAGTTTTATCTTTTTGCCCTGTCTGTTTTACTGACACCAGTTTTCCTCTCTTGTCCCTCCTAATCTCCAGGAAACCTCATCCCTCATGGTTCTTTTACTTCCTCCTTCCACTGTGCATTGAAGTCAAGACACGTCTCACTTTCTGCTCCTTCTTCACATAAAGCGGGGAGTGGAAATTGGGAACTCGCTCCAAAAAAAAGCCGCTGAGGCTGAGTGAGTCAATTGAAAGTTTCAAAACAGAGATTGATAGATTTCTCACCACTGAAGCCAGAGCTCACACTTTGAGCGAACAAAATAATACAGCGTTGGATGCTCTTTTCATTCTGGATCAACCATCAGCCTCTCTCCCTTGGGTTCTGTGCCAAATCTCTGGCAGTGTGCCCCAGGTGGTGGGTTTGCATATTTCTGCTATTCAAAGCATGGAGCAGGGTAAACTCAGACTGATTTCAATTTAGCACAGAAATGGCTTCAGGACCCTGGGGGTTCAACAGGGGCTGCAGTGAAAATTAAATCATTACAGTCGATTTAGTAAATCATTAGCCAGCTCTTTGCACTCCCCGTCTCTCTCTACACCTCTCTCTCTCTCGGAATTGAAAATCTGCGCCAGTTACTGGTGACTCAGAATGGATTCAGTGCCTGCAATAACCCTGTGGGTCTCTCTCTCTCTCTCTATGTCTCTGTTTGCCTCTCAGAATGGAAAATATGCTCCAGCTACTGGTGATTCAGAATGGATTCAGGAGCTGCAATATTCATCTCTCTCTCTTGCACTTGGCCTCTGTCTGTCTATCAGTATCTATCTCTACCTTTCTCTCTGACTCTGTCTCTCTCTGCATAGAAAATCTGCTCCAATTACTGGTGCTGGAGAATGCTTGCAGCATTCCAGTCCCTGAGTATGTGGTGGGCTGAGGGCAGTGGGGGGGCAGGTAGTGAATTTATATATTCTGATGTACAATTTTAACTCTAGATTATTTAAAAGAATATTGGTAAATAATAGCAATCCCAGCACAACGCACCAGCAAACCCACCCTAATATACCAGTGGAATCTCAAAAACACAGCAACAAAATGCACAAGTAACCCCAGCACAATACACCAGTCTTCTTCTCTTCTTCTTCTTTGGCCGCCTTGTCTCGAGAGACAATGGGTAAGCACCTGGAGGTGGTCAGTGGTTTGTGAAGCAGCACCTGGAGTGGCTATAAAGGCCAATTCTAGAGTGACAGACTCTTCCACAGGTGCTGCAGATAAAATTGTTTGTCGGGGCTGTTACACAGTTGGCTCTCCCCTTGCGCTTCTGTCTTTTTTCCTGCCAACTGCTAAGTCTCTTCGACTCGCCACACTTTAGCCCCGCCTTTACGGCTGCTCGCTAGCTCTGGCGATCAGTGGCAACTGACTCCCACGACTTGTGATCAATGTCACAGAACTTCATGTTGCGTTTACAGACATCTTAAGGCGGAGACATGGACGGCTGGTGGGTCTGATACCAGTGACGAGCTCGCTGTACAATGTGTCCTTGGGGATCCTGCCATCTTCCATGCGGCTCACATGGCCAAGCCATCTCAAGCGCCGCTGGCTCAGTAGGGTGTATATACTGGGGATGTTGGCCGCCTCGAGGACTTCTGTGTTGGAGATACGTTTCTGCCACCTGATGCCAAGGATTCTCCAGAGGCAGCGAAGATGGAATGAATTGAGACGTCACTCTTGGCTGACATACATTGTCCAAGCCTCGCTGCCATAGAGCAAGGTACTGAGGACACAGGCTTGATACACTCGGACTTTTGTGTTCTGTGTCAGTGCGCCATTTTCCCACACTCTCTTGGCCAGTCTGGACATAGCAGTGGAAGCCTTTCCCAGGCGCTTGTTGATTTCTGTATCGAGAGACAGGTTACTGGTGATAGTTGAGCCTAGTTAGGTGAACTCTTGAACCACTTCCAGATCGTGTTCGCCGATATTGATGGATGGAGCATTTCTGACGTCCTGTCCCATGATGCACGTTTTCTTGAGGCTGATGGTTAGGCCAAATTCGTTGCAGGCAGCCGCAATCCTGTTGATGAGTCTCTGCAGACACTCTTCAGTGTGAGATGTTAATGCAGCATCGTCAGCAAAGAGGAGTTCCCTGATGAGGACTTTCCGTACTTTGGTCTTCGCTCTTAGACGGGCAAGGTTGAACAACCTACCACCTGATCTTGTGTGGAGGAAAATTCCTTGTTCTGAAGACTTGAACACATGTGAGAGCAGTAGGGAGAAGAAGATCCCACAGTGTAGGTGCGACAACACAGCCCTGTTTCATCGCCACTCAGGATCTGATGAGGCGCCGCTATGCTGAATTGTGCTTTTCATATTGTCATGGAATGAGGTGATGATACTTAGTAGCTTTGGTGGACATCCGATCTTTTCTAGTAGTCTGAAGAGACCACGTCTGCTGACGAGGTCAAAGGCTTTGGTGAGATCAATGAAAGCAACGTAGAGGGGCATCTGTTGTTCACGACATTTCTCCTGTAGCTGGCGAAGGGAGAACAGCATGTCGATGGGGATCTCTCTGCTTGAAAGCCACACTGTGCCTCAGGGTAGACACGCTCAGCCAGCTTCTGGAGCCTGTTTAAAGCGACTCGAGCGAAGACTTTCCCCACGATGCTGAGCAGAGAGATTCCACAGTAGTTGTTGCAGTCACCGCGGTCACCCTTGTTCTTATAGAGGGTGATGATATTGGCATCATGCATGTCCTGTGGTACTTCTCCCTCATCCCAGCACAGGCAAAGCAGTTCATGTAGTGCTGAGAGTACAGCAGGCTTGGCACTCTTGATTATTTCAGGGGTAATGCCGTCCTTCCCAGCAGCTTTTCGGCTGGCTAGAGAATCAATGGCATCACTGAGTTCCGATTTTGTTGGCTGTATGTCCAGCTCAGTTAAACCAACAAAATACACCAATAAACCCAGCATAATTTATTAGTAAACCCAGCACAATACACCAATAAACCCAGCACAATTCACAATGCATCAACATTACACCAGTAAACACAATACAATTCACCAGTAAACCCAGCACAATATACCAGTAAAACCCAATACAATTCACCAGTAAATCCAGCACAATATACAATGCATCAGCACATTACACCAGTAAACCCAACACAGTACACCAGTAAACCAGCACAATATACACGTAAATTCAGCAGAATACACCAGTAATCCCAGCAGAATATGCCAGAAAGATACACCAGCTTTTTATTTCCAGATTTTATCTTAAAACTGAATTCAAATTCTCAAACTGCCTTGCTCTCTGGATTACTGGTCCAGTTACATAACCGCCTACACTGAATCATAGAAACATAGAAAAATAGGAGCATGAGTAGGCCATTCGGCCCTTCGGGCCTGCTCCGCCATTCGAAAAAGATCATGGCTGATCGTCTAATTCAGTATCCTGTTCCCGCTTTCTCCCCCTATCCCTTGATCCTTTTGGCATTAAGAAATATATCTATCTCCTTCTTGAATATATTTAATGACTTGGCCTCCACTGCCTTCTGCGGTAGAGAATTCCACAGGTTCACCACCCTCTGAGTGAAGAAACCTCCCCTCATCTTAGGTCTAAATGGCATACCCCGTATCCTGAGATTGCGACCCCCAGTTCTGGACTCCCCAGCCATCAGGGACATCCTCCCTGCATCTAGCCTGTCTAGTCCTGTTAGAATTTTATAGGTTTCTATGAGATCCCCTCTCATTCTCTCTGAAACAAAAGCAAAATACTGCAGATGTTGAAAATCTGAAACAGAAACAGAAAAGGCAAGAAAAAGCACTGAGCCGGTCAGGCAGCCCCGTGGGTGTGAGTTACTGTTTCAGGTCGATGATATTTCATCAGAACCACTAGACCACTGGACCTCCCTGTGCGATACTGCGTTGTACAGTCTAGAAGGTCTCTGTTTTAATTCCCAGTCAATGCCTGATTGCTTAATCTGGGAGCAAAATGGGAATTACCAACCTCCACCCACACAAGGCAGTTGATTCACCCACTGGAAAGGTCTCCAGCAAAGCAAGTGTTTTGTAAACATGTGATGCAGTGATGGGGTTAAAGCACCATCATGGCCAACTCCTGACTCATCGAAAAACTGGTGATTTCCCCTTTGCAATAATCAGGACTCCAGATTAAGCCAATTGCCTTAAATTGTCAGGTGCCCCCACTGCGCTCCCAGGTAACCAGGTGTCTTTTCCTACACCTGCGACAACCTTCAGCCTCAAGATTCACATCAAGGTCAAACATAGCTTGTCTTCAGCCCCTGCAACAAGAGGATTGAGTTTACTGACTCCTGGGGAGATTATTAAAGAGAACTGAATAACTAACTGAACAGAAAAAAAATTGCAGGGCGACAGGGTAAAGAGTGGGACTAAGTGAGTTGCTCTTGCAGAGAGCTGGCACAGACACGATGGGCTGAATGGCCTCTTCTGTGCTGTAACCATTCTATGACTAGGAGTTTATTTTTTGTGTGGTATTGTGAGGGTATTTATGTCGCTTTTATTTTAGATCTACTGTACTCACTTGATGTCCATTTTTTTGTTTGAGTGTATGTGATTGAGCTGTGGCCCAATGGGTCGCACTCTCACATCTGTGTCAGAAGATTATGGATTCAACTTCTGATCCAGGGGACTTGAGCACTAAGTCTAGGCTGACCCTCCCAGTGCAGTACTGAAGGAGTGCTGCACTGTCGGAGGTACTATCTTTCAGATGAGACATTAAATTCAGGCCCTTTCTCCTCTCGGGTAGATATGAATGATCCCATGGCACTGTTCTGAAGAACAGCAAGTGTGTTCTTCCTGGTGTCCTGTCCAATATTTACGTCAGCCAGTTAGAGTGTGGTGCTAATAATGCCAAAGTTGTGTGTTCAATGCCAAACTGGTTATTGTAGTTATTCATTTTGGAAGCCAGTGAATAAGTCCCACATTACAACACTGACTGCACTTCAAAAAAAGTACTTACTTGGCTGTAAAGCACTTTGGGATGTCCTGAGGTTGTGAAAGGTGCTATATAAATGCAAGTCTTTCCTTTTGCCTAGGTTTATTCATAAGAGACTTGGATGAACTATCAGAGGATTCCTGCACTTTCAGCAGAAGAAGGGAGAAGAGAAATAACAACAACATGCAAATTAAGTTATAAAAACGGAAGAATAAGCGTGCTTATTCGGTAAATAAAAGCTCCCAGGTGCATAATTTCAGAAAGTATAAAAACAGCTTGTCTTTAATGAGGTAAAATTGCAATTCCTGTATAATCAGAGGCAGAAATTGGGAGTAAATCCGCTGCAAAAGCAAGACTTACATTTATATAGCTCCCCTCACAACATCCCAAAGCGCTTTACAGCTAATTAAGTACTTCTTGAAGTGCAGTCACTGTTGCAAGGTAGGAAACGCAGCAGCCAATTGCAACAGCAAGATCCCACAAACAGCAATGCGATAAAGTGATAAATATTGGCCCAGGACACCGGGAAGAATTCCCCCGATCTTCTTCAAAATAGTGGCTGTGGGATCTTTTATATCCACTGGAGGGAGCAGACAGGGCCTTGGTTTATCATTTCACTCAGAAGGCGGCACCTCCAGCACTGCAGCACTCCCTCAGTACTGCATTGGGAGTGTCAGCCTGGATTTTGTGCTCAAGCCTCTGGATTGAGGCCAAAACCCACAAGGTTCTAACCCAAAGGCGAGAGTGCTACCCACTGATGCCCATGTGCCAAGAGCTTGGGAGATTGTAGTGAACTTTAATTGAGGATCCTTAGTGAAGGGAAAAACCCATAATGCCAGCACTAAGGTTAAGAACCTGAGCCCACAACCTTCTTACTGAGGAACTACCATCGGGCCACAACTGAGACTTAGTAGTGTTGACTAACAGTGCCAGTGATATGAAGGAACTGAAACTATACTTATTACCTCTGAATATCACATGCCCAATTTCTACTAGTTTAGTACACAAACCTTATGTATTATTTTCTCAGACTCTGCTGAGATTTTTGCAAAGCAATAAGCAAGTTAATTTTCTCTTGCTGAGTGCTGGCTTGTTAGATATTCTGAGGAGGCTAACTGTGCTCTCTTTTTTTTCTCTCTCACACTGACCTGATTAATGTTATTGTGGCACATGAAGGAAATTTGATTGCAAACGGCCACAGGGCACAGCAAAAAAAAAAGCTTGATTTAAAACGGTTGATTTTAAGTAAGGTTTCATCATATCAAATTGATCTTGAAGCAAGGCTGGTCTTTCAGAGGGAGAGCTAATTCATTACACCCAACACTTCTTCAATATCTGCTACAGAAGGCTAATTAATTTTTTATCTTTTCATTTATACTGTGCAAAAACAATTTCTGAGACAAAAACTCTTCCACTTCACTGATGTGATTGCGAAGGAATTTGTCGGCAGGGCTTTTGTCATCCGATGGTATCACACTGATAGCTAAGTTCCACATAAGTGTCTTCCTTTGCTGATCTTCCCAGGAGAAATTTCTGTGTTTTCTTTTTACAGATTTACCAATTAGTGACATTTTGCATTTTGATAGAGAAGCAATGGGGGGAGGGGGAGGAGTAAGAGAAGGTCCCATTGAAACATTATCATTGAATTACATTGAGTCTGCAGCACAGAAACAGTCCATTTGGGCCATCTCGTCTATGTCTGTGTTTATGCTTCATGAACCTCTTCCCCACTCTCTTCATCTCACCCTATCAGCATGACCTCTATTCCTTTCACCATCATATGGTCATCCTGTTTTCCCTGAAACGCTATTCGCCTCAACTACCCCATTTGGTAGCGAGTTCCACATTCTCACCCACTCTCTGGGTAAAGAAGTTTCTCCTGAATTCCCTATTGGATTTATTAGTGACTTACGAATATGACCCCCAGTTCTGGTCTCTCCCACAGGGGGAAACACCTTCTCTACATCTACCCTATCAAACCCTTCCATAATCTTAAAGACCTCTATCAGGTCACCTCTCAGCCTTCTCTTTTCTAGAGAAAAGAGCCCCAGCCTGTTCAGTCTTTTCCTGATTTTGTAACCTCTCAGTTCTGGTATCATCCTTCTGAATTGTTTTGACACCTTCTCCAGTGCCTCTACATTCTGCATCATTTTTATAATATAGAGACCAGGAAACCCTACTCCAAGTGCGGTCTACACTTTCAGATATCCATGTGTCTTTCAGATACTGATTGACTGCCGTGTTCCCATGACTCAGTTATGAGTTTAACAACCCATTCCAGAGACTCTAGCACCTTCCCTCGGCTGGCATCTCTGGTCCACTACTGAGTAAGAGCTGCTTTGATAAAAGCATCATCATTCTGCTGAGGCCCGATGCAAAGCCCTGTGCAGCCTGTTCAGATGGGGGGAGATTTGCTAGTGCTCTTCGGGGGGGTTTAAACTAATTCAGCAGGGGGATGGGAACCTAAATTGTAGTTCCAGTGTGCAGGATGTTGAGAGTAGTGAGGTCAGGGATAAGGTTATAAGGACACAAGAGGGCACTGGCAAGCAAGAGCTTGGTTTAAAATGTGTCTACTTCAACGCCAGGAGCATCCGGAATAAGGTGGGTGAGCTTGCAGCATGGGTTGGTACCTGGGATCTCGATGTTGTGGCCATTTCAGAGACATGGGTAGAGCAGGGACAGGAATGGATGTTGCGGGTTCCGGGATTTAGATGTTTCACTAAGAACAGAGAAGATGGTAAAAGGGGGGGGGTGTGGCATTGTTAATCAAGGAAAGTATTACAGCAGCAGAAAGGACGTTTGAGGACTCGTCTACTGAGGTAGGCTGGGCCGAGGTTAGAAACAGGAGAGGAGAGGTCACCCTGTTGGGAGTTTTCTATAGACCTCCAAATAGTTCCAGAGATGTAGAGGAAAGGATAGCAAAGATGATTCTTGACAGGAGCGAGAGTAACAGGGTAGTGGTTATGGGGGACTTTAACTTTCCAAATATTGACTGGAAATACTATAGTTCGAGTACTTTAGATGGGTCAGTTTTTGTCCAGTGTGTGCAGGAGGGTTTTCTGATACAGTATGTAGACAGACCAACCAGGGGCGATGCCACATTGGATTTGGTACTGGGTAATGAACCCGGCCAGGTGTTAGATTTAGAAGTTGGTGAGCACTTTGGTGATAGTGATCACAATTCGGTTAGGTTTACCTTAGCGATGGGCAGGGACAGGCATACACAGCAGGGCAAGAATTATAGCTGGGGGAAAGGAAATTATGATGCGATTAGGCAAGATTTAGGATGCGTAGGATGGGGAAGGAAACTGCAGGGGATGGGCACAATCGAAATGTGGAGCTTATTCAAGGAGCAGCTACTGTGTGTCCTTGATAAGTATGTACCTGTGAGGCAGGGAGGAAGTTGTCGAGCGAGGGAGCCGTGGTTTACTAAAGAAGTTGAAGAGCTTGTCAAGAGGAAGAAGAAGGCTTATGTTAGGATGAGACGTGAAGGCTCAGTTAGGGCGCTTGAGAGTTACAAGCTAGCCAGGAAGGATCTAAAGGGAGAGATAAGAAGAGCAAGGAGAGGACACGAGAAGTCATTGGCGGATAGGATCAAAGAAAACCCTAAGGCTTTCTATAGGTATATCAGGAATAAAAGAATGACTAGAGATAGGTTAGGGCCAATCAAGGATAGTAGTGGGAAGTTGTGTGTGGAATCGGAGGAGATAGGGGAAGTGTTAAATGAATATTTTTCGTCAGTATTTACAGTGGAGAAAGAAAATGTTGTCGAGGAGAATACTGAGATACAGACTACTAGGCTAGATGGGATTGAGGTTCACAGGGAGGAGGTGTTAGCAATTTTGGAAAGTGTGAAAATAGATAAGTCCCCTGGGCCAGATGGGATTTATCCTAGGATTCTCTGGGAAGCCAGGGAGGAGATTGCAGAGCCTTTGTCCTTGATTTTTATGTCGTCATTGTCGACAGGAATAGTGCCGGAAGACTGGAGGATAGCAAATGTTGTCCCCTTGTTCAAGAAGGGGAGTAGAGACAGCCCTGGTAATTATAGACCTGTGAGCCTTACTTCGGTTGTTGGTAAAATGTTGGAAAAGGTTATAAGAGATAGGATTTATAATCATCTTGAAAAGAATAAGTTCATTAGAGATAGTCAGCACGGTTTTGTGAAGGGTAGGTCGTGCCTCACAAACCTCATTGAGTTTTTTGACAAGGTGACCAAACAGGTGGATGAGGGTAAAGCCATGGATGTGGTCTATATGGATTTCAGTAAGGCGTTTGATAAAGTTCCCCACGGTAGGCTATTGCAGAAAATACAGAAGTATGGGATTGAAGGTGAATTAGTGCTTTGGATCAGAAATTGGCTAGCTGAAAGAAGACAGAGGGTGGTGGTTGATGGTAAATGTTCATCCTGGAGTATAGTTTCTAGTGGTGTACCGCAAGGATCTGTTTTGGGGCCACTGCTGTTTGTCATTTTTATAAATGACCTGGATGAGGGTGTAGAAGGGTGGGTTAGTAAATTTGCGGATGACACGAAGGTCGGTGGAGTTGTGGATAGTGCCGAAGGATGTTGTAGGTTACAGAGGGACATAGATAGGCTGCAGAGCTGGGCTGAGAGATGGCAAATGGAGTTTAATGCGGAAAAGTGTGAGGTGATTCACTTCGGAAGGAGTAACAGGATTGCAGAATACTGGGCTAATGGGAAGATTCTTGGTAGTGTAGATGAGCAGAGAGATCTTGGTGTCCAGGTACATAAATCCCTGAAAGTTGCCACCCAGGTTAATAGAGCTGTTAAGAAGGCATATGGTGTGTTAGCTTTTGTTAGTAGGGGGATCGAGTTTAGGAGCCACGAGGTCATGCTGCAGCTGTACAGAACTCTGGTGCGGCCGCACCTGGAGTATTGCGTGCAGTTCTGGTCACCGCATTATAGGAAGGATGTGGAAGCTTTGGAAAAGGTGCAGAGGAGATTTACTAGGATGTTGCCTGGTATGGAGGGAAGGTCTTACGAGGAAAGGCTGAGGGACTTGAGGTTGTTTTCGTTGGAGAGAAGGAGGAGGAGAGGTGACTTAATAGAGACATATAAGATAATCAGAGGGTTGGACAGGGTGGATAGTGAGAGCCTTTTTCCTCGGATGGTGATGGCAAACACGAGGGGACATAGCTTTAAGTTGAGGGGTGATAGATATAGGACAGATGTCAGAGGTAGTTTCTTTACACAGAGAGTAGTAGGGGCGTGGAACGCCCTGCCTGCAACAGTAGTAGACTCGCCAACTTTAAGGGCATTTAAGTGGTCATTGGATAGACATATGGATGAAAATGGAATAGTGTAGGTCAGATGGTTTCACAGGTCGGCGCAACATCGAGGGCTGAAGGGCCTGTACTGCGCTGTAATGTTCTATGTTCTATGTTCTATGTTTGAAGGAGAGCAGGAAATTTCCCTCTGATGTTCTGGCCAACATTTGTGCCTCAGCCAATATCACCAAAAAATGATTATCTGCTTAGTTATCTTATTGCTGTTTTTGGGAGCTTGCTGTGCACAGATTGGCTGCTGTGTTTCTTACATTACAACGGTGGCTACACTTCAAAAGTATTTCATTGGTTGTAAAGCACTTTAGGACGTCCTGCGAACCTAGAAGGTGCTAGATAAATGCAAGTTCTTTATTTTATTGTTCTTTTTGTGCATTTCTGTCTTTCTATTTAACTCTCAGCAAATCTGCCCACGATTGTAATACTTGTCCCATATATATTCCCATAAGCATGGGCAAGCTGACCCTGCCAGCAATGCCCACATCCCATACATGTACAAAAATTTAAAAAAGGAAGAGTTTCTTCCCCAGGTTCAATGTCTGCAGCTGCTGAAGATCATTGCCTAACTCAACGAATCGCACCATTGACGGTAAGGCCTCTTTGACCAGGGAGGGCATCACAGCAGAACGCAATGATGCCCTCAGTTAAAGTTCGCACACAGGCACACACTTGGTGAATGGTGGGGCAGTGAAAGATAAGCAAAACGGGAGATAGGGATCTCTCACTGGTTCGGTGTGCGGGGGGCATAAACCCACTCATTGTGCCACTGAATTGGATACAACAAGGATGTTCTAAGTGATCTGTGCTGAGTTAGCTGTAGAGGAGGGACACCTGTTGTCCTTACCCGGTCTGGGCCTATATGTGACTCCAGTCACACACCAACATGGCTAACTCAGAAGAGCCCATTTAAGAGGCTGACAGAGCTGCTCAGTTGTATAAAAAAATAACACAGCGAAGAATAAAACCTAACAACACCGTGGGAGCATCCTCACCACACAGACTGCGGTGGTTCAGGAAGAAGGCTCACCACCACCTTATCGAGGCGAAACCAGGGATGGGCAACAAACCCCAGCCTTCCCAGTGATGCCTGCATTTCAAGGATGATTAAAGATGAGCATTCCAGCAAAAAACTGTGAATGGTCAATCAATGAACACCTGCAGTTTGGAATTCTGTGATGGCACCACTCTGATTATTTCAATTTTCCTTGTTACTTGTATCTTATTTCTCTAATCCATTTGCTGGCAGTCCTAATTAAGCCTAGAGGCACAGAAGTGACTAATTATTCTGAATCATTAAATTTGTGTTTGATCAGGGCAGGCACAGAGTGAGAGCAGACACAATGTACGCACTGAATGTTTTTCTTCCACTGTGAAAAGTAGGGAGAAAGCCCACAGAACGAGATAAAACACCCAAGTACATTTAAGGGAAAACTGGATAAGTAGATGTGGGAGAAAGACATAGAAGGATTTGTTGATTGTGTGAGGTGAAGAGGGCTAGGAGGAGGCTCGTGTGGAGCATAAACACCGGCATGGAGCAGGTAGGCTGAATTGACCTGTTTCCCGGGCTGCAAATACTGTGTAAAATTCTATGTTAAAAGGAGCATTAGACAAAATGAAGTAAAAGAAAGACTTGCATTTCTTTGGCGCCATTCATGACCTCAGGATGTCTCAAAGCGCTTTACAGCCAATGAAGAACATTTGCAGTGTAGACACTGTTGTCATGCAGGAAACACAGCAGCCAATTTGCACACAGCAAGCTCCCACAAACAGAAACATGATCATGGATGGACAATCTGTGATGCTGAGTGAGGGATAAATATTGACCAGGAGACAGGGGAGAATTCCCTGCTCTTCTTTCTCTTAGTGCCATGGGATCTTTTCTGAGAGGGCAGACGAGGCCTCAGTTTAATATCTAATTGGAAAGGCATCTCTAACAGTGCAGCACTCTCACTGGTACTGCACTGGAAATGTCAGCCTCGAATATGAACTGAAGTTTCTGGAGTAGTGGGACTTGAACACACGACCTTCCTGACACAGAGGTAAGAAAGCCAATGAGACAGTTAACAAGGTTTCACAAAAGAAAGCTGGGTGCTGTTAATTGAGAGAGGAAGGTTGGTCAATACTTGAAAAGAACTCCATGCTTTTCGTTAAAATAGTATGTATTACATCCAGCTTAAAAGGCAGACAAGATCTCAGTGTAACACCTCATCGGAAAGATGGCACCTTCGACAGTGCAGCAGAGGCTCAGTACTGCGCTGAAATGTGGGGCTGAGTTCTGTACTCAAGTTCTGTAGCCAAGGCTCAAACCCATATTGTTCGGGGGTCAGAGGTAGGAGCAGTGACACTTATTGGCTATGCCAGCTCCTTGAGACGCCCTCAATGAGTTAACAGAAGTGGACCAGCAGAACCGGAGCCCAGAAACAGGCATTCCCGCAAATGGAACTGGGTAAACTCGGAAGCGAATGATTACGGCTGAATTTTCGGTCCCTGTGATGGTGGGCTTGGACATGGTAGGACTGAGGGGTAGGGCCAGGAAAATAGGCGGGAGCTGTGTCGGGACAGCTCCTCATCGCATTCCCATTGCTGGGGAAGTTTCCCATGGGTGGGCTGGGACCTGGATCCGCTCCATGCACCATAGAGGCAGGTTGCCAATTAAGCTGATTATGGACCGAATTAGGTCCAATTTTGCGGGCACAGCAACACTTTGCCGTTGCTGGCGTAGCCACCCGCTGCACACGGAGAGGACCATCTCCATAGAGGCCGCTCCCTATGGCAGGCTGGGAGGCCATCAGAGCCGGAGGCACCAAGGCTCTAAGAGGTAGCCGCAGGAAGGAAGGGCGGCTTGCGGCCAAAACAGTTCAACCAGAAGGGGTTTCCCCTACACTTTGAGGGGCCCAGTGGCTTCGCCCCTAATAATTTTAACTTTCACTAATACCTCTGAGGGCACCTCCTTGGCGAGACTCCCTCGCAATCCCCAAGCTGCCTCTTGGAGAGCCCGCCCACTATCCTTAATTAGGAGGCTGCGTCGGAGAAGATTGCCGTTGAGTGCACTCCCAGTAAGTGTGGGCTCAGGACCCCCTTTTGGTCCCAATGTCCGGATCCCGAAGCCTGTGGGAAAATCCAGCCCAGTGTGTCAATCCTCAGTGAAACCTAAAGTGCAGCAAGACTGGATTGTGAAGAATTATCCAGTGCATTGGGTGGGAGAGGCAGCAGTCAAACCCAGCTGGTGTAACACAAAGCTTCATTAGTAGCAAAATAGCTGGTGATGGGAAAATCATTAACTACTGATGAACCTGACTGGAATATCAAACAACTGAAGTTAGCAGGTGAACAAAAGGGGAAAAAAGAAGCCTTACTTCCCCGCACCCTGCTCCCTAATCTGCCCCTTTCATTTGTTCCACAGGCTTCGGACTCTGACGCTGGACAAAATGGGGATCCCGAGTCCTCACGTACCAGCTGTGTGCCCAACAACACAATCTTCTTGAAGCGGAGGGGGGTCCCCTCCAGGTGGATCGTTTGGGCTGCGGGTACAGCCTTTCCTGCTAGCAGCCTCCTCCTTGGGGCACGGAGTCTCCAACTCTGATGGCGGTAGGAGCCTCCATGGAGATGGCTGCCTTTGCATGTGGCGGAGGGCTGCTCCGTTGGCAGCAAAATGCCTGTGTGCTTGCAAAATTAGACCTAATTGGGTCCATAATCAGCTTAATTGGATGTCTGCCTCTGTGGGAAGGGCAGTCAATCTGGGTTTCCGACTGCCCGTGGGAAACTTCGCAGGCGGTGGGATTGCATCGGGAGCCATCCCGTCACGGCTCCCCCCTATTTTCCCAGACCTTCGCCCCCAAGCCTGCAATCATGGGGCTGGGGAAATTCAGTCCTTTAAGTCTAGATCTGGATGGCAGCGTGCTGATTTTCTGTGTCTCCAACGTGACCATACATTGCGTCCTGGTAGTCCTATGCACACGGACAAATGACCAGGCAGGTGTCACAAACCTTGGCTAAATGGATAGGGTTCAGGAGTGGGAAAGCTGGCTGATTTCCCACCAACACTTTTCTTCCCAACCTGGGGAATCTGGTGCCCCATGCGAGGGGAAGAGGTGAAAATTTGGAAGAGAGTATGGAAAAATAGCCTTAAGGAAGTGAATTGAATGCAAATGTACACCTCCTTATGTCCCCCCACCACCTGCCCCCACACCACCCCTTCGTCCGTCAAAACTATCAATCACTACTTTAGTTAGCCCTCCACAGTTGGCTGTCCTGCCTTCCTACTGGGATAAGTGAGATATCTTTTATGATTTAAAGCTCATGGTGCAGAGTTTCGCACAGTGGAAGCCTTCACTGCAAACTCAAACAGGGATCTCACTGGGCTTTGCACCTTCTTTCATGCATTAAGATGAATGAATGGAAAGTTACACAGGAAATGTCAGCCTCTGTCCCTGGATCCTCCACTCACACTCATAACACACCAAAGGTGCTAAGTTGTGAAATTCATTCTGCCCTCTCAGATGGTGTAAAGGATTCCTCTGCCATTATTTTGAAGAAGAACAGGGGAAAGTTCTCCCCAGTAACCCAGACAACATTTATCCCTCAACCAACATCACTGAAAACACAGATGATCTGGTCGTCATCACGTTGCTGTGCGTGGGAGCTTGCTGTGCACAAATTGGCCTCCGTGTTTTGCATATTAGAACAGTGACTGCACTTCAAAAGTATTTCATTGGTTGTAAAGAAATTTGGACCATTCTGAGGTTATGAAAGGCGCTATATAAATACAAGTTCTTGCTGGCTTTCTCCTTCCCTGTCTTGCATACCTTTTAACTCATTTCTTTCTTCTACCTCCATCTCTTACCAGTTTCATCAGGTCAATCATTACATCGTAGCTGGTCAGGAGCCTAAATTCACAACTCATCTCAACCATGTCGTAAGTGGACGACCTTCGCCCCCTTTCCTTTTAGGCAGCAAGTGGGCTCTGAAGGAAGGGTTTATTTTGAAACTTTGACCTCTCTTTTCCCTTTCAGATGCTCCTTGACCCACTGTGTTTCTGGATGTCCTGTTTTTATTTCAGTGTTTCTAACACGCAGACATACGAACACAGGAATCAGGAGCAGCTGTAGGCCATTCAGCCCCTCGAGCCTGTTCTGCCATTTGATAAGATCATGGCTGATCTGAATGTGGCCTCAAATCCACTTTCCTGTCTGCCCCACTTCCTGTCTGCCCCCCTAACACTTGACTCTATTATCTATCAATAATCTATCTAACTCAGCCTTGAATATATTCAATGACCCTGCTTCTCCTGCTCTCTGAGGAAGCGACTTCTACAGACTAAATAGCCTCTGAGAGAAATAAATTCTCCTCATCTCCGTCTTAAATGGGAGACCCTTATTTTTAAATTATGTCCCCCCCCGTCTCGCCCGTAAGTGGAAACATCCTTCCAGCATCAACCTTGTCAAGTCCCCTTAAGGGTCTTATATGTTTCAATAAGATCACCTCTCATTCCTCTAAACTCCAATGGCTCAACCTGCTCAACCTTTCCTCATAAGGTAACCCCTTCATCTCAGGAATCAGTCAAGTGAAGGAGTATCAGATTTCTCCTTTCAAGGAGCAGCAGAAAGTCGATTTAGTTTGTTGATGAGTTTTGAAATTAGTCCTGGAAAGACGATTAAAAATAAAAGCAGCTTTGGAAGAATTCTGTTGCATTTAGTTGAATTTCTGCTGTGTAGTGATATTATCATACATGAATATTTAGCAATAGTTGAAATTTAAAACATCTGCTGCAATTATATATTCATATTAATTCCTATGATATTTTCTCACTGAATAAGTACCAATTTCGATAGATGTTTCCTTCTGCTTATTTGTATTCAAACATTATTTAATCTTACTTAAACTTGTTTTCTGTATTTTCAACCAATTTTATGTATTACCGCTCTGAAAGCTCAGCACTGAAGGAAGCATTGGAGTTGCTGTTGATCCTGGTGTCAGTGATGGTATTGGTGCCAGTGATAATGTTGCTGCTGGTGTTGGAGCTGGTGATGATGATGTTGCCAGTACCAGTGACGGCGAAAGTACTGTTCTAGGTACTATTACATCTGAGGCGGGAGGAGTGCACTGTTTATTCTAGTTCCACTTCTCCACGGATCACAACGTATATTTAATTTTTTCCCACTTACCAATATGGTCAATCATATACTCTATTTTTATCCTAGAATAAAACACACCGACCAGGTTTCTTTAATAAACAACAAAATTATCAGTTTATTATAAAACAAGTCTTAACCAGTAATGAAGTAAAGCATAAACACACAGATTGAAATATTAGAATTCCCTTTTTACCTGAGCCACTCACACACACACATACACCGGTTACCAGAAAAATAAAGGGATTTTTGTTTTTAGAGCTTTATTACAGACAAAAAACACTTGGGTTGAATATTTGCTCATTCTTGAAGCAACAGCAGTTGAGATATGTTGTGTTCCAAAACTGGCATACAGTCTGGCCTCCGAGTACACATAGACTGGTGACTGGGCTGTTTTAGAACAGTTCTTTTCAGGCGGCGTTGAGAATTCATTTAGCAGGCTTTTCTTCAAAGACAGGAGATGAGATGAGTTGACACAGTGGACTTCTCAAGGTCTTTTAGAGAGGTGCTGGAAAGCTGAGCTGGGTTGTAGTCTTCTCTTCTTCCTTGGGAATTCTCTTGTCTCCGTGGAAGTTCTCTTGTCTCCTTGGAAGTTCTTTCCCTTTTTATACAGTTCAACCCTAACTCAAAAAATTCAAAAGTGAAACAGACAACAGGAGGTCAACCTTTTGACCTCCATCAATCTTGACCTGTCACTTCTTTGTAAACAATTTCTCCAGGTGTCCAAAGTTCTCTGTTGTTTATTGAACTGGAAGTCAGGTGGTTTCCTGGAAAGGCTTGTTTTTGTTGCTGGAAGTCAGGTAGTTTCCCAGAAAGGCTTGTTTTGCTCACAAGACCTCTCAGTGCCCCTTTAAAAAACATTTACAGGGTCAGTTTTTTCAAAGTCAAGTGGCGTTTACATGACCCCTTTTGAAAACCCCAAAGTTTACCATTTCTTCAATCTTTCAAAAATGAATCCTCAAAAAATATATTTAAAACACTGAGGCACTTTCGTAACAGTACTGGTGTCAGTGTCATTGCCAGTGCCGGTCCTATTGTTGCCAGTGCCAATGTTGGTGCTGGTATCAATGTTGGTGCCAGGACAATTGCCAGTGGCAGTGTTGATGCCAGTTTGTGCCAATGTCAGTGCTGGTGATGGTGTCAGTGTTGGTTGTTAATTGTGTATTAATGATATGCAGGTGCTGGGCATTAACTGGGGTTTCACCTGAGCACACATAAAGCGACACTTATTGAAACTGAGATGGTTGAGTTAGGAGGTGTATGCTTGTAATGTTTCACTCTGTAAATAAATGTAAGAGTGAGTAAAGATTGGCTCCAATATCATCCTTCACCAAATACTATCTAGAAATGAACACTGGTCAGTGTTGGTGCTGGTGATAGTCCTGGCAATGGTGTTGACACTGGTGTTGGCAGTGTCGACAGTGTTGGTGCTGGGACTCCCATTGGAGCCGCTTCCTCTCATCCTATTTTCCTGTCTTCTCTCCATTCTCTTTGATATTTGTTGTCTTTGAGTGTTTATTGAAAGACTTTTTATGATTGTAATTAACTTAGCTTCTATCACCACATGTGGCAATGAATTCCATAATTCCACATCTTAAGAAACCTTGGCATGAAGACATCCCTTCTAACCTCTCCTTTTATGTGTCTATTACTAATCTGCACTTTAATGCTCCTTTGTTACCAATTCACAGGCCAGCAGAAGAAATTTTTCATTATTTCCTCTCTCATTTTGAATGCCCCTATTACATTTCTCCTTTAAACCTTCTCTGCTCTAGTGAACACAGATGTAGATCTTGAAGTTTTTCTCAATAACCTTATCTTCTCACCCCTCTAATGAATCTGTACCATATCTTTTTCATAGCTCCGATGCCCTTTCTATAATGAGTTACCCTAAGCTGAATGCAGTAGTCCATTTTCGTGCCAGTGTGTTGTGCAAGCTCACCTTCATCTCTTTGCTGTTGTAGTCAGTAGTTCTACACATGGAATCCTGAATACCTTTGGTCCTTTTGTTTAAGGTTTTTTGCCTCCTTCAATCTTACTTGGGCTGAGGGAGAAGTCTGTCAGCGGGAAATAGCTTAAGCAATTTTCCCCATGGACAATAGAGGAGAGATTGCTCTCTGCTGTTATCACCAAGCACAGGCTGCAGCTTGTGTTCTGCCAGGAAAGTTCTTAAGACATATTCCCTACAAAGAACACGTGGTGAAGCATAAATGCCTCAGGCTGGAAAAGAAGCAGACGATTTCCCTGAGATATAATTTTTTTTAAAAAATCGATTCTGAGGATGTGAACGTTGCTGGTAAGGCCAACATTTATTGCCCATCCTATGTTGCCCTGAGAAGATTTTAAATTCGTTGTATCTCTGTGATGTGCTTCCTGGCCTGTGATGCCTCACAGTGGGTGTCTTGGATAAACTGTAGCAAAAGTGGTAACGTTACTCAAGTAAAATACTGCGGATGCCGCAAATCTGAGACAAAAACAGAAAGTGGATGGAAAAACAAGAGTTAATGTTTCAGGTTCGTGACCTTCCATCAGAACTGGCAGAAGTTAGAAATGTAATAGGTTTCAAGTAAGTGAAAGGGGAGGGCGGTGGGGGCGGAAGAAGAACAAAAGGGAAGGTCTGTGATAGGGTGGAGGGCAGGAGAAATTAAATGGTGAAAGGTTTCATAGTACAAAGTCAAATAAGAAGCAAAGTGGTGATGTTACTGGACTAGTAATCTTGAGGCCTGGACTAATGCACAAGAGACATGCATTCAAATCTCAAAGCAACAGCATGGGAATTTAAATTTGGAATAAAAAAATGCTCATCTCATTAATAATGATCAAACTACTGGATTGGCGTAAAAACCCATCTGGTTCACTACTGACCTTCAGGGGAGAAAATCTGCCATCCTGACCTGGTCTGGCCTACATGTGACTCCAGACCCACAGCAATGTGGTTGACTCTTAACTGCCCTCTGAAATGGCCCAGCAAGCCACTCAGTTGCATCAAAACTGCTACAGAAAATAAAGAAAAGCACATGGGTGCCCAGACACCATGTGGACTACAGTGGTTCGAGAAGGCAGCTCACCACTACCTCCTCAAAGGGTAATTAGGGATGGGTAATAAATGCCGGCCATGCCAGCGATGCTCACATCACAAGAACAAATAGAAAAGCCCACAAGTGGCGTATCTATACCGAGGGAGTGCTGCACTGTCAGAGGTGCTGTCTTTCAGATGAGACGTTGAATCCATGCCCCGTCTACCCCCTCAGGTCAAGTTAAAAGATCCCATGGCACTATTTCAAAGAAAAGCAGGGGAGTTATCCCTGGTGTCCTGGTCAATATTTGTCCATCAGTCAACATCAACCAACATCATTAAAACAGATCATCTGGTCATTATCACAGTGCTGTTCATGGGAGATTGCTGTGCACAAATCTAACCCACAACTTTCTGACTCAGTGGTGAGTGTGTTACTAATTGAACCACATATAACTGTATGTAGCTGTGTTAGCTTCATCCTGTATTTAAAATCATTTTACATTACATGGGTCTCATTAGTCAGATAGGGACGCATGATAGAAGGTTGAGAGTCCTGCTTCTTCAGTGATGTATAGACCCATAGCTGTGCACGTGACACATAATGTAAGAAATGCATGTCATGCAACATCTCAGATTATGTGCTTTATGTGAAACCATTGGTCCTATTGTGCTTTGGTTTGTAGAATCCTGTTAAAGTATTCTTTAATTGTCCATTAATATGACTGTGTTCAGAATCTGGAGTTTGTTTCCCAGTTACGCACTCTCCTTTCCTGATTCAGGCTAGGCTGCAGTTACAATCATAGACAGTACAGGACAGAAGAAGGCCATTCGGCCCACTGAGTCCATGCCAGCTCTTTCATAGAGAAATCCAGTTAGTCCAATGCCCCTGTTCTTTCTTCACAATTTTTTCTCCTTCATGTATTTATCCAATTCCCTTTTAAAGGCTTCTATTGAATCTGTATCCACCTCCGTATCAGACAGGCAATGCATTCCAAATCTTAAGCACTCATTGCATAAAAATGATTTCCTCATGTCACTTCTGGGTCTTTTGCCAATCACTTTAAATCTGTGCCCTCTAGTTATCAACCCTTCAGTCATTGGAAACAATTTCTCTTTATTTAATCTGTCTAAACCCTTTATGATTTTAAACACCTCGATCAAATCTCCTCAGCCTTCTCTGCTCTCAGAAGAACAACACCAGCTTGCTAAGCCTCAGTCCTTTGACCATTCTTCATGGGTGAGGATAGACAGACTGAGTGTCAGAGAGCTAGTCGACAGTGGATAAAGCCCCAACTGAGTTTGGCCCTTTATTTATCTCGGTCACATACACACATCATACACTTCCCATCTGAGGAGGTGAGGGGTGGTGTTCACTGGATACAAATCTGGAGGAAGAACACCAACAGATGTTCCTTTCTGCAGTTCTGGATGTTGAAGCCAATTGTTGAGTATCAACAACAACAACTTGCATTTATATAGCACCTTTAACGTAGGAAATCGTTTCAAGGTGCTTCATAGGGGTGATTATCAAACAAAATTTGACACTGAGGCACATTGGGGTGGCACAGTGGTGCAGTGGTTAGCACCGCAGCCTCACAGCTCCAGCGACCCAGGTTCGATTCTGGGTGCTGCCAGTGTGGAGTTTGCAAGTTCTCCCTGTGACCGCGTGGGTTTCTGCTTGGTGCTCTGGTTTCCTCCCACAGCCAAAGACTCGAAGGTTGATAGGTAAATTGGCCATTGTAAATTGCCCCTAGTGTAGGTAGGTGGTAGGGGAATTGAGGGGATGTGGTAGGAATATGGGATTAATGTAGGATTAGTATAAATGGGTGGTTGATGGTCGGCACAGACTCGGTGGGTCTGTTTCAGTGCTGTATCTTAAAATAAAATAAATAAGGAGATACTAGGACAGGCAACCAAAAACTTGGTCAAAGAGGTGAGTTTTAAGGAGTATCTGAAGGAGAGGAGAGGCTTATGGGGGAGAATTACAGAGTTTAGGGCTTAGGCAGCTGAAGGCACGGAGGCCAATGGTGGAGCGATTAAAATCGGGGATGCTCAAGAGGTGGAACAGAGATCTCGGAGTGTTATAGGGTTGGAGGAGGGTACGGAGTTAGGGAGGGGTGAGGCCATGGAGGGATTTGAAAACAACTAGAATTTCAAAGTCAACTACCAATCCTGTCGAAGTCAGCTTACTGAGTGTAGACTTGGATAGAATCTGGAATCTTCTGGGTTGCGTGGCTCAGTATCATACAACGCCATGCATGACACCCACTGACTCAAGGAGCGTTTGTCCCTGTGATGGTTGACCATGATTGTGAAGAACAATGACCAGGTTTTGTTTTGTTGATCTCACCAGAACATGCAAGGCACTGCTCCAAGTAGTATCTCATTCACATTTGGTGGATGCAGTCTTTGTTTCATGACCGCAGTTATTGATAAACACCAAGATGAGGGCAACTGATGTAGTCATCTATCTTTAATGTGCTTCTAAACTTGTTGCTCTGCCTGCAGTCCTACTGGGATTTTGTTGAGTTGACAACAGTCTTATCTCTCAATCAGAAAGTTGTGCATTCATAATCTCACAATGGAGTTCCGCACATAATCTAGGCTGAAGCACCATAGTGGTGTTGGGCCTGCACTGTTGGAGCTGCCAACTATTGAGTGAGATGTTCAACCAAGGCCCTGTCTTCTTGTTCAGGTGGGTGCAAAAGATCCTGTGGTACCATTCAGAGAAGAGCAGGGGAGTTCTCCTGATCGCCTGGCCAACATTCCTCCCTCAACCAACACCACCAAAATAATTAGACCATTCAACACATTTGCTGTTTATGAGATCTTGCTTGGCACAAAATGGCTGCCACATTTGCCTGCATAACAGCAGTGACAGTGGTTTAAAAGTACTTCATTGCTTGCAAAGCGCTTTGGGCTGACCTGAGATTGCAACAAGTTGCTGCATCAATGTGAAATCATGAGCTCAATTAGTAAAGCACTGTTAGAAACATTGACAAAACAAAGCTAATTTTCACCATCACCCACCTCCAAATGCAGTTTCTTTCCAAAACAATTAAAACAGGAGCCAAAGTAGTTCCCCTTGTGAAGGCAACTCACGTAAACATTTAAGTGTTCAAACAGAACCTAGTTCACACAAAGGACTGGCTTTTATGGGCCCCCCTGAGGTGCCAAGCGATTTTCCTAGGGGCGGCATAGGCCGATGATGTCGGCCTTCCTGCCCAGAGACCAATTGAGGCCCTTAAGTGGCCTATTAATGGCCACTTAAGGGCCTCTTCGTCCTGCCACTGGGATCTAACCAGTGGCGGGTGGGAGGGGAGGGGGGGGGGGGTGAGGCCTCCGCCACACGGAGAGGGCGCCTTGTAAAACAAGATACCTTCCCTGGGGGCTTCGGTGGGGGGGTCCCTCCTCTGTGGGCAATCTGTGGCCCACAGAGAGTCTAGGCTGGGAAACAATGTACCTCCCAGGATCCCCCTCCCCCTGGACTTAACAACCATCGCCCCAAACCCCTTGCTGGGGCTTTCTGGGCTGGTCCCGGCAACCCCACCTTACTTACCTGAGGTTCGGGGTTCCAGCACTGGGCCTGAGTCCCAGGTTACTGCAGTACCGGCAGTGAACGCCACTCCTGGAGCTGCCTGTAATTGGCTGGCATCTGTTGCAGGCGGGATCATCGTCTTTAAAGGGACAGTGATCCTGGTGCTGGAAACTTCGCCTCCGGAACAAAGGAAAATCGCGCTGGGAGTGGGGGGGGTGGGGGTGGTGAAAAGTCCAAGGCGGGGTTCCCCCTGCTTTTTCGGCCTGGTGCCAGGAGCCCCACCTCCTCCACAAAATCTAGCCCAAAGAGTTCCAGTGAATCAGGAAATTCCAATTCACTCCAGTTATACCGAGTTTATGCTCCATATCCTGTGGCAAAGGGTCTAAACCGTATAAAAAGCGGAAAGTTTGATCAATGGCTTGCATCTTTTTTTTAATTAACTCTTGGGATATGGGTGCCACTGGCTATGCCAGCATTTATTCTCCATCCCTACTTGCCCTTGAGAAGTGCGTGGTGAGCCACCTTCTGGTCTGATTAGTAAGTTTGCGGACGACACAAAGGTTGGTGGAGTTGCAGATAGTGATGAGGATTGTCAGAGGATACAGCAGGAGACTTGGGCAGAGAAGTGGCAGATGGAGTTTAATCCGGACAAAT
This sequence comes from Heterodontus francisci, assembly GCF_036365525.1. NCBI lineage: Eukaryota > Metazoa > Chordata > Chondrichthyes > Heterodontiformes > Heterodontidae > Heterodontus > Heterodontus francisci. The sequence goes on from NC_090406.1 coordinate 7,390,732, forward strand.
GTGAGGTAATGCATTTTGGAAGGTCTAATGCAGGTGGGAAGTATACAGTAAATGGCAGAACCCTTAGGAGTGTTGACAGGCAGAGAGATCTGGGCGTACAGGTCCACAGGTCACTGAAATTGGCAACGCAGGTGGATAAGGTAGTCAAGAAGGCATACGGCATGCTTGCCTTCATCGGTTGGGGCACTGAGTATAAAAATTGGCAAGCCATGCTGCACCTGTACAGAACCTTAGTTAGGCGACACTTAGAATATTGTGTGCAATTCTGGTTGCCACACTACCAGAAGGATGTGGAGGCTTTGGAGAGGGTACAGAGGAGGTTTACCAGGATGTTGCCTGGTCTGGAGGGCATTAGCTATGAGGAGAGGTTGGATAAACTCGGATTGTTTTCACTGGAACGACGGAGGTGGAGGGGCGACATGATAGAGCTTTACAAAGTTATGAGCGGCATGGACAGAGTGGATAGTCAGAAGCTTTTTCCCAGGGTGGAAGAGTCAGTTACTAGGGGACATAGGTTTAAGGTGAGAGGGGCAAAGTTTAGAGGGGATGTGCGAGGCAAGTTCTTTACACAGAGGGTGGTGAGTGCCTGGAACTTGCTGCCAGGGGAGGTGGTGGAAACAGGTACGATAACGATGTTTAAGAGGCATCTTGACAAATACATGAATAGGATGGGAATAGAGGGATACGGTCCCCGGAAGTGCAGAAGGTTTTAGTTTAGGCAGGCATCAATATCAGCGCAGGCTTGGAGGGCCGAATGGCCTGTTCCTGTGCTGTACTGTTCTTTGTTCTTAAAACACTGCAGTCCACGAAAGTTATAGTTTTTTGTAGCAGTTTTGAAACAGTTGAATGGCTTGTGAGGCCATTTTCAGAGGGCAGTTAAAAGCCAATGGCATTGCTGTGGGTCTGGAGTCACATGTAGGCCAGACTGGGTAAGGACGGCAGATTTCCTTCCCTAAAGGGCATTACTGAACCAGATGAGTTTTTACAACAATTTGGTTGCTCCATGGTCACCATTACTGACACTAGCTTTTACTTCCAGATTTATTTAATTAAGAAAATCCAAATTCCCAGCTGTCATGGTGGGATTTAACCTCATAGTCCCAGATCATTAACCCAAGCCGACTGAAGTACTGGTCCAGTAACATAATCATTATGCTACCAAACACCAGAACCTAGCTATGGACAGCAGTTGTCAGGCTACAGTTGGGTTGGGTTAAATTTCCACCTACTGATCCAGCGATACCTGATAAAAAGTGGACATTGGATGGCTGCTGCCTCTCATATCAGCTGTAGCTCAGTCAGTAGCTCTGGGTTTCAAGGTTGTGGGTTCATATCCCACTCCAGGACTTGAGCACAAAAATCTAGGCTGACACTCCAGTGCTGCACTGTCAGAAGTTGCACTTTTGGATGCGACGTTAAACTGAGGTCCTGTCTGCCCTCTCAGGTGGGTGTAAAGATCCCATGCCTTTATTTTGAAGTCCAGCAGGGGCGTTCTCCTCAGTGTCCTGGCCAATATGTATCCCTCAATCAATATCACATAATCTGGTCATTACCACTTTGCTGTTTGTGGGATCTTGCTGTGTGCAAATTGGCTGCCGTGTTTCCTACATTACAACAGTGACTGCATATCAAAAGTACTCCACTGGCTGTAAGGAGCTGTAGGACATCCTACATGAGGTCATAAGGCGCTATATAAATGCAAGTCTTTCTTCACCACTCAGTAGTGATGCTTTCCATAGTTGAACAGTCATTATCTATGCTCGCTGATGAAGGATGACCACTTGGGTAAGGTAGTGGAGATCTGCTGCGGTCAAGGAGGTGTGCCCCAGTGAGACTCAGTGTCTTTGGGAGAGCAGGGGAAAAATAATGGAAGAAAATATGAAATATAAAGGATGGTCCCACACTCCAACAATTCCCACTGGGAGCGGCATTGCAGGGAGCATTTCCGCAGAGAATTAAAATTAATGGACTGAACATCATTGACTACAGCTTGAATATTCTGAAACACAGACCTCACTAGGAGCACAGAGTCATTCTGATTAAATATAAACAGAAAACACTGGGAATAACAGCATGACGATCATGAGTAAAAGGGAATGACAGGGTAAGATGGAGGATTTAATGGGCTTCATGAAGGGTGCCAACTAATGTCAATCTATCCTTCTCTTAATAATTCCCTCCCTAAATCTCTCCATCTCACTAGCTCTCTCTCCCGCTTTAGGACCCTCTTTATTACCTTTTTGACCAAGCTTTTACTCTCCTGTGAAATGCATTAGGAAGTCTTTCCATGTCAAAGGTGCTTTACAAATGCAAGTTGTTGTCATTGTTATAACACTTGCATTCATGTAGAAAATATTCCCAATTGTCTGTGTGTTTATTGTCATCACAAACCGTCATCGATCCAGTAGTATATTTCACTCAGATGTATCAGCACAATTTAAGGGTGGGAATCTGCCTTTGTTTGGAAGGAATAGAGAAACGATAAATTCTATCCTGTAATCCCTCTTATCTGAAATATATAACCACCCACTTTGGTTTCAACTGGTTCGCTGTCTGGTTAAATGCATGGTGGTGCAAAGAACTTGTTCTAATTATGCACTTTTAAAAAATTCCCGATTCTAATCGGCTCATCAAATTCATCGACAAACGGGCTTGTGCGTTTATCAGGATTCGTGGAACGGGATAGCGTGTTTGAACGGCTACCCTTTCACCTTTGGGATTTGGAATTTTATTTGAATCTTTGCCTGGAAACAAGGGTTAAAACATTGCAGGTTTTTTTTTCTCTCTCCCAGCCCCGGAGTGAGGTTGCCATGGTAATACAGTATCTGTTTAACTGTGGGACTGTGGGGTTTATCTACATATTTCTTCACAGTAATGAACTGAAAACCCAAAATGCTGCGCAAAAGCCGAGAGAGAATGTAAATGCCAACCGTGCTTAACCCTGTCAGTGCAAAAAACCTGCCTGAGTGCTCAGCTGCAGCTTTGATTGACACAGAGTATTGCCTGAAATAAATTAGTGCTCATTATACTGTACATCGATTATGTTACTCCTATTTTGCATTTATGCAAGTTCTTGGTAAATGTTTAGTCACAAGTTGCCCACGTAGCAATCAGTCACATAGACCCCCCGTCTCCAGAAAGCAAGAGCTGTCTACTTACTCCCTGCTGTCAGCCCTCATTGCCACATTGACTGCATTAAAACAGCATTCTTTGTTTCGCGTTGGTGAGCATATGCCTGTCAGCTCTGGTGGAAAACTGGGTGTCTCGGCATAGGAACACAGTAACAGGAGACCATTTAGCCCCTCAAGCCTGTTCTGCCATTCAACGAGATCTTTGCTGATCTGCAACCAAACTCCAGATACCCGCCTTTGCCCCATATCCTTTAATACCTTAGGTTAACAAAAATTTATCAATCTCAGTATGCAAAATAACAATTGATTCAGCATCCATTGCCATTTGCGGAAGAGTTCCAAATTTCTACCACCCTTTGTGTGTAGAAGTGTTTTCTAATTTCACCCCTGAAAGAATTCTCTCTAATTTTTAGACTATGCCCTTAGTTCTAGACTCCCCAACCAGCGGAAATAGTTTCTCTCTATCTACCCTATCTGTTCCTCTTAATATCTCGAAAACATTGATCAACTCACCCCTTAACCTTCTAAATTGCAGAGAATACAACCCTAGTTTGTGTAACCTCTCCTCATAATGTAACCTTTGGAGTCCAGATATCATTTTGGTAAATCTACGCTGCACTCCCTCCATGGCTAATATATCTTTTCTAAGGTGTGGTGACCAAAACTGCTCTCAGTAACTCCAGGTGTGGTCTAACCAGAGCTTTGTATGGCTGAAGCATGACTTCTACCCCCTTGTATTCGATTCCTTGAGATGTAAAGGCCTATTCTCCAGCTTCCTCCAAGTATCCGCTCTCCAGATTCCTTGGTCGTTGTGGGTCACCCACCCATTCTTTGGACATCTGCAGGTATCTGTGGCTGCACCTTCTCCAGGTATCCGCTGGAGTTTAGAAGTTTGGAACATATAAGATTCTGTGGGGTCTTGACAGGATGGATGTGGAAAGGATGTTTCCCCTTGTGGTAGAATCTAGAACTAGGGGTCACTGTTTAAAAATAAGGGGTCACCCATTTAGACAGAGATGAATAGAAATTTTTTCTCTCAGAGGGTCGTGAGTCTTTGGAACTCTCTTCCTCGAAAGGCGGTGAAAGCAGACTCTTTGAATATTTTGAAGGTAGAGATAGATAGATTCTTGATAAGCAAGGGGGTGAAAGGCTATTGGTGGTAGGTGGGAATGTGGAGTTGAGGTTACAATCAGATCAGCCATGATCTTATTGAATGGCGGAGCAGGTTCGAGGGGCCAAGTGGCCTGCTCCTGCTCCTAATTCATATATTCATAGGTACCCAGAGTTACACCTCCCGCAGCTACCCATGGTTTGACCCTCTGCTCTGTTGTTGACTCTGATATGTAGCACGTGACTGCACTCTCGGCTCTTGCTGGTCGCAGGTGTTTGTGGAACCACCTGGAACAGTAGCGTTATTACTTCCTATGGGGTACAACTGTGTCCCATTCAGTGGGTCCAGTGTTCTGAGGTGGTTGCCAGCACCACGTTATCTCTCCCTCACCAATTCTCACACTCTTACCACCATTATCCAACCTTTGCAGTAAAGCATCACTACTTTCTCATTTATCATGTTTTCCTTCCTCCTTTTCTTAACCTTGGTATGGCATTATGGGTTTGGCTCTTCATTCAGCATCCTCAGTTATTATCTGCTAGTTTCTGACATGGAGGTGTCAGATGTGGCTCAGTGCATAGCACTCTCATCTCTAGGTTAGAAGGATGTTTAAGTCCAACTCTAAAGTCCATTAATCCAGGCTGATATGTCAATGCAATACTGAAGGAGTGCTGCACTGTCTTTCGGCTGAGAGATTAAACTGAGTGCCCGGTCTGCTCTCTCAGGTGGAGGTAAAAGATGCCACTGCGCTTTCCAAAGACGAGCAGGGGAGTTCTCCCCAGTGGCCTGACCAACATTTATCCCTCAACCGACATCACTAAAACAGATTATCTGGTCGTTATCTCATTGCTGTTTGTGGGAGCTTGCTGTGCGCAAATTGCCTGCAGTGTTTCCTACATTACAATAGTGACTACACTTCAAAATTGGCAGTAAGGGACTTAGGGAGATCCTGAGGTCATGAAAGGTGTGATATAAATGGAAGTCCTTTTTCCTTTTTGTTATATTCCATCCTCTTTCAGTTACCTCCGATTCCATTTCCAGTTGACATCCATGTTCTAACCTCCTACACGTGGCTGAGTTGTGGTCTCCAGCATAAAACCCTGTGATAGGGTCTAAAATATACATTAATAACATCTTTCCTTGGTTCTAGCTCTTCCTTTACAGTAGATCTGAGATTGATAAATGCCTATGTCTGCATTTGAGTGGTTGATGTTGCTATAGGTGAGCAACTATTCTCCTGTTTCGCAAGCTCCATCTGTTTGCCTTGTTCAAATAAATCCAACATCTGGCTTTGTGTTCTTGTTTCTCAGGTGATCCTGATTACTGTCTGACACCTCTTTTGAGCAAATATAATCAAGAGCATCATTTTTCTCTGTGGAGTAAAATGAAATGGCTTCAAGGCACAAATCAATTTTTTTTTCTTTACATTTAAGATTGTGTGAATGGTGCTTAAATGTTTTGTTGCTGTTGCAATTATTTTGGAGTTTTCTTCCCCACTCCTTTCTCGGTCTCCCTAAGACATACTCACAGGAGATGATGTCACAGATATCGGCATCAGGTCAAACCATTCGTCAGCTCAGAGGGGAGGCACAATATCAGGCTTCCATCTAGGGCTTCTTGAGGTGGTTGCTAGGAGATGCTTAAGCATGGTTTGTGGTACCTGATGAATATCCCATCATCTTGGTCTCTGGTTTTCAATTTTCTTCCTAATCTTTCCCTTCGGGATGAGTTGGACTATGTCACCCACTCTGATTTGGCTGGTTTGTAGGGAAAGCTATTACTAACTTGGCAGTAACTCATACATGTTGGCTTAGCTTCTACCATTTTGTAAAGCTTCTTTCTTTAGCTAGGCCAAGTGTTCCAAACATTTTATTTTGGGAAACCAAGCTGAGGAGCTGAAGCCCATGATCTGGGAGTGAAAAGATGAGGTAAATCAGAATGTAACGGGTAGCTGAAGCCAAGCCTATTGTGTGTCCATCCCCCATTCTCTCCAACATTGGCAGCCGTGCCTTCAGCCACCTAGCTCTCTGGAATTCCCTCCCTAAACCTCTCTGCTTCGCGACCTCCATCTCCCGCTTTAAGATCTTCCTTAAAACCCCACCCAATTTACTGAACTTTTCTTCACCTCCCTCCCTCCCCAGTGTCTCCCTGATCTCGCTGTCTTTTTCCCTTACAGAATCTGTGTCCGGCTTTAGAACATTCTTTTAACATTAGGGGCACTATATAAACACAAGTTGTTGTTTTACCTTCTCTCTGAGAAGGCATTGGACATCACCATGTATGGAAGTGTTCAATCATCAGAGACCAAGGAGATTTATTTAGCTGTGAGCTTTGGAATGATGGATATGGAAAGAGCATTGACTGAATCCACAGAAACTGATTATACTGAATTTCTCAGTCTGCACTGTCAATTTACTGATATATTTAGATCTTCATATTTGTTTCCATCCTTGTGCTCTGTTTTAATTGATTTACATTCCAGGTCATTAGAATGCATCAATTTTCCATTAATAATCTTGTCTTTCAGTTATGAGTTTTTAAAAAACTAATTACGACAGTGACTACACTTCAAAAGTATTTCATTGGTTGTAAAGCACTTTGGAACACCCTGGGGTCATGGAAGATGGTATAGAAACATCAGTCCTGTTGAGTGCTAATTGTACATTAATAAAAGCTGGAATCAAAACATTGTATATGCCTTTTTCTTCTTTCAATAGATTTTTAAATCCAAATTTTCTCCATTGATTCTCTCCCTCTCTCTTTCGCCTCTCTCCCAACAACATGGCCCTGATCAGATTCAGGATTTCTCCAATGCAGAAACTGGACGTTCCCAGTTTGCTTCTTGGTCTGATTGCTGCTAATACAATGACTGGCATCAAGGCCCCAAGCTAGATCAGATTGGGCTGATACTGGCCTGTTTCTGTGCTGTCAATTCTAAGTGTGAAACGCTTTGTGACGGTTGCGAGGATGTGCAAGATGCTATATAAATGCAATCTCCTTCTTGCTTTGTCGGCTAGCTTGTGTGAGCTGTGGCTCATTCTGATCTCTGAGCAAGAAGGTCATGGGTTCAAGTGACATTACAGAGATTTGAGCACGTAATCCGGGCTGAAACTTCAGTGCAGTAATGAAGGACTGTTTCAGTGTCAGAAGTGCCATCTTTCAGACGAGTTATTAAACTGGGGCCCTGTCTGCTCTTGAAGATGGATGTAAAAGATCCCATGGCACTGTTTCAAAGAAGAGCAAGGGAGCTATATCTAGTATCCTGGCCAATATTTATCCCTCAGCTAACATCACTAAAATCAAAATATCTGGTCATTATCACATTGCTGTTTGTGGGAGCTTGCTGTGCACAAATTGGCTGTTGCATTTCCTACATTACAACAGTGATTACACTTCAAAAGTAGTCCATTAGCTGTAATGCGCATTGGGACATCCTGAGGGTGTGAAAGGTGCTATGTAAATGCAAATCTTTATTGGTCAGCTTGTAACAGTTGTGTAACAGTGCTGTAACAGTTTGATGATCAGGGTAGTAAACAGTCTTATTCTTGAGGAAAATAATATTTGAAGAAAAGAGTTCATTTTGATTTCAGTGACTGTTGCTCAGACTTGTCTGTGCATGATTATTGCTGAGCCATTCCTGTAAGTCTAGTACATTGTCCATATTTTCCAATTTGGAAGCCATGGATGGAGCAGAGCTTTAGAAATGGTTTTAGGGAAGAAAATTTGCAATCAATTTAGTTTCTTGGTTAGAGAGACATTAGGAAGAATTTTCTGAATTCCTTCCAGTTATTGTTCTCTACTGAAACTGCTGTCTATGCTTGGTGAGGCGATGGGAATTGGGGGTTATCCGATTAACTTGAAAGTTCCTGAGTTAGGGATGGGAATGGAGGGAGGGTGGGTTGTGGTGGATCCACCAGGATTCTTTCTCCTGATCATCATCCAGGGATCTACCTCCTCCAGAAATATTTGTGTACAGATATCAGGTGAGAAAAGGTTTCGGCTCAGCTGTGATGCTCTCTGTGGTTGAACAGCCCAGCAAGACCTGTAAGTTTAGTATGTGGACATTGGCCGGAATCAGCAAAGTGATGGAAAGTGCCGTTGACAATGCTATCAAGCAGCACTTACTCACCAATAGTGGGGTCACCGATGCTCAGTTTGGATTCTGCCAGGACCACTCAGTTCCAGGCCTCATTACAGCCTTTGTCCAAACATGGGCACAGGAATTTCAGAGGTGAGGTGAGAGTGACTGCCCTTGACATCAATCACTGAATGTGGCATCAAGGAATCCTGGTAAAATTGAAGTCAATGGGAATCAAGGGGAAAACACTTTGCTGGTTGGTATCATACCTAGCACAGAAGAAGATGGCTGTGGTTGTTGGAGGCCAATTACCTCAGCCCCAGGACATCGCTGCAGGAGTTCCTCATGGTAGTGTCCTAGGACTAACCATCTTCAGCCCTCCAGCATAAGGTCAGAAGAGTGGATGTTGGCTGATGATTGCACAATTTTTGGCACCATTCGGAACTCCTCAGACAATACGCAGTCCGTGCCCACATGCAGCAAGATCTGGCCAACATTCAGGCTTGGGCTGATAAGTGGCAAGTAACATTCATGCCAGACAAGTGCCAGGCAGTGACCATTTCCAACAACAGGGAGTCTAAACACCTTCCCTTGACATTCAATGGCAGTACCATCACTGAATCCCCCACTATCAATATCCTGGGGGGGGGGGGGGGGCGGTTACCATTGAACAGAAATGTAACTGGAGCAGCCATATAAATACTGTGGCTACAGAGCAGGTGGGAGGCTGGGTAGTCTGCTGTGAGTGACTTGCCAAAGTCTTCCCACCATCTACAAGGCACAAGCCAGGAGTGTGATAGAATACTCACTACTTGCCATGATGTGGGCAGCTCCAACACTCAGGTTGTGATGCCTCCACAGTTGAATATCATGATGATACTTGCTGTCCTGTTTCATGCATGAGGACCCAATTGGGTGAGATGGCGCAAAGGTGCCTATGAGACTGATTCCAACGCCAGCTTACCCCTTCAGGGAAGGTGGGAAGAAAGCTGAGGCAGTGGGGGAGGAATAACTAATAAATGAAGCCTAGGTTTGAATGTTAGGTGTGGAGACTGGCAAATCTGAGGGTTGCAGCAAATGCAACTCACGTCTCCTTCTTTGGTAAATGTCTCTTAAATCAGATTCGTGGCTCTGAGTCAACGTGTTGTCCCCCTCCAGACATTTGACCACAAGATCCGGCTGAACACTCCGGTGCCGTACTGAGGGAGTGCCACATGGTCACTCTTTCAGATGTGACCTTAAATCCTGAGGGCTCGTCCGCCATCTCCAGTGGATATAAAAGATCCCACGGCACTATTTGAAGAAGAGCAGGGGAGTTCTCCCAGGTGTCCTGGCCAATATTTATCCCTCAACCATCATCACACACAAAAAAAACACCATCACACACAAAAAAACAGTTAATCGGGTCATTATCACATTGCTGTTTGTGGGAGTTGGCTGGGTGCAAATTGGCTGCCTAGTTCCCCACATTACAACAGTGCCTACACTTCAGAAAAAGTACTTCATCGGCTGCAAAAGCGTTTTTGGGATACCTTAAGGTCGGGAAAGGCGCTATAGAAATGTAAATTCTTTCTTTGCCTGTTGAAGACGCTTGTTCAAGATTTTTTGAAGAAAAAAAGAAACAATGATGGGGAAAGAAATTTGAAAAGAGACTTTCCAGATGGGATTGAGAGATATTTAAGGAACCTTGACGAGATGTGAGTGCGCACCCTATCCCAAGCTGTAGCTGGGAGCGACTTATTGCCTGGTGTATTGTTCAATTGGAGGTGTCTGCAGCCATAGTGTGCTGGAGTCTCACACTGCCTCCTTAGTTTCCACATCCACTGAGCTGTTGCGAGCTGAAAGGTAGCCAATCAGTCCTGTCTGCCCCTTCGAAACTGAGCTCTGTCCCAATCCCTCCTCAAATCATCAACATTGCAACAGAGGAGATTCCAGGGAACACTTTACTTTTCCTCCGGCCATTTAAAAACATTTTTTTTTTTTTGCATTGTTATTGGGAGGAAGGTTGTGAAATTCTTAATCAAGGCACCAGCAGAAATCCGAACCGTGTCTTCATCCGAAAGCATGAACTGAGATCTGATCAGGACCGAGCGGGAGCGCAGCTGGACGAATCCCCGGGATCTGGGATCTGTGGAACCGATTCAGCAATCTTGTACCCGGCGCAGGTAAAAATCTAATTTCATTCCTTATTTTCTTCTGCAGGCTAATGACTTCAGAATAAAAACGGGGAACAAAGCGTAGCTTAGATCTTTTTTTTAAAAAAAATTCCGAAGACTGAAACTGAAAAATATGAACTGAAATTGACCAATTTTTCCTGCAAAAATGCGCTTTGTAGTTAATAGAATCGAATTGATTCTAATTCCACCCGCCTCTAATTGATCGATTCCTTTTAAAATGTATTTATTTCAATAACTGCTCGTTTCGTTTTTTAAAAAAGAGTTGTCATTGATGGAGTTATTTGCCAGCTTATTTAAATGTAGGAGGAATCTAATCTTTTGCAGGGGATTGTCAACTCTCAGTAATAGCCCCTCTCACTCCATCTAAACAAGGCTCCGATTCATCTCAATGGCTTGGCTGTCGGGGACTATATTATTCACATATATAATATACCCTTAATGCGAACAGTCCAGTCAATTGGCAACTGAGAGACGGTGCAGGCTGTTAATCTGAGTTTCTGCATCCACAGCCCAGACTAAAATCACTGTGGACATCAGTTCGCAGCTAGTCCCATTGTCCTCTCAATTTCCAGCATCACAACTGGAAAGAATTAAACGAAAAGGAACACAGTGAGAAATGAAGGTGAGGGAGAGAGAGAGAGAGAGAGAGAGAGGGGGGTGAGGGAAGGGGATTTCGCTGAATAAAAGAGAGTGACAACAAAGGGGTATGTAAAATATCAGACAAAAGGTGTTACAGCTGACAGGAGGCGCACAGGTCTGTCCCTGCACTTGGTAATATTCTACAGTGTAAATGCTTCATCAACTGCCAGCACCGCAGACACAAACCTGACGGCTTCACAAATAAAACAGTAGATGAGAAAAAGGACCAATTCCCCCGGGTTTCCACCGGTTACAGTTAAACTGGTTCTCAGCATCAGACAGCAGGCAGAGTACACCTGGCTGTAAAGCACAACGGAGAGTGGGACCCACAGGGCATTACAAAATGAGGTAACAAAAGCGCCTGTGGAGAGATATTCCAGACTGGCTGGGGTATGAGAAGGACATTGTATGTTTCAGAATTTCAGCTGGGTTTTAAATTGGAAATCATTTTGCCGCTCAGTAGTCCATTCATTTCCCGCCACTGCTCAATATTATGGAATTATAAAAACTTACAGCACAGAAGGAGGCTATTTTGTCCATCATGCGTATGCTAGCCCTTTGAAAGAGCAGTCTTGCTTATTTCCCCCGCCCCCCCCCCCCCCAATTCCCGTCATTTTTCCCCCCCCTAACCCTCTAAGTTTCTGATCATCAAGTAACCTGTCAGACAAATTATTCAGCTTCCACCGTGGACACAGTTGCCAGAGGGAATAGTCCGTCTTCATCTCCTACCTAAACCTCTCTGTCAAAACATGAGGGATGATGATATTAAAAAATTTAATCTCTTTGCCCTTTTTCTTTTGCACCCAGCAATAAGATCACACTCTGATCGGGTCAGAAACAAACCCAGAGATTTTTCTCTTGCTCAAATTAATCCAATATTTCCCCTGCTCCAATGTTTCTATCCTCTGGGCAAGGTTGAATGAATGCAGTCTTATTTGAGATGGGAACCTTTTGTGTTCTGTTCGGACAGAGAGGGAGAGAGAGAGAGGAACTGATTGGTTTCACATAGATTCCTGTTAGGGGAAAGCAGATCATTCTGCTGCATCCCTGAGCTGGATTTAAGCAAATGACTGTGAGATTGAACAAACTGAACCAACCTTCTCCCAAATCCAGAACCGGATTAGTACAAGTCTCAGTGCCCCTTTACACCCTATACAATCTTTTATTTTATTGTTGCTAGAGTATCTCCCATGGCATTGCTCACAGAGAGCGTGATGACACTCTGTTTTACCTTGAGCATCATGCCACGCAACTCGTAATGTATTATTCTGCTGCTCAGGCACGCTGTATTTAACATCGAGTGCAACAGTTCAAGATGAAGACCCACCACCACCTTCTGAAGAGGAAATAGAGATGCACACTAGGTGTCAGCTTCGCCAATAATGTCCACATCCCAAGAATATATATTTTTTAAATGAACTTTCCCCTTTAAGGCAGAAGAGTCCAATTGTTCCAAACAGGCACACCATGAGGTCACTTAGAGTCTACTTGCTGTTGGTCATTCATTTTAGTTTTAAGATGTTGTTTGTGCATTGGAAGAATCTCAGACTCTTCAGTTGTGACTATGCTGGGGTTTTACAAATAAAAAAAGAAAAAGACTTGCATTTATATAGCACCTTTCACAACCACAGGACATTCCAAAGAACTTTGCAGTCAATGAAGTATTTTGGAAGTGTAGTCACTGTTGTAATGTAGGAAACAGGGAATCCAATTGGCACATGGCAAGATCCCACAAGGAGAAATGTAATAATGACCAAATGATCTGCTTTTAGTGATGTTGGTTGATGGATAAATATTGATCAGAATATTTGGTCAACATTGGGGAGAACTTCCCTGCTCTGCTTTGAATAGTATCATGGGATCTTTTATATCCACCTGAGAGGGCAGATGAAGCCTTGGTTTAATGTTTATATTAACAGCAATGAGTTGCAAGTGTGACATAAACTCTGAGTTGTGACAAGTTAGACGCAAGACTTTTTGTATTGAAAGAGCTGTCAATGTTACCTTCTCTAACTACTTACATTCCGAAGTGATGTACCTGGGGTTTGTCATAATTATATATTGTACCCATAAATCACTGACAACATTAACGACATAAAACCTCTTTAAAAAACTGTTTAATTTGGAATCGAATGTGACAGTGGAATGGACTCTGATCTTTCACGGGGGTTGAAGGTTATCAGGGGTAGGTGGAAATGTGGAGTAATCAGTTCAGCCATGAACTTATTGAATGGCGGAGCAGGCTCGAAGGGCCGAGTGGCCTACTCCTGCTCCTAATTTGTATGCTTGTATGTTCTTATGTTCGTACGGTCGTACAGCTGGGAGCTGGATCCAAGTTCAACCAAGTCTGATGAGTTTGGGGAATTTTCAATCCAATTCCTAGTGGGTTTGAAATGGAAAGGTGTCCCACTTGGTGCAATAGAGTGCGCTCTTCTGAGATTGGGGCTGAGGCGTATTGTTGCAGCAGAGTAGAGGGAGCTTGACTCTGGTCTGGCTGTGCTACACCTGACTAGAAGTGCATGATGTTGATACAGTGTTCCTACAACAGAACAAGTTCCATCTTTAGCCCTGACACCTACCTTGATGAGCAAGAGGAACTAAATTTTATGTCTAATTTTAAGAATTTCCCTGAGGCTGGCAAGGGAGAGGTGGGGCTATCCCAGCATTCAAAGCAGTAGTGAAAGCCTTCTATTAATACTATAGGACCTATAGTTCTATTGAAGAATTCTACTCTTATGTTACAGTTACAGAGCTCTGGTTAGACCCCATTGAGAGTACTGAGTTCATTCATGGGTACCAGACCTCAGGAAGGAGATATTGGACTTGGAGTGGGTGCAATGCAGATTCACCAGAACAATGCTGGGACTAAAAGGGTAAAGTTACGAGCACAGTTTGCTTAGACAAGGTTTGTATTCCCTTGAGTAAAGAAGAATAAGGGGTGATTTGATCAAGGTGTTTAAGATAATCAAAAGAGTTAATAGGTTCGATGGAAACTATTTCCTTTGGTGGGGGAGCCAGAACGAGGGGGAATAATCTTAAAATGAGAGCCAGGCCATTCGGAGGATGATGTCAGGAAGCACTTGTCTATGCAAAGGGTAGTGGAAATCTGGCACTCTCTCGCCCAAAAAGCTACTGAGGCTGGGGATCATCTGATAATTTCAAAGCTGCGATTGATAGATTTTTGTTAGGAAAGGTATTATGGAACTAAGGTGGGTGGATGGAGTTAAGATCCAAATCAGCTATGATCTAATTGAATGGCAGAACAGGCTCAAGGGGCTGATTGACCTACTCTTGTTCCTATGTTAGAACAAGCAAGATGACAGGTTTGAACTTATTATTTCCAAGCCCCTGTACAAGTATCCTTCACTACAGATCCTCCGATACATACAGAGCATCAGGTCTATAGACGGGCATAGCTGAAGAGAAGGCAGCTGCAATTTTATCCCAGTTCCTGTCAGACCTGGTTTTACAGGATGAATTGAAACCAGAGGAATCTTTTGCCTTTATAATTGGGGAAGGGTTGTCCAGCTGGTGTTTCTTTCAGTAACCAACATCTGGAAGACTTTTTGAATTCTTTCATGGGATGTGGGCATCACTGGCAAGGCCAGCATTTGTTGTTCATCTCTAATTGCCCTTGACAACTGAATGGCTTGCTAGACTATTTCAGAGGGCAGTTAAGAGTCAACAACGTTGCTGTGGGTCTGCAGTCATATGTAGACCAGACTAAGTAAGGACAGCAGATTTCCTCCCCTAAAGGATATTAGTGAACCTGATGGGTTTTTGCAACAATTGATGATAGTTTCATGGCACCATTACTGAGAGTAGCTTTCAATTCCAGACTTTTATTGATTGATTGATTTCATTTAAACTCCACTAGATGCTGTGGTGGGATTTGAACCCATGTCGCCAAGGGGATCAGCTTTGGCTTCGGGACTACCAGTTCAATGATATTACTACAAAGCCATTGTCTCCCCATGTTGCATCTACTCAGAAAGAGAAACTTTATGAATATACAATCCTGGCGCAGAGTCTCACGTGATGGGAGTGTATGTGAGGAAATCACACTTACACCCACTCATCAAGATTTTCAGTAACAACCACTTGAATTTATATAACATTGTTAATGTATTAAAATGTCCCAAGGAGTTTCACAGGAGCATGTATCACTGAAAGTTTGACAAAGAGCCAGATAAGGAGATACTAGGACAGGTGACCAAAAGCTTGGTCAATGAGGTAGGTTTTAAGGATTGTCTTAAACGAGGAGAGAGAGGTGAAGAGTTAGAAAGATTTAGGGAGGGAATTCCAGAACTTGGGGCCTTGGCAGCTGAAAGCACAGCCACCAATGATAGAGTGATTAAAATTGGGGATGTGTAAGAGGCTGGAATTGGATGTAAAAAAGGATTACTGGTTATAAATGTGGAAGAAATGGGTTGCTTTGTGCGCCATTACACTCAGCAGCGAAAGAAGGAGATCTGAATGAATCTAAAATCATGGAAGATGTGCGCATTTTTCCAAAAAGACATTCGGACAGGTGAGGCTTCACATCTGGAGTAAATATAGCCCACAATGTGTAAAAGCTTTTCTATGTGAATCTTTCTTTCTGCTCTTCGACCTTGCCCAAGGGTTGGCAAGGCTTGTTATCACAAATCACTTCATCTTGTGCCCTACCTGAATATTGGGAAAGAATTCAGGACTGTGAGGCCTTGGGGAACTGAGCCGAGAGCCATCAGCCATCTGCTTGTGTAGCAGCCAATAGATGCCAACTTCAGTTTCTTGCGTTACCTTATCTTTCACAGCCCACTGTCTCGAGTGAAAGTCTGGTCCAACTATGACCAGCTGTTTCCTGGCTATTTTATGCACATCCGTGCACATGCTTATCAAAGTGAAGACATAAAAGTAATAAAGGACCAGGAAATAATCCTCACTTACTCCCAGAGATGCCCTAAAGATCTCCTTGGTAAGACGTCGCACAACATAGGTTAGATTCCGTGGCTCCAGTAATTGGAGCTAGATTCCTTTCTCCACTGCAGATTCATAGGCAAGGAAAGTTGGCAAGAGTCAGAGACACATGGGAGTCAGAAACAAGAAGGAAAAACAGTCGGCTTTTTAAAAAAACTTGTAAAAATTGCTTCTGTTGCATTTTTCTGGTGTGTGTGTTAGCTATTTTATAACATGCAGAATCTGCAATCCCTTGCCACAGAATTTGGTTAGTCTTGCTTGAAATTGGCTTGAGATGCTGCAGAATAGTAAGGAACTTGGGGAAAGCAAGTAAAGCTTTGAAACTCCCTTTATACTGCCTCAACAATTTGGCTCAGCCCGAGATTCAGGATACTGCACCTTACAGGACTAACATTGCATTTTTCCAATTGCCACATTAGCCATCAGCGAATGACATTGTCAATTAGTGTCAAATTAAGGGGACTGAAATTTGTTCAAAGTTCATTTCAGGCAGAATGGGGAGAATAGAGAAGGCTGAGGGGTGATCTAATAGAGGCCTTTAAAATTATGAAAGGGTTTGATAAGTTAGATATGGGGAAGATGTTTCCACTTGCAGGAGAAATCAAAACTAGGGGCTATAAATATAAGGTAGTCGGCAATAAATCCAATAAAGGAATTCAGGAAAAATGTCTTTGCGCAGAGAGTGGTGAGAAGGTGAAACTTTCTACCACAGGGAGCAGTTGAGGTGAGTAGTATAGTTACATTTGAGAGGAAACCAGATAAGCACATGAGGGAGAAAGGAATAGAAGGATATGTTGATGGGGTGATATGAAGAGGGATAGGGGAGGCTCACATACAGCATAAACACTAGACACAGTTGGGCCGAATGGCCCATTTCTGTAAATTTTATGTAATTATTTTCATCCTACCAGGCTGGATTTGAAGCCAGTTTCCAAAGGTGAAAGGACTGATGCACTGTACCACAAGTAACCTGAGTTATGTGTTTTTATCACAGTCTTAGAGTGGAACTGCATACTCTCTCTCTCCCTATCTCCACACTTCACTGCTCACTGAGCAGCCAGTCCTTTGATCAGAGTCAGTTGCACTATTAATAATTCTGACCATGTTGTCAGACACATTGTGAATTTTAAGCTGGAAAAAGACTAGCCAAGCAAGTTATAGTTTTCAAAGGAGGCCCGGTTTTTGTCTAAAAACCAATCTCATTCTACATTTGAAAAGGGAGAAGAACCAGAATCCATGACACTTTCGGCAAGGTGTCAGGTGACCGAATGATGCGACATGCCTTATTGCCTTGTGTTTGTGATAAAAGAAAGAAGATTGAACTAATAGTTTGTAATGAAGATGCAGAGGCCAGTTTTTTCTCTCACCCTCTCCGCATGCCCCAGCCAAAAATGGTTTTGACCTCGCTTGGACGTATTTCCTCTCTAGTTGCCCCGCTACAACCTAATCCAAATGGCCATTCTTCAGATGTGAAGTTTGACAGTGGTTGGGGTTGGGGTGGTTGTGGATAGGAAGGGAAGCTTAACCTAATCAACCCATTGGGAAACTGGTGAGATCAGGTGCAAGGACATCCCATCTGATTGGGGGGGGAAAAAAAAGGAAGACTTCCATTTCTATAGCTCCTTTCACCACCTCGATGTTGCAAAATGCATTACAGTCAATGAAACACTTTTTATGAAGTGCTGCAATGCAGGAAATGAGGCAGCCAATTTGCACATGGCAAGGTCCGACAAACTGCAATGTGATAATGGCCAGATAGTCTGATTTAAAAAAAAAATAATGTTGGGTGAGGGATATATGTTGGCCCAGGATACCGTGGACCACTCCCCTGCTCTTCTGCAAATGGTACAGTGGGATCTTTTATGTCCGCATGAGAGGGCAGAGAGGGACTCAGTGTAACATTGACCCACTAATAGGGAACGTGAGCTAGGATTAGACCGTCGTGAGACAGGTTAGTTTTACCCTACTGATGATGTGTTGTTGCAATAGTAATCCTGCTCAGTACGAGAGGAACCGCAGGTTCAGACATTCGGTGTATGTGCTTGGCTGAGGAGCCAATGGTGCGAAGCTACCATCTGTGGGATTTTGACTGAACGCCTCTAAGTCAGAATCCCCCCTAAACGTTAGTGATTAGTGATCTGACAGTGCAGCACTTCCTCAGTACTGCATTGGGTGCGTCAGCCTAGATTTTTGTGCTTTAGTCTGTGGAATATCAGGTCACAGGTCACAGGAATATCAGGTCACATGTAAAACAGACGTTCCACTCGATCCAGTGGGTTTCCCACCCAGTGTGACAGTTTAAAATTACCCCCCTCCCAGAGCGTCAGCAGGCTGCTCAACCAGTTGGGGCACACCACAGTCAACCCCGATTGTGTATGCTTTCTATGTCCACATAAATCACACTTGGATTACTGTGAACAGGTCTGGCCTCCATATTATTAAAACGACATAGAGACACTGTAGAAGATGCAAAAATGATTTACTAGAATGCTACCAGAACTGAGAGGTTATACCTAGAAGGAAAGATTGAAGAGGTTGGGGCTCTTTTCTCTGGAATAGAGAGCTTTAAGATTCTGAAAGAATTTGATAGGGTAGACGTAGAGAAGATATTTACATTTGCAAGGAGAACAGAACTAGGGGCCATAAATATAAGATAGTCTCTAATAAATCCAATGTGGAATTCAGGAGAAACTTCTTTACTTAGAGAGTGGTGAGAATGTGGAATTCGAGGAGTGGTTCTTAAATTCATAGATGTCTTTAAGGGGAATCTATGTGAACACAGGAGGGAGGAAGGAACGGAAGGCTTTGCAGATGGGGTGTGATGAAGTAGGGTGGGAGGAGACTCGTGGAGCATAAGCACTAGTATGGAGCTGCTGGGCTGAATGGCCTATGTTGAAAATGCTTTGTAACTTTAGAATTTAAGAAATAGGGGCAGGAATAGGCCCATTCAGCCCCTCTAGTCTGCGCTGCCAACATTCAATAAGATCATGAATGATCTTCTACACCAACCTCACCTGACCCTACCCCTATTTCTCTTGATTCCCTTAGTATCCATAAAATCTATCAGTCTTGAATATACTCAACAACTGAGCATCCACAACCCTCTGGGTTAATGAATTCCAAAGATTCATAACCCTCTGAGTGAAGAAATCTCTCTTCATCTCAGTCCTAACTGGCCGATTCTCTTCTGAGACTGTAATTCCGTATTCTAGACTCTCCAGCCAGCGGAAACATCCTCCCAGCATCTATCCTGTCAAACCCCTTAAGAATGTTAGATGTTTAAATAAGATCACCTCTCATTCTTTGAAACTCTAGGGAATATCAGCCTAGTCTATTCAATCTCTCCTCATAGGACAATCCCCTCATCCCAGGAACCAGTCTAGTGAACCTTTGTTGCACTCCCTCTAAGGCTTGCTTAATCTGCAGTCATATCCAGCCCCACTCATCTGTTTCCACAGCAGTTGTCATCAGTAATCATTCGGTGCTGGACCTTTGCTTTCAGAAATTAATTGATTTATTCGCATCAAAGACTTAATTCGTTTTATTTCAGGTCTGTTGTATCAGCACGTGATCGCATAGCCCCGCAGGGGAAGCTGCACTTGAAGGGATTGTGGTTTGGAGACAGGGTTGCAATGGTGCTCCATATTCTCTGATGCACATTCCCTGAGGGCAGAGGACCCAAAGGGTCCCTGTACGTATGAACGTAAGAACATATAAAGTAGGAGCAGGAGTAGGCCACTGAAGAACACAAGAAATATGGGCATAAGTAGACCATATGGCCCATCAAGCCTGCTGCGCCATTCAATAAGATCATGGTTGATCTGATAAAAGAGTAGCTTTGTCTAACTCGCTGTCTGACTGTCTATGGAGGACCTGGAAGACACCGAAGTGTTTTCTTTAAATTCATTCTCGGGAGGTAGGCATCGCTGGCAAGGCTGGCATTTATTGCCCATTCCTAGTTGTCATTGAGAAGGTGGTGGTGGGCCTTTTTCTTGAATCTCTGCAGTCTGTGTGGTGAAGGTGATCCCACAGTATGGATAAGGAGAGAGTTCCAGGATTTTGATCCGGTGACGATGAAGGAAGAGCTGATATATTTCCATGTCAGATTGATGTGTACTTTTCAGGGATACTCTCCGTGGTGGTTTTCCCATTATGTCAGCTGCACTTGTCCTTCTAGTTAGTGGAGGTTTTGGCTTTGGGAGATGCTGTTGAAGAAGTGGAGTGGAGGAGATACAAGGACCCAGCCCTTCTCTATCTGGATTACAGGGGGGAGATGGAGAGAGATGTAGGCTTTCTTTGCCTGTGGTGGAGATATGGAGAGACACAGCCTATCTCTGGGATTAATTGAAACCCAAGCCATCATTGAAGAAGTTTGCGAAAATGTGCTGTGATACCTCTGACCAGCTGGAAACTAAAGCCAGTTGGTCAGCTACCATCAGTGGCCTCTATGCAAAAAAAGATTTCTTCTTAAACGCTTTCTTCTTCTTAGAGATACAGCACTGAAACAGGCCCTTTGGCCCACCGAGTCTGTGCCAACCAAGAACCACCCATTTATTCTAACCCTACAGTATTCCCATATTCCCTACCACCTACCTACAATAGGGGCAATTTACAATGGCCAATTTACCTATCACCTGCAAGTCTTTGGCGGTGGGAGGAAACCAGAGCACCCAGCGGAAACCCACATGGTCACACGGAGAACTTGCAAACTCCGCACAGGCAGTACCCAGAATTGAACCTGGGTCCCTGGAGCTGTGAGGCTGCGGTGCTAACCACTGCGTCACTGTGGATTGGAGGGTTCAGGGTGACCTCCGATCCACAGATCCCAGAAACCCCGTTTTGCTACTTTGACTAAGTGACCACTCTTGACTTGTGCACTCGGGCAATCAGCTGTCATAGAATCTTGGAATCTTTAGAATCCTGTGACAGCTCTTTGAAAGAGCTACTAATAGTCTCATTCCCCTGCTCTTTACCCCTATAGCCCAGTATAGTCAAGCTGGTACAAAAACAAGAAATGCTGGATTCACTCAGCAGGTCTGGCAGCATCTGTGGAAAGAGAAGCAGAGTTAACGTTTCGGGTCAGTGACCCTTCTTCGGAACTCTGAAGGTGAACAAGGTAAAAGAGACAAACGAAAATCCCGTCGGAGAGAAGAGCAGAACTTCTTCAAGGTAGGCATTCCTGGAAGAGAAGTGGCAGTGAATTAAACACTAAAATAAAAGCAAAATACTGCGGATGCTGGAAATCTGAAACAAAAACAAGAAATGCTGGATTCACTCAGCAGGTCTGGCAGCATCTGTGGAAAGAGAAGCAGAGTTAACGTTTCGGGTCAGTGACCCTTCTTCGGAACTCACATAGTCAAGCTGGTGCTGTGCTCACTTGACATAACACATCAGTACACCTTCTGACCCGGGTAATTGGACAGTGATTGAGAAAGTGGGAAGACTGATGAACCTCTGGCCTTCCAACCCAGATCTGCATGAGACAGTG
The DNA here is from genome assembly GCF_036365525.1 of Heterodontus francisci. Classification (NCBI taxonomy): domain Eukaryota; kingdom Metazoa; phylum Chordata; class Chondrichthyes; order Heterodontiformes; family Heterodontidae; genus Heterodontus; species Heterodontus francisci. The sequence goes on from NC_090406.1 coordinate 7,412,315, forward strand.
CACAGAAGCCCTATATTTAAGAGTCTGATATTGCTTCAAAGTATCGAATCCCAGGCCCACACTGACAGGGTTAACATCAAGAAGGTTCAACACCGGAGGGATATTTTGATTAATGATTTCGGAAGTTTATCTCAAAGCAATTCTGCTCCTTGTTGAAGCTGTTTCAATTACAGAATAATACTTTTTTTTTGCATTTCAAGGTATATTGTCAGATGCATTCTTTAAGCATAACTGAATCACACAGGAACATTTGAAGCAATTTCCTACAGCCTGTTTATTCCATCTCAGATAAAAGGAATTGCTTTTTATAAAGACTGTAATTTTCTGTTTCCATCTGCGTTTCTGTTTTTTTTTTCTGTTGCAAATGCTTTTAAGAATTTGAGGTGGAATTTTCAGGTTTAGAATTTAGGGAATTGAGGTCTCTGGCAGGGAGAGCATGTGGAGAAGGGAACTGAGCCACGGTTTCAGTTACGGTTGCCAACTCTGGTTGGACATGTTCCTGGAGGTGTCACCTCATGACCTCCTGCCTCCAACCACCCTGCCCCTACACTCTCGCCATTGGTTGCCCAACGTGTCCATCCTAGCAGTGACCCGCCTTCCCACAGCCAATTGGAAAGCAAGCAAACCCTTCATTACCCAATTGGATGAAAGTTTCCTCTGTCAGTAGGTGCTATTCCTGATGGTTTCACGACATGACCTCTCACCTCTAGCCTTCTCGTCCAAACGGCCTGTTTGCCCATCTCAGATGTTAACATAACCAATAACTAAAGTGGCAAAGATTTTTCTTAAGCTTTTGTAATGCCCCTATGATTTTTCTAGTGGGATTTGTTTGTTGCAGAGTTCAGGAAAATTCCTGGAATCTCCAGGCAATCCTGGAAGATTGGCATCCCTCTTTCAGGTCTTGACCTCCAGAAAGTGCTGTGTGTTGGGGGACGAGTCAGACTTGGACAAGATTGGGGTCAGTTGAGGGGTGACCCTAATGGATAAATACTCCACCAACACTCAAAGGTAAACTTTCCTCAACTTTGGTCCTGCAAAATTCCCACTTTCCTGAATTTCAATGGCTTGCTAGGTCTCTCTGTCCCTTTTTACATTGCTTCTGGGACAATTTCAGGAGGAAGGCATCAGGGTGCAGAGCTAGATTCACACCGATGAGGCAAGGAGAGGAGTGGAGGGGAGGTGGCTGAGGGCATTCCTGGTCTCTCGGGCAGGGTTCTGGAGGAACATCAGCAGCTGTGGAACTGTACCCCAAAACTGAGTTACTTTTTCTCCCTCCTCTCCAAAATATGTAAGGGTGAGTAGGGAGGCATTAGGGGCAGACTGCAAACCACTTTGCCCATTTTTCAACAACAGGATTCAGAGGAGATGCAGTAGAATTATAGCAGGGATGAAAGACTTTCAGTTACATCAAGAAGCTGGGGATGGTCTCCTGAAAGTGGAGAAAATTTAAGGGGGATTTGATTGAGGCATTCAAAATCATGAAAGGTTTTGATGACACAAATAGGGAGTGGTAGAAGGATCAGTAATCAGAGAAAACATATTTAAGGTAATTGGCAAAAGAACCAGAGGCGAGATAAGAGAAAAGAAAATTTACACTTGTGATTTGGAATGAGCAACCTGAAAGGGTGGCGGAAGCAGATTGATTAATAACTTTCAAAGGGAATTGAATATGGAGTTGAAAAGGAAGCAAAATGTTGGGCAATGGAGAAAGAGCAAGGAAGTGAATAGCTCTTTCAAACAGCCAGCACAGACACAATGGGTTGAATGGCCTCCATCTCTGCTTTGTCATTCTATTATTCCATGATTCTATGATTCTATGAACATGGATGTGACCATCACTTATTGAAGTCATGGATGCCAGAGGTGCCTCTACCTAGTGACTGGTGACCTCAGCTTTGTAAAGCACCTGGCACAATCAGGCAGAAAGCTGGCTCCCAAATCTTTATCAGCCCAGTTTTTGCTGCAACACAGAGCATCTCGTGGCACAGCCCCTGTTAGTCAGACCTGTTCGAGCATGTTTAGATTGAAAAAAAAAATTCCCACTAAATTGCTGGAATCCGAGCTGATAACAGCATGGTGAGGGTAATGGGGAACATCTGGGACCTTAGTGAAAGACAGGACCAGCAGTCTATCTCCATACAATGAGATTTAAGGATTGAGAAAGAAATAGAGGAAGGATGAGAAGGAGGATGAATTAGAATCAAATCAGGTGCAGAAAGGGAAATAGAGATCAGGAAAAACAATTGGATTAAAAGAGATAAGAGACAGAAAGGAAAAGTGAGAAATTTAAAAAATCTCCAACAACAATACACAACCTGAAGGAATGAAACTTTTAATTGTTCACTATCTGGACCAGAGGGATTAATTGGCAGTCATTAACAATTAGCATGTCGTTAAATGGGTACTTGCACTGTTAATTACTGGACTTCATTTTCTGTGGCAAGTTTAATGGCAATTAATGTGTAAATGCAGCAACTTCATGAAAATCAGTGGGAGGCTAAGGGCAAGATGCCAGCAACTCATGGCAATTCACAACTTCTGGGGAATCACTTCCTTGCTACAAACAGCTAGTTCATTTGCATGTTAATAATGCCTATGTACTGTTTTCTTCAGCAAGTTCTGGGACATTTATTTTCTCTGTGTATAGAAAAAAAATCTGCCTGCTACAGGTCTGAACTCGACAACTTCCTGGGATCCGGGTCAGAATGGGGGCCTTGGAGTAAACACTCTTCAATCAGCATGTGTTGTGTGTCATTCCATTTCCTGTTTGCATGGAAAATGAAATCAGACAGAATGTATCTAACCTGTACTGTACCTGCCCTGGGGAGTGTTTGATGGGGACAGTGTAGCGGGAGCTTTACTCTGTATCTAACCCCCGTGCTGTACCTGCCCTGTAAGTGTTTGATGGGGACAGTGTAGCGGGAGCTTTACTCTGTATCTAACCCCCGTACTGTACCTGTCCTGGGAGTGTTTGATGGGGACAGTGTAGCGGGAGCTTTACTCTGTATCTAACCCCCGTGCTGTACCTGCCCTGTAAGTGTTTGATGGGACAGTGTAGAAGGAGCTTTACTCTGTATCTAACCCGTTCTGTACCTGCCCTGTGAGTGTTTGATGGGGACAGTGTAGCGGGAGCTTTACTCTGTATCTAACCCCCGTACTGTACCTGCCCTGGGGAGTGTTTGATGGGGACAGTGTAGCGGGAGCTTTACTCTGTATCTAACCCCCGTACTGTACCTGCCCTGGGGAGTGTTTGATGGGGACAGTGTAGCGGGAGCTTTTCTCTGTATCTAACCCCCGTGCTGTACCTGCCCTGTAAGTGTTTGATGGGACAGTGTAGAAGGAGCTTTACTCTGTATCTAACCCGTTCTGTACCTGCCCTGTGAGTGTTTGATGGGACAGTGTAGAGGAGTTTTACTGAAGTGGAAGTGTTCTATTTCCCTGCAAGAACATTGCTTTGCTCACTGACAGCAAGATTTACACAAAAGGAACAAAAATCTCTTTCTAACTTTAATGACTCCATAGTTGATGTTAAATTCACCTGATGATTACTTACACCCCTGAACATCTTCAATGCTGAAGATTCAAAGCCAGATATTTATTTACACTTCTTCAAGCACTTCAAAGATCAATGTGGAAAGATCTTTGAGTTTGAGCTGGTGCAAGAGCCGATTGAGACATGGTGTGAAAGAAGGAATCCTAGATGAAGTAAAAGGCAGGTGGAAGTGGGTTTCACAGGAATAAAGGAATGTCTTTGGTAAAGGTAACCTTTCATTGTGAGAGTACTGTTGAGGGAACACATCAAAGAGCAGAATCACATTCACGTTGCGTTCTTCCTCTCTGGAGGGGAACGAGGTACAGGCTGAAGAAACATAGCCCGAGACTTTGCAAGCAAAGAAAAGCACTGAGGCAATGGAACACACAACTCCGCAGGGTGCAATTATACTCCAGAAAGTGCCTTGTTCTTACTCAAATAAAAATAGTACATGCTGGAAATAGACAGCAGACCAATCTGCATCTGGGAAAAGAAAGAATAACTTCATGTCTTAGGTCTGAATCTTGCCACAGAACAAACAATTTCCTGTATATATGTAAATATAATCAGGTGCTGTTGGCATATTGTGTAGTGCCCACTTTTGATTCTGCAGTGCTCTTTGATTAAAGAGAGAGTGACTCTGTTACTGTCTTACATATGAACATACGAATTCGGAGCAGGAGTAGGCCACTCGGCCCTTTGAGCCTGCTCCGCCATTTAATAAGTGCATGGCTGAACTGATTATTCCACATTTCCACCTACCTCTGAAAACCTTCCAGCCCCTTGCTAATCAATAATCTATATACCTCTGCCTTAAAAATATTCAAATACTCTGTTTCCACCGCCTTTTGTGGAAGAGAATTCCAAAGACGCATTACCCTCTGAGTGAAAAAATTTCTCCTCATCTCTGTCTTAAATGGGCGACCCCTTATTTTTAAACAGTGACCCCTAGTTCTAGATTCTCCCACAAGGGGAAGCATCCTTTCCACATCCACCCTGTTAAGACCCCTCAGGATCTTTTATGTTTCAATCATGTCGTCTCTTACTCTTCTAATCTCCAGCAGATGCAAGCCTAGCCTGTCCAACCTTTCCTCATAAGACATCCTGTCCATTCCAGGTATTAGGAAACCTTCTCTGTACTGCCTCCAACGCATTTACATCCTTCCTTAAATAAGGTGATCAGGACCGTACACAGTACTCCAGATGTGGTCTCATCAATGCCCTGTATAGCTGAAGCATAACCTCCCTACTTTTGTATTCAATTCCCCTCATGATACAAATAACATTCTATTAGCTTTCCTAATTACGTGCTGTACATGCATACTAACCTTTTATGATTCATGCACTAGGACACCCAGATCCCTCTGCATCTCAGAGCTCTGCAATCTCTCACCATTTAGATAACATGCTGCTTTTTTATTCTTCCTGTCAAAGTGGAAAATTTCACACCTTCCCACATTATACACCACTTACCAGGTCTTTGCCAATTCACTTAACTTATTGTCATGGTCCTGTCATTTTTTTCCCCAGGAATATGCGATGTACCTTTAAGGCTTGCAAAGGATCAGTACTGCTTTAAGAACCAGCAGGCCTCCGGAGTTACTGAGAAGATGCATTTTCAGTGCCTTGGATACAGCCATTCGGAGGCTGTGATTCAAAGGGTGCATTCTTGTTAACATGGATACAGCCGCTTGGATTGAGCATCATGCGATACATTTGTTACAATTCAATTTTGAACTGGCTATATCCCTTTGTAGCCTCCTTATGTCCTCTTCACAAGTTACTTTCCTACCTATCTTTGTGTCATCAGCAAATTTAGCAACTATACCTTCGGTCCCTTCATCTAAGTCATTTATATAAATTGTAAAAAGTTGAGGCCCCAGCACAGATCCGTGTGGCACACCACTCGTTACATCTTGCCAACCAGAAAATGACCCATTTATGCCTACTCTCTGTTTCCTGTTAGCTAGACAATCTTCTATCCATGCCAGTATGTTACCCCCTACACCATGAGCTTTTATTTTCTGCAATAACCTTTGATGTGGCACCTTATCAAATGCCTTCTGGAAATCTTGACCAACCTTTCCTTGATATGTTTTGTCCAACTAATGGAAAAATAACTCAAGCGAAGGACAGAGATTGTGGAGGGCAGTAAAGGAGTCCTAAAGTCAATCATAATTCATAAGGCAGTTTGATTTTGGTAACAATTCCTTCAGTTTAGTGCTTCTCTTATGCGACAAAACTGTTGTGAGACGAAGAATGTTTGTGTGGAAACCAATGATTGGAACTGGTCCCAATCTTTGGCTCCCAATCTCTGGCATGGACTTGATGGGCTGAATGGCCTCTTTCTGTGCCATAAATGACTCTAGAGAGGGAGGTCTACATTAGCCTAGGATCTAGAAACCATCTTGTTCAGAAAATAAATGGTTTGCCTACAAATTGGGCAGTTTGAGGCACGGAGGCAAGTGCGGCGAAACTGTTTCAGCCACTGTGTTGTGGTTTAAGTCATCAGGGACCATCGAACCTGATGGTATAAATGCATTTCTCAAGTGTGAAGGGATCTGGTGAGAAGGTGAGCGGGTGGGTTAAAACTTCTTAAAAAGAGACTAATCCAACATAATCCTCACATAGGAATCAATGAGAATTAGTTGGGGGGGGGGGGGGCGGGTGAGGGGGGGGGTTGGCGGTTGTCATAAAAAACTGGCTGAGGAAAGTGAGTGGTAGAAACAACAACAACACTTTGCATTTATATAGTGCTTTTAATGTAGTAAAAATATCCCAAAGCACTTCACAGGAGCGATTATGAAGCAAAGTTTGACATCGAGACACAAAAGATGAAATTAGAACAAGTGAGGTAGGTTTTAACAAGCATATTAAAGGAGGAGAGAGAAGGTAGAGAGGTTCAGTGAGGGAATTCCAGAGCTTAGGGCCCAGGCAGCTGAAGGCACAGCCGCCAATGGTGGAGCGATTAAAATCAGGGATGGGCAAGAGACCAGAATTAGAGGAGCACAGATATCTTGGAGGGTTGTGGGGCTGGAGGAGGTTACAGAGATAGGGAGGGGTGAGGCCATGGAGGGATTTGAAAACAAGGATGAGAATTTTAAACTAGAATTGTAAAGTGGCGAAAGGAAATATATAGGAACAGGAAGAGGCCATTCAGCCCCTCGAGTTTGATCCACCATTCAATTAGATCACAGCTGATCTTTGCCTCATTTCCATTTACCCAGCCTTTGTTCTATATTCCTTGATAACCATACCTATCAAAAAATCCATTGATCTCTGTCTTGAAAGCTTCAATTGACCTCCCAGCATCTGCAATTTTTTGGGAGTTTTTGATTTTCACTGCCTTAAAAGCAAAAGAGATTGTTGACACTGACAAGACAGATCAAAATAATTTAAATTAAGTCACGTTTTAAAGATTGAATAGCATCTTTAAGAGATAAGTGGAGAGAAGCATCCTAGGCAGAATAAGGAACTGGCACCAAAGACAACTGTGTGAGAAAAAAAATCAAGATGTTGGTGAATTATGATCTATACTATAGACATTGGTTAATGAAGCAAGGACAAAACTCAGAGTTTTATTGGGGAACTGTGTTTTATATTACATAGGATCACATACAATGTACAGCACTGAAACAGTCTATTTGGCTCAACAAGTCTGTGCCAGCATTTATTCTCCTCCCAACCTACTTCATCGAACTTTAATCAGTATATCCTTCTATTCCATTCTTCCTCGTGTGTTTATCCAGCTTCCCCTTAAATGCATCTATGCTGTTCACTGCAACCACTCCGGTGGTAGCGAGTTCCACATTCGCTCTACAGTCTGGTTAAAGAGTTTCTCCAGAATTTCCTATTGGATTTATCAGTAACATCAGGAAACCTCTTCACTACATCTAGCTTTAAAAATGAATTTTCTTAATGAAATATCTTTTTTTCCAAACACATGATGCATCAACGTCACATCCAAGTATATCCCTTTGGTGCAATGTCATTTTCTTCATCCTCTACAAATGCTCCTGCAGGCAGGTGGCCCTACTTTAAATAGCTGGTTGTGTCAGCTTGGTTCAATTGCTAGCACTCTCACCTGTGGACGAGTGGAAGCTTAGTGAGTTTGAGGTGTTACACAGGTTTTCTCACCTTCCAACCCCGTGTCCTCTACCACAGAGAAAGACAAAAAAAAGGAGTAATGTTACGGGATCCCCATCAATTCCAAGCCACATGCCACTCTGAGTTGGACACCATCAAGGCCCTTCACAACAGCGTTATCAAACAATATTTGACACCAAGCCACATAAGGAGATATTGGGGCAGATGACCAAAAGCCTGCTTAAAAGAGATGGGCTTTAAGGAGGGCCTTAAAGGAGGAGCGAGAGGTTGGGAGATGAAAAGATTTAGGGAGGCAATTCCAGAGCTTTTGGATCAGCTGTGGTCGTAGTGAATGGAGGAGCAGGCTCGAGGAGATGTGTGGCCTAATCCTGCTCCTATTTCTTATGTTCTTATATTCGCTGAGTCAAGATCCTGGAATTCCCTATCTCACACCATCACCAAGTGGACAACAGCAGATGAAGGAGAAGGATCACCACCATTTTAGGGCAGCTAAGGGACAGGCAATAAACGAGATCCAGGGAGCATAACTCACGGCTCAAGAACAAATAAAAAAGTGGCTGATATTCCAGTGCAGCCCTGAAACAAAATACTTCATCGGCTGTAAAGCAATACGGGACATCCTGAGGTAGTGAAAGCGTGATTGAAATGCAAGTCTTTCTTTCTTGTCTTTTCATTGTCAGATGTACTGTGAGGGCAAAATTCTTTTCCTGTTCTTGCTTTGGTGGTTCAGTTGCCATTAAAGATCTTCTGACAATATTCAAAAGAGAGTAGGGAGTTCATCTGATGCCCTGGACAAAATTCTTCCCTCAACTAACACCACCCCTGCTTATTCACCTCAGCCCTGTTTGTTAGTGTGCAGAATGGCTGCCATTCTGTATTAGGATTACATAACAACAGTCCGGCACTCCAAACATAATTAATTGTGCCAAACGCTTTGTGGCATTGTAAGATTCTTCAACTATCTCCGTCTCTCTCTCTCTGCCTTTAAGTCACTTCTTAAAACCTATCTCTTTGATAAAGCTGGGTATCCTTGTTCGTGAGTCACCAAAAGCTAGCATGCAGGTGCAGCAAGCAATTAGGAAGGCAAATGGTATGTTGGCCTTCATCGCAAGGGGTTTTGAGTACAGGAGTAAAGAAATCTCGCTGCGATCGTATTGGTGAGAGCGCACCTGGAGTATTGTGTACAGGTTTGGTCTCCTTATCTAAGGAAGGATATACTTGCCATAAAGGGAGTGCAAAGGAGGTTCACCAGCTTAATCCCTGGGGTGGTGGGATTGTCTTATGATGAGAGATTGAGGAAACTGGGACTGTATTCTCTAGAGTTTCGAAGAATGAGAGGTGATCTCATTGAAACTTACAAAATTCTTACAGGGTGTGACAGGGTGGATGTGGATAGGATGTTTCCCCTGGCTGTGAGTCTAGAACCAGGGGCAGACCATTTAAGACTGAGATGAGAGGAATTTCTTCACTCAGAGGGTGGTGAATCTTTGGAATTCTCTACACCAGAGGACTGTGGAAGCTCAATCATTGAACATGTTCAAGACAGAAATCAATGGATATCTGGATACTAATGCCATCAAGAGATATGGGGATAGTGCGGGAAAGTGGCGTAGATGTAGATGATCAGCCATGATATAATTGAATGGTGGAGCAGGCTCGATGGGCTGAATGGCCTACTCCCGCTCCTTTGTTCCTATGGTCCTAAGCTGTTGGTCACCTGTCCTAATATTTCCTTATGTGGCTCAATGTCAAATTTTATTTGATGTTCCTGTGAATCACTTTGGGACATTTTTAATATGTTAAAGTGATTATGTAAACGTATGTTACTGTTGTATCTATCCTGTGCTGTTCACAGATTTAAAGCATTGGGCAAAAGGGGGTGTGCGAGGAAGAACTTTTTTACGCAGCGAGTGGTAATGATCTGGAACTCGTTGCCTACGAGGGTGTTGGAAGTGGAGATGATCAATAGTTTCAAAAGCCGGAGGGTATGGAACTGATGGGATTGCTCTACAGAGAGCTGGCATGGACTCGATGGGCCAAATGGCCTCCTTCTATCTGTAATAGCTCCAAGACTCTATTTTTGTTTCTTTTTCTCTCAGCCAGTTGAGAGTCAGTGATAAATGTTTTGGAATAAGGTGTCCACTCCAATTTCAGATACAGATATCCTATTCTTTTTACAATGTAAAAGTGATATTGTTGGGGTTAGTAGTAACCAACCAAACACAGTTAAGTAAGAGACTACATGGTAGATGTTTCAGCTTTCATTAAGAAGTCATCTCAACATTGACATGGTGATATAACCAATCAGCCTGCCGATCCATACCAGATGCTCCACCTTCTTTGGCCTCCTTGTCTCGAGAGACAATGGGTAAGCGCCTGGAGGTGGTCAGTGGTTTGAGCAGCAGCGCCTGGAGTGGCTATAAAGGCCAATTCTAGAGTGACAGATCTTCCACAGGTGCTGCAGATAAAATTGGTTATCGAGGCTGTTAAACAGTTGGCTCTCTCCTTGCGCTTCTGTCTTTTTTCCTGCCAACTGCTAAGTCTCTTCGACTCGCGACACTTTAGCCCCGCCTTTATGGTTACCCGCCAGCTCTGGCGATCGCTGGCAACTGACTCCCATGACTTGTGATCAATGTCACAGGACTTCATGTCGCGTTTGCAGACGTCTTTAAAGCGGAGCCATGGACGGCCGGTGGGTCTGGTACCAGTGACGAGCTCGCTGTACAATGTGTCCTTGGGGATCCTGCCATCTTCGTGCGGCTCACATGGCCAAGCCATCTCAGGCGCCGCAGGCTTAGTAGGGTGTATATGCTGGGGATGTTGGCCGCCTCGATGACTTCTCTGTTGGAGATACGGTCGTGCCACCTGATGCCGAGGATTTTCTGGAGGCAGCGAAGGTGGAATGAATTGAGACGTCGCTCTTGGCTGACGTACGTTGTCCAGGCCTCGCTGCCGTAGAGCAAGGTACTGAGGACACAGGCTTGATACACTTGGACTTTTGTGTTCTGTGTCAGTGCGCCATTTTCCCACACTCTCTTGGCCAGTCTGGACATAGCAGAGGAAGCCTTTCCCATGCGCTTGTTGATTTCTGCATCGAGAGACATGTTACTGGTGATAGTTGAGCCTAGGTAGGTGAACTCTTGAGCCACTTCCAGAGTGTGGTCACCGATATTGATGGATGGAGCATTTCTGACGTCCTGTCCCATGATGTTCATTTTCTTGAGGCTGATGGTTAGGCCAAATTCATTGCAGGCAGCCGCAAACCTGTCGATGAGTCTGTTGTTCACGGCATTTCCCCTGTAGCTGGCGAAGAGAGAACAGCATGTCAATGGTGGATCTCTCTGCTCGAAAGCCACACTGTGCCTCAGGGTAGACACTGTCAGCCAGCTTCTGGAGCCTGTTTAAAACGACACGAGCGAAGACTTACCCCACTATGCTGAGCAGGGAGATTCCACGGTAGTTGTTGTAGTCACCGCGGTCACCCTTGTTCTTATAGAGGGTGATGATATTGGCATCGCGCATGTCCTGTGGTACTGCTGCCTCATCCCAGCACAGGGAAAGCAGTTCCTGCAGAGCTGAAAGCATAGCAGACTTGGCACTCTTGTTTATTTCAGGGGTAATGCCATCCTTCCCAGGGGCAGAAGCCCCACCACTCAATGAATTATCTTGTTGTTCGAGCAAGCTAATTGTACCCAATGAGATAACCTGCCAATTGTGCTGCAAGAGTTAATGAAAGCCTATCTCTTTTCTCATTATAAATTGGCCTGTTAACCTCTCAATTCCTTGGGACATTAAGAAATTGAAACATCAATTGGCCGGTTTGCGTCAGTTTGGCTTTTTATTGACACAAACTGACTGTTGCGGTTTGAGTGTGCTGTCAGTTGAATCAGGCAGTGTGTGGGACTACCTCAAGGAGATTGTCTTGGGCCAGATTAGATCAGCACTGCTACAATTCAAATGTTTCTAGACTTAATTTTCCCTGTTTAATGTTGGTAGAGAGCCAATGATGTTGTTGAATCATTTCTAATATGAAAGTTAATTGGTGTTGAGATGACAGTGAGTGCAGCTCTGGGTATCCGGGACATTTCTCTGGCTAGATTTCAAGAGGGAGTCGACAGTATAACTGGGACCTGTCTGCCATGTTTCACTATATAAATACACTTGCACTTATGCTGAAACATCATAAATCATTTCTCTCAATGAATTCTTGTTATGTTGACAAATGTTGCAGTGAAGAGGTGGGTGATCTGCCGTCGCTGGTCCTGGTTGAGGGAGGATTATGACCAAGAATGCCTTGCTCGTTGACCTACTTTCGCTCCTTGTCTGGCAACATCTCAGTTTAAAAATTCTCATCCTTGTTTTCAAGTCCCTGCTTGGCCATAACCCTCCCTATCTCTGCAACCTCCTTCAACCCTCCGAGATTCCTGCGCTACTCCAATTCTGGCCTCTTCTGCACTTCTGATTATCATCGCTCCACCATTGGTGGCCGTGCCTTCAGCTGTCTGGACTCTAAGCTCTGGAATTTCCTCTCTAATCCTCTTCCCCCCCCCTCTCTCTCTCTTCCCTTAAGACACTCCTTAAAATCTAACTCTTTGACCAAGCTTTTGGTCACCTGCCCTAAAATCTCCTTATGTGTCTCAGTGCCAAGTATTTGCTTGGTAACACTCCTGTGAAGCACTTTGAGATGTTTTGTTGTGTTAACGGTGCTACATAAATGCAAGTTGTTCTTGCTGTTGAATAGTGCTGTGGGATCTTTAAGATCCACCTCCACAGGCAGTTAGTTTAATATCTCATGAATTTTCAGGGTGCCATCATATAACAGGCTGCAGCTTGAGGAGAGCATTTATTTAGACAAAGACCTTCAATGGAGATAAAAAGAAAAAAAGAAAGACTTTCATTTATATAGTGCTTTTTCACGGCCACCAGATGTCTCAATGTGCTTTACAGCCAATGAAGCACTTTTGAAGTTTAAAGCGCTTTGAGACTGGTGATCGTGAAAAGTGCTATATAAATGCAAGTCTTTTTTTTATATCTCCTTTGTAGGACTTTATCTAAACAAGAGCTTGCCTCAAGCTGCAGCCTGTGATATGACGCCACCCTGAAAGTTCATGGCACACGGTCGGGACCCGAGCAGATCTGAGAACTTAGACTTGACAAAGACAACAACATTTCTACTGCCGAATTCTTAGAGAATATGTTATGAGTAGATATGATGCATGAAAAAATAAGAATTGACAGGAATGCTGTAGATGGCACTCAAGAAGTTGACAGCAAGTGACAATTTTGTGAACAAGTTACAGGCAATAAATTAAGACTTTACATAGAGCTGCTCACAGCTGGGAGACAGAAAGATAAATTCTAATGCTGGTGAGAGCCAGAACTTGTTTGCTTCGAAAATCACACTGGCTTATGATGATACATAAATCTCATTACTCTAGGGAGGGTGGGTGGTCCTGATTACAATGATGCTTGCTTCTTGAATTGAGGGTCTGTTGTGGCAGCAGGCGTGAAGGTAGTAATAGAGAATGTTAGCAGGTGTCTTGTTCCTTGTTGTATTACTGCAACATCTGGCAGGGTCCATACTGCTGTTCCTGGCTGGACGATGAATAATTATCAGGGGGTGAAACAAGTTACAATTAAATTTTTTTTTGTTTTAGTTAACGCCAAAAGAATCTGGGGCAAAAGCAAAATATTGTGGATGCTGGAAATGTGAAATAAAGAATGGAAATGGTCGAAATACTCAGACAGCATCTGTGGAGAGAGAAATAGAGTTAAAACATTTCGGATTGGTGATGTATCAGAACTGAGGTAGGTCAGAGTGAGTGGGTTCTCCTCTAACTCTGGCTCTTGTGCATTCCTCATTTCCTTTGTCTCAGCATTGGGGACTGTGCCTTTAGCCTGCATAGCTCTAAGCTTTGAAATTCCCTTGGCAAACTTCTCTGCCTCTCCACCTGGAGTATTGCGCATTATAGGAAGGATGTGGAAGCTATGGAAAGGGTGCAGAGGAGATTTACTAGGATGTTGCCTGGTATGGAGGGAAGGTCTTACGAGGAAAGGCTGAGGGACTTGAGGTTGTTTTCGTTGGAGAGAAGGAGGAGGAGAGGTGACTTAATAGAGACATATAAGATAATCAGAGAGTTGGATAGGGTGGATAGTGAGAGTCTTTTTCCACGGATGGTGATGGCAAACACGAGGGGACATAGCTTTAAGTTGAGGGGTGATAGATATAGGACAGATGTCAGAGGTAGTTTCTTTACTCAGAGAGTAGTAGGGGCGTGGAACGCCCTGCCTGCAACAGTAGTAGACTCGCCAACTTTAAGGGCATTTAAGTGGTCATTGGATAGACATATGGATGAAAATGGAATAGTGTAGGTCAGATGGTTTCACAGGTCGGCGCAACATCGAGGGCCGAAGGGCCTGTACTGCGCTGTAATGTTCTAATGTTCCACCTCTCTCTCTCCTCCTTTAAGGTGCTCCTTTAAACCTATCTCTTTGGCTAAGATTTTGATCGCCTATCCTAATACCTCCTTATATGGCTTGGAGTTAATTTTTGTTTGATAACACTCCTGTGAAACATCTTGGGATGTCTTACTACATTAAAGGCACTATATAAATGCAACTTGATGTTGTCAAGCTTCTAGTGGGCTTGAGTGTGCAAAACTGCAAAATTTCCACATTAAACTAGTGATCTCACTCGGAGAGATGATAAGGCTGGTAGAACTATAACTGTAACATTAATGTAGTCGAGGGTTGCTCTTCTGAGGTTGAGGGTAGTGCTTGGATCTTATTTCCACCTGTGTAACATCGCCCACCTTCATCCCTGCCTCAGCTTGTCTGCTGCTGAAACTCTCATTCATATCTTCATTATTTGTAGACTTGACTATTCCAACTCTCACCCGGCCAGTCTCTCATTTTCCACCCTCCATAAACCTTAGCTCATCCAAAACTCTGCTGCTTGTATCCTAACTCTCATCAAGTCCCATTCACCCAACACCCCTGTGCTCAGCTGTCTTGGCCTTAAGTCATAGAGTGATAGAATCATACAGCACAGAAACAGGCCCTTCGGCCCATTGTGTCTGTGCCAGCCATCAAAAAGTTCAGCAATTCCCTTCCTCAATCTCTCTAGCTCTTTTAAGAGCCTCCTTGAAAGCTACCTCTTCTCCAAGCTTTTGGTTGCTTCTCCTAATGGCTCCTTCTTTGGCTCGGTGTTTGATAACACTCCTGTGAAGCACCTTGGGATATTTTACTATGTTTAAGGCGCCACATAAATGCAAATTGTTGCTGTTGTTGAGTGGAGGAAAATTGGAGAAGTGAAAGGAAAAGAATTGCAGTGGAATAAGGAAAATTACTCCATTGTTCTGGCTTTAAGTGGGCCGAATGCAATGAGAAGACTTTGAGATTCCAGCTTTGTGACTGGGATCAAAATCTATGTGTCCCCGTATTAATTTTCTCTTGAAGCTCTCAGCAAGCAGTATCTGAAAATCACCAAGGAGCACGATTTTGATGGACAACTTGTGAGGATTTACACCGGATGGATCCTCTCCTTGAAGCAGTGTGAAATAAATCGACTCGAGTGTCTCCAGTATGATTAGGTTTCTGCTTTGCTCCATTTTAAATCACAGATGTTCTTTATTTCCTGAAGCACTAACTGCTACGTTGAAGAACAAAACAACTGGTGCACGCCACACTAACGTGGAGCAGTTTCTCAGTCTATATCCACATTCCCAATGTTTAGACAATTTCTGTCATTTATATAATCAGCCTTAGTTGAAAGGCCTGTCAATGAGAACAAATCTGGAAAAGACTATCCTTTTGGATAAACTAAACCCCTATCTACCCACTTAGTCCCTAATTCCCCTTTCCCTCTAGAAACACAGCTATTTTCTCCTGGACCATGCTTCTTTTCTGCTTCGAAACTTTACCCTGGTAACTTGATTGCACAATGTTCAGTGCCATTCGTGACTCCTCAGATACTGAAGCAGTCCATGTAGAAATTCAACAAGACGTGGACAATATCCAGGCTTGGGCTGATAAGTGACAAGTAACATTCATGCCACACAAGTACCAGGCAATGACCATCTCCAACAAGAGAGAGTCTAACCATCTCCCCTTGACATTCAATGCCATTACCATCGCTGAATCCCCCACTATCAACATCCTAGGGGCTACCATTGACCAGAAACTAAACTGGAGTATCCATATAAATACCGTGGCTACAGGAGCAGGTCAGAGGCTAGGAATCCTGCGGCGAGTAACTCATATCCTGACTCCCCAAAGCCTGTCCACCATCTACAAGGCACAAGTCAGGAGTGTGATGGAATACTCTCCACTTGCCTGGATGGATGCAGCTCCAACAACACTCAAGAAGCTCGACACCATCCAGGACAAAGCAGCCCGTTTGATTGACGCCCCATCTACAAACATTCACTCCCTCCACCACTGACGGACAGTGGCAGCAGTGTATGCCATCTACAAGATGCACTGCAGCAATGCACCAAGGCTCCTTGGACAGCACCTTCCAAACCCGCGACCTCTACCAACTAGAAGGATGAGCAGCATTTGCAAGGGAACATCATCACCTGCAAGTTCCCCTCCAAGTCACACACCATCCTGACTTGGAACTATATTGCCGTTCCTTCACTGTCGCTGGGTCAAAATCCTGGAACTCCCTTCCTAACAGCACTGTGGGTGTACCTACCCCACATGGACTGCAGTGGTTCAAGAAGGCAGCTCGCCACCATCTTCTCGAGCAATTAGGGATGAACAATAAATGCTCGCCTGGCCAGTGGCACCCACATCCCATGAATGAATAAAAAAAAACTTGTGCCACACTTGTTCCTAATTGGTCTCCCACTTTTTTACCCTCTGTGAACTTGAGGTCAGCCAAAATTCTGCAACCCCCGTGTTCTAACTTGCACCAATTCCCATTCATCCATTACTCCTGTGCTCGCTGACCTACACTGGCTCCTGGTCAAGTAACGCCCCATCCTTACTTTCAAATCCCTCCTTATCTCTGTAATAAGACTGAAAATACTCAGCAGGTCAGGGAGGACGAGAGCTCAGGTCATTAGAACTGGGAAAAGTTAGAAATTTTGGGGTTTTAAGCAAGCAAAAGGGGAGAGGGTAGGACGAACAAAAGGGAAGGTCTGTGATGGGGTGGAAAACAGGAGAAATTAAATGACAGAAGTGTTGGTGTAAGGCCAAAGGGAGTGGTAATGGGACAAGTAGGGAAAAATGTGTCTAGAGGAGGTGTTCACGGCAGAATGATAAAAAGCTGCCATCTGAAAGCAAAGACAAGAGAAAAATGAGACTAAAAGCAAAACCTGCAGAGAAAAAGGGAACAGAATGGGAGACAGAAGTTACGGCTGAAATTGTTGGACTCGATGTTGAGTCCGGAAGGCTGTAAAGTGCCTAATTGAAAGATGAGTTGCTGTTCCTTGAGCTTACATTGAACTTCATTGGAACACTACAGGAAATCGAAGACAGAGGTCAGTGTGAGAGCAAGGTGGAGAATTAAAATGACAGGTGACTGAAAGCTCCATGTCACGCTTGCGGACTGAACGAAGATATTCTGCAAAGCGCTCACCCAATCTGCATTTGGTGTCTCCAGTGTAGAGGCGACCACATTGTGAGCAGCGAATACAATATACTAAATTGAAAGAAGTACACGTAAATTGCCATTTTCCTGGAAGGAGTGTTCTATCTCTTCAATCTCCTCCAGCCCCACAATCATCTGAGAAGTCTGCTCTCCTTCAATTTTGAACTGTTAAGCATCCCTGATTTTAATCACTCCACCGTTGGTGGCTGTGCCGTCAGCTGCCAAGGCCCTAAGCTCTGGAATTCCCTCCCTAAACTCTGCACCTCTCTACCTCTCTCCCTTTTAAGTTGCTCCTTATAACCTACCTCTGTGACCAAGCTTTTGGTCATCTACCTTAATATCTCCTTATATGGTTTGATTGCTCGTATGACGTGTCTTGGGATGTTTTACTACGTTAAAGGCACTTTTCAAATACAAGTTGTGATAGTTTGCTCAGAAATGTTCTTGGTAGGCTTGGCTAGGCTAGTGGCCATCTTTCCTTTGGGTCGGAGGGCTGTGAAGTCAAGCTGCAGTTACAGTCTAGACACATGCATTCCAGGTAGACATTTTGCACTGTTGTGAGAGAGTGCTCCATTGTTGGAGAATAAATTTCAGATGAGATATTCAACTAAGGGCCTGTCTACCTGACTGAGTGGAATGAAAAATAATTCTGTGGCTGTTTCTTTGTGAAGAAGTGTAGAGATTTCTCTCGATGTCCTGGTCAACATTCATCATGAGTTCTACTTGCTGCAGTTTGAAGAGACTCCATTTAAATCGACTCTGTTTGCTAAGGATAACAGACTTTTTTTGTGAGTCCCTCTATAAGCCCTGCCTCTCCTCCAACTCATTGGCTAACATAGTGATGCCAATACCCACTTTGTTATTTGAAGGTGGCTGTTTCTTGGCTTCCACGTTGGAGGGTGGGTAAATACACAATGCAGAGAGGTACTAAGCTTTACAGATCGGGAAGGGCCCTAGTTTTTTTTCTGGAGTTTGCTGAGTTAATTGTTCTCTCTCAGTCACTGGGGGCATTAGAATTAGTGTCAGTGTCCCCTGGGCTAGCAAGAGGATGGGCGGGGAGTGGGCAGCATAAAAAAATGTCTTTGGTATTCATTTCCAACTGTTTTCCAGTGACCCCACCCCACCCCCATTGAAAAGTGTGAATGTCAGAAGACAACAGGGTTAGGTTTTGCTGTGATTACCACTGCCCCCCCCCCAAAAATGATTAACCTACTAACGGCAATTCTTGATTCAACCAGTAGGAGGTACCTGTGAGCAGTTTCAGAAGACTTTTATTGTCTATCCTTAGTTGCCCGCAGACGATGGGGACGGGTCTGCTTCCAATTGATTCAACTTTCTAGGTCACTTCAATGGGTAGGCTGACTAGAGAAAGGACACAGTTTGCTTTCCAAAATGGCGAGGAATAAACAACTAAATTAAAATGCTCCCATATTATAGTAGACCACGTGACAGAATAGGAGTGCCCTAAACCTATGCACTATCATTTAGAAACACATTAGAAAATTACAACTTTGAATTATTTAAATACAATGCTGTCAGCAGAGTTACAATGCTGCTTGAATTCTGACAAATCCACTTTTATTTTCCAATGCCCTTTCTGGGGATTCTATACAGTGGGAGTGAATGGGAAGGGGTTTAGTTTATTGGGATTCTATACAGTGGGAATGAATGGGAAGGGGTTTAGTTTATTGGGATTCTGTACCATGGGAATGAATGGGAAGGGCTTTAGTTTATTGAGATTCTGTACAGCGGGAGTGAATGGGAATGGGTTTAGTTTATTGGGATTCTGTACAGCGGGAGTGAATGGGAAGGACTTTATTTTATTGGGATTCTGTACAGTGGGAATGAATGGGAAGGGGTTTAGTTTATTGGGATTCTGTACATTGGGAGTGAATGGGAAGGGGTTTAGTTTATTGGGATTCTGTACTGTGGGAATGAATGGGAAGGGGTTTAGTTTATTGGGATTCTGTACATTGGGAGTGAATGGGAAGGGGTTTAGTTTATTGGGATTCTGTACTGTGGGAATGAATGGGAAAGGGTTTCGTTTATTGGGATTCTGTACCGTGGGAGTGAATGGGAAAGGGTTTAGTTTATTGGGATTCTGTACATTGGGAGTGAATGGGAAGGGGTTTAGTTTATTGGGATTCTGTACAGCGGGAGTGAATGGGAAGGACTTTATTTTATTGGGATTCTGTACAGTGGGAATGAATGGGAAGGACTTTAGTTTATTGAGATTCTGTACAGCGGGAGTGAATGGGAATGGGTTTAGTTTATTGGGATTCTGTACAGCGGGAGTGAATGGGAAGGACTTTATTTTATTGGGATTCTGTACAGTGGGAATGAATGGGAAGGGGTTTAGTTTATTGGGATTCTGTACATTGGGAGTGAATGGGAAGGGGTTTAGTTTATTGGGATTCTGTACTGTGGGAATGAATGGGAAGGGGTTTAGTTTATTGGGATTCTGTACCGTGGGAGTGAATGGGAAAGGGTTTAGTTTATTGGGATTCTGTACCGTGGGAATGAATGGGAAGGGGTTTAGTTTATTGGGATTCTGTACCGTGGGAGTGAATGGGAAAGGGTTTAGTTTATTGGGATTCTGTACATTGGGAGTGAATGGGAAGGGGTTTCGTTTATTGGGATTCTGTACCGTGGGAATGAATGGGAAAGGGTTTAGTTTATTGGGATTCTGTACATTGGGAGTGAATGGGAAGGGGTTTAGTTTATTGGGATTCTGTACCGTGGGAGTGAATGGAAAAGGGTTTAGTTTATTGGGATTCTGTACAGCGGGAGTGAATGGGAAAGGGTTTATTTTATTGGGATTCTGTACATTGGGAATGAATGGGAAGGGGTTTAGTTTATTGGGATTCTGTACTGTGGGAATGAATGGGAAAGGGTTTAGTTTATTGGGATTCTGTACATTGGGAATGAATGGGAAGGGGTTTAGTTTATTGGGATTCTGTACCATGGGAGTGAATGGGAAGGGGTTTAGTTTATTGGGATTCTGTACTGTGGGAATGAATGGGAAGGGGTTTAGTTTATTGGGATTCTGTACCGTGGGAGTGAATGGGAAAGGGTTTAGTTTATTGGGATTCTGTACATTGGGAGTGAATGGGAAGGGGTTTAGTTTATTGGGATTCTGTACATTGGGAGTGAATGGGAAAGGGTTTAGTTTATTGGGATTCTGTACCGTGGGAATGAATGGGAAAGGGTTTAGTTTATTGGGATTCTGTACCGTGGGAGTGAATGGGAAAGGGTTTAGTTTATTGGGATTCTGTACCGTGGGAATGAATGGGAAAGGGTTTAGTTTATTGGGATTCTGTACATTGGGAGTGAATGGGAAGGGGTTTAGTTTATTGGGATTCTGTACAGCGGGAGTGAATGGGAAAGGGTTTATTTTATTGGGATTCTGTACATTGGGAATGAATGGGAAGGGGTTTAGTTTATTGGGATTCTGTACCGTGGGAGTGAATGGGAAGGGGTTTAGTTTATTGGGATTCTGTACATTGGGAGTGAATGGGAAAGGGTTTAATTTATTGGGATTCTGTACAGCGGGAGTGAATGGGAAAGGGTTTATTTTATTGGGATTCTGTACATTGGGAATGAATGGGAAGGGGTTTAGTTTATTGGGATTCTGTACCGTGGGAGTGAATGGGAAAGGGTTTAGTTTATTGGGATTCTGTACAGCGGGAGTGAATGGGAATGGGTTTAGTTTATTGGGATTCTGTACTGTGGGAGTGAATGGGAAAGGGTTTAGTTTATTGGGATTCTGTACAGCGGGAGTGAATGGGAAGGACTTTAGTTTATTGGGATTCTGTACCATGGGAATGAATGGGAAGGACTTTAGTTTATTTGGATTCTGTACAGTGGGAATGAATGGGAAGGGGTTTAGTTTATTGGGATTCTGTACATTGGGAGTGAATGGGAAGGGGTTTAGTTTATTGGGATTCTGTACCGTGGGAGTGAATGGGAAAGGGTTTAGTTTATTGGGATTCTGTACATTGGGAGTGAATGGGAAGGGGTTTAGTTTATTGGGATTCTGTACAGTGGGAATGAATGGGAAGGGGTTTAGTTTATTGGGATTCTGTACCGTGGGAGTGAATGGGAAGGGGTTTAGTTTATTGGGATTCTGTACCATGGGAATGAATGGGAAGGGGTTTAGTTTATTGGGATTCTGTACATTGGGAGTGAATGGGAAGGGGTTTAGTTTATTGGGATTCTGTACAGTGGGACTGAATGGGAAGGGGTTTAGTTTATTGGGATTCTGTACAGTGGGAATGAATGGGAAGGGGTTTAGTTTATTGGGATTCTGTACCGTGGGAGTGAATGGGAAGGGGTTTAGTTTATTGGGATTCTGTACCGTGGGAGTGAATGGGAAAGGGTTTAGTCCATTGGAATTCTGAATGTTCTATGAGGTACGCCCCATTCTGCAGTTTACAGTCTGAGACAATCTGCTCCAGAGATTCCACTTCGTGCCATTCCATCAGTGGTATGAAAACAGATGGCTTTATTACTTTTGTGATTGGATGGAGCAGTTTTCCTTCAGGATTACGGGGTAAATCATCTTCCACTTTTGACTAAAAAATGGTACCCTAGGCAATCCTTTCTCACTGCTACACAACAGTTCCTCATCGCCTTGGCGATTAATGCCATTCTCTCAGCAAACTAAAACAGATTGCCACGTTGAGTAGCGGCGCGTAGAAATATTTCCCTCACTGCATGAAGGGCAAATGAGATTCTGTCAGTAATCAGGATTCCTAACAGTTCAGCTATTATCTTCCAAAGCCTAAAAGCTTTTCAGAGAGACAGTACTGTCAGGCAGGTTAACAGATAATTGAAGAGAAGTAAAAACCACAATTATTTCATTTTATAAAATGTTAAGTGAGCTGAGGCTGCTTCTGTCTGACTATCATAGGTTTCTTTATTTTCAGCATTATGTTCTGGTTCTGTGCTTATTTTCTTGTGGTAGAGTACCAGAGGGTTTGTGTAACAGGGTTGGTGATAATATGAAGCCTCTGGATTGGGAATTGAACCTACAACTCTCTTTTGTAAAATTTGTTCATGGGGCAAGGGTGTCGCTGGCAAGGCCAGCATTTATTGCCCATCCCTAATTGCCTCGGAGGTGAGAGTGTTACTACATAGATGCAGCTGACACCTTAAAGCAGGCCACTTAATACCTGAAAGAGGAAGATGGGTTTCAGCGAGCTGACATAAACTGGAGTTTAAAGAAAAGTGTGCCAATATTTATACCTCAAATAACAGCATTAAAAGCAGATTACCTGGCTATTTATCTCACTACTGGTCATGTGATCTTGCTGTGCGCGAATTGGCTGTCGTGTTTCCTACATTGCAACACTTCAAAAATAGTTAATTGGCTCTTTGGCATTTTTAGATGTTATGAGGACATGAATGGCGCTAGATAAATGAAAATTCTGTCCTTTTTATGTACACCATGCACTCTTTATTCGGGCATCACTATTCTGTGACACTCTGTCACGCCTGCAGATGCAGACTTGTACCACTTGATGGAGCTTTATTAAGTCCTGAACCTGAAGATCCCATACTGTATTCTGATTGGATCCCTACAGTCGGCTGAGGGAAATTTGCTACTTAATTCTGAGAGTAACAAGGGAGAGTACAAGTAAAAAAGGAAGAAAGGACTTGCATTTCTGTAATGCCTTTCACAATCTCCTTCCTTCCCATACCACGTTACAGCCAATGAAGTACTTTTGAAGTGTTGTAATTGTGGGAAACACGGCAGCCAATTTGCGCACAGCAAGCTCCCACAGACAGCAATATAATAAATGTCCAGATCATCTTAGTTGTTAGCTGAGGGACAAGTATTGGCCAGGACATGGGGCAGAACCTCCTTACTCTTCTTTGAAATAGTCCCATGGGATCTTTTACATCCAATGGAGAAGGCAGATGGGGCCTTGGTTTAATGTTGCACCTGAATTGTGGCACCTCCAACTGTGCAGTGCTCCCTCAGTACTGCCCCTCCGGCAGTGCAGTGCTCCCTCAGTACTGCCCCTCCGGCAGTGCAGTGCTCCCTCAGTACTGCCCCTCCGACAGTGCAGCGCTGCCTCAATACTGCCCCTCCGATAATGCAACACTCCCTCAGTACTGCCCCTCCGATAATGCAGCACTCCCTCAGCACTGCACTGGAATGCCAGCCTAGATTTTATGCTCAAGTTGCTGGAGTGACACTCAAATCCAGGTCTTTCTGACTCAGAGAGGTGAGAGTGCTAACCACTGAGCCACAGCTGACACCTAATTCATTTCATCGAACATCCTTTTGTATTTTTTTTTGGCAAGCAATTGCCTAGTTCCCTTTCGGACGTAGTCTTGAGATGTTGATGTGTAAAGGGAATTGTCAGACTGCACTTCTGACAGATGCAATCGAAGAAATCTGGTGTTAAAAATATTGGGAAACACCTTTGAAGGCACTCTTGTTTAAAGGTGCTGGCAAGGTGTTCAATTGGAGAAGGTGCAAAGAAGAATGATACCAGAACTGAGAGGATATACTTATCAGGAAAGGCTGAACAGACGGGAGCTCTTTTTTCCCGAAAAGGAAGGTTGAAGGGCGGCCTAACAGAGGTTGTTAAAATTCTGAAAGGATTTGATAGAGTAGACACAGGGAGGAGACCAGAACTAAGCTCATCACCAATTATAGATTTTTTTTGCATACTAATGGATTCAGGGATATGTGGATAGTGTGGGAAACTGAGGTAGAAGATCAGCCATGATCTTATTGAATGGTGGAGCAGGCTAGAGGGGCTGAATGGCCTACTCCAGTTTATGTTCTTATGTGCTAATAAATCCAATAGGGAATTTGGGGGAAATTTCTTTAACCAGAGAGTGGTGAGAATGTGGCACTTGCTACCACAGGGAGTAATTGAGGCAAATGGCCTAGATGCATTTCAGCTAGATAAACACACCAGGGAGATAGGAATAGGAAGATATGTTGATAGGTTGAGATGAAGAGGGGTGGGAGGAGGCGCGTGTGGAACATAAACACTGAAATAGAGGAGTGGGGCTGAATCCTTTCTTTCCTGTCTTGTAGACTTGGTGTGATTCTGTGTAACATTAACTGTTCTGTCAAAGATGGTACTGGAATGCACAAAGGCATTAGGCTCTTGCCTGTTACTGTTAGCAGCCTGTGTGCTTTACAGTATTTAAAATTAAAAGCAGTGAGCAAAGATTGTAAAACCAGGGCCTGGTCTGGACATGGATTTAATTGCACTGTGAGCCCCTACATCTGGGATAGGTAGAATTTAATTAGGCAGTTTTAAATTTCTTCCTAAAAATGTTTCCAGTAGTCACTTCCCTCAGGCCAAAGTATGTTTCCCTCCTCTCCCTCCCAAACAATGATTAGCCCTAGTTAAGAATCCTTTTTTTCAAGAAATAATAGCGTCGGAGCCAAAGTGTTCAAAGGTTCTTTATTTTGAAATGCTGGCAGGGCCTTCAAAGCACTTGCTGGCAGGGTGCTGGAAGGTGTTTCTGTAACAGAGAGATGACAACCCATCAGGCTGGTGTACACGGGGTGTCACTCTGAAGTATCACAATACTGCATTCCCAACCAGATAGCACGGTGCAGATTGCAGTCACTACTGACAACTTCCCTTCCATTTCACTTTCTAGTCTTTCTGTTCTTCCACTTTCTTCTCTCTTTACCTGAAGGCACCACTGGCATTGGTTACAGCTCCGCAGCCAAT
Organism: Heterodontus francisci; assembly: GCF_036365525.1. Classification (NCBI taxonomy): domain Eukaryota; kingdom Metazoa; phylum Chordata; class Chondrichthyes; order Heterodontiformes; family Heterodontidae; genus Heterodontus; species Heterodontus francisci. The sequence goes on from NC_090406.1 coordinate 7,437,264, forward strand.
GGCGGCCAGCGGAACCTTACCAAGACGGAGCTTTATGGTCAATTTCCAGCTCACCTGATAGCAACATACACAGGCGCACAAAGGCACACAAACACACATCCACATGCGCACAAACACACATCCACACCAGCACAAACACACATCCACACCAGCACAAACACATATCCACACCAGCACAAACACACATCCACACGCGCACAAACACACATCCACACCAGCACAAACACACATCCACACGCGCACAAACACACATCCACACCAGCACAAACACACATCCACACGCGCACAAACACACATCCACACCAGCACAAACACATATCCACACCAGCACAAACACACATCCACACCAGCACAAACACACATCCACACGCACACAACACATATCCACACGCACACAAACACACATCCACACGCGCACAAACACACATCCACACGCGCACAAACACACATCCACACGCGCACAAACACACATCCACACGCAAACAAACACACATCCACACGTGCACAAACACACATCCACACGCGCACAAACACACATCCACACGCGCACAAACACACATCCACACGCGCACAAACACACATCCACACACGCACAAACACACATCCACACCAGCACAAACACACATCCACACCAGCACAAACACACATCCATGCGCGCACAAACACACATCCACACGCGCACAAACACACATCCACACCAGCACAAACACACATCCACACGCGCACAAACACACATCCACACGCGCACAAACACACATCCACACCAGCACAAACACACATCCACACGCGCACAAACACACATCCACACGCGCACAAACACACATCCACACGCGCACAAACACACATCCACACCAGCACAAACACACATCCACACCAGCACAAACACACATCCACACGCGCACAAACACACATCCACATGCGCACAAACACACATCCACACGCGCACAAACACACATCCACACGCGCACAAACACACATCCACACGCGCACAAACACACATCCACACCAGCACAAACACACATCCACACGCGCACAAACACACATCCACACGCGCACAAACACACATCCACACGCGCACAAACACACATCCACACCAGCACAAACACACATCCACACGCGCACAAACACACATCCACACGCGCACAAACACACATCCACACGCGCACAAACACACATCCACACGCGCACAAACACACATCCACACCAGCACAAACACACATCCACACGCGCACAAACACACATCCACACGCGCACAAACACACATCCACACGCGCACAAACACACATCCACACCAGCACAAACACACATCCACACGCGCACAAACACACATCCACACGCGCACAAACACACATCCACACGCGCACAAACACACATCCACACTCAAACAAACACACATCCACACGCGCACAAACACACATCCACACGCGCACAAACACACATCCACACGCGCACAAACACACATCCACACCAGCACAAACACACATCCACACGCGCACAAACACACATCCACACGCGCACAAACACACATCCACACGCGCACAAACACACATCCACACCAGCACAAACACACATCCACACGCGCACAAACACACATCCACACCAGCACAAACACACATCCACACCAGCACAAACACACATCCACACGCGCACAAACACACATCCACACGCGCACAAACATACATCCACACGCGCACAAACACACATCCACACCAGCACAAACACACATCCACACGCACACAAACACACATCCACACGCGCACAAACACACATCCACACGCGCACAAACACACATCCACACGCGCACAAACACACATCCACACGCGCACAAACACACATCCACACCAGCACAAACACACATCCACACGCGCACAAACACACATCCACACGCGCACAAACACACATCCACACGCGCACAAACACACATCCACACGCACACAAACACACATCCACACGCGCACAAACACACATCCACACGCGCACAAACACACATCCACACGCACACAAACACACATCCACACGCGCACAAACACACATCCACACGCGCACAAACACACATCCACACGCGCACAAACACACATCCACACCAGCACAAACACACATCCACACGCGCACAAACACACATCCACACGCGCACAAACACACATCCACACCAGCACAAACACACATCCACACGCGCACAAACACACATCCACACGCGCACAAACACACATCCACACGCGCACAAACACACATCCACACCAGCACAAACACACATCCACACCAGCACAAACACACATCCACACGCGCACAAACACACATCCACATGCGCACAAACACACATCCACACGCGCACAAACACACATCCACACGCGCACAAACACACATCCACACGCGCACAAACACACATCCACACCAGCACAAACACACATCCACACGCGCACAAACACACATCCACACGCGCACAAACACACATCCACACGCGCACAAACACACATCCACACCAGCACAAACACACATCCACACGCGCACAAACACACATCCACACGCGCACAAACACACATCCACACGCGCACAAACACACATCCACACGCGCACAAACACACATCCACACCAGCACAAACACACATCCACACGCGCACAAACACACATCCACACGCGCACAAACACACATCCACACGCGCACAAACACACATCCACACCAGCACAAACACACATCCACACGCGCACAAACACACATCCACATGCGCACAAACACACATCCACACCAGCACAAACACACATCCACACGCGCACAAACACACATCCACACGCGCACAAACACACATCCACACGCGCACAAACACACATCCACATGCGCACAAACACACATCCACACGCGCACAAACACACATCCACACGCGCACAAACACACATCCACACGCGCACAAACACACATCCACACGCGCACAAACACACATCCACACGCGCACAAACACACATCCACACGCGCACAAACACACATCCACACGCGCACAAACACACATCCACACGCGCACAAACACACATCCACACGCGCACAAACACACATCCACACGCGCACAAACACACATCCACACACGCACAAACACACATCCACACGCGCACAAACACACATCCACACCAGCACAAACACACATCCACACGCGCACAAACACACATCCACACGCGCACATTATTTCAGCAAATCTCAGGTTTAAAAAAACGCCACTTTGCAAACCTTCATCCTACACACCAGGTAGTCATTCAACAACTCTAGTCCCTGAATAAAACCCAGTAAAAGTACATATTTCACACTGGAGTTACGAGATTTCCAGTCTGTTTTGGAGGTGGACCTTGGCTGGGGATCGAACGTGCTCACTCTACAGTGGCGTTGGATGGGTTGGAAGCACGTTCTGCTTTGATCCTAGTAATATACAATAGGATATTGTGGTTTGCCAATCTATAGGAAACTTTGACTTAACTACCCTAGTGAAAGGGAGCATTCTTTTATTACACTGTTTGATGGAAGGCGATGCATACGACTCTTGTAATTTAAAAGTGATTTGAATTTGATTGCTGCTTGGTTGAGTTGAAATTGGGTTAAAGCTTTATTAAATGACTGGTCAGAAGAACGTCATACCAGTGTGTTAACATTTATTAGAAATATCAGAGTGCATCCCAGTAAGATTGATTATTGTGAGCCAACACTTTTTATAGATGAGGCTGTGCTTACTCAGTGCTCCTTTATTATTCCAATATCTCTTTGTTCTTAAGGTTTAACATCTCATTAAATGTTCTTTATTGGACCATTTCTCCATGTCTCCTCCCCAATTTGCTCTTCTGAAGGTGCTGATTCTCACTGGGGAACGGGTCCTGTGATCTCCTGAAGGTGCTGACTCTCACTGGGGAACGGGTCCCGTGATCTCCTGAAGGTGCTGACTCTCACTAGGGAATGGGTCTCGTCCTCTCCTGAAGGTGCTGATTCTCACTGGGGAATGGGTCCCGTCCTCTCCTGAAGGTGCTGATTCTCACTGGGGAACGGGTCCCGTCCTTTCCTGAAGGTGCTGATTCTCACTGGGGAACGGGTCCCGTGATCTCCTGAAGGTGCTGACTCTCACTAGGGAATGGGTCCCGTCCTCTCCTGAAGGTGCTGATTCTCACTGGGGAATGGGTCCCATCCTCTTCTGAAGGTGCTGACTCTCACTGGGGAACGGGTCCCGTGATCTCCTGAAGGTGCTGACTCTCACTAGGGTATGGGTCCCGTCCTCTCCTGAAGGTGCTGACTCTCACTAGGGAATGGGTCCCGTGATCTCCTGAAGGTGCTGACTCTCACTGGGGAATGGGTCCCGTCCTCTCCTGAAGGTGCTGACTCTCACTGGGGAACGGGTCCCCTCTTCTCCTGAAGGTGCTGACTCTCACTGGAGTACAGGTCCCCTCCTCCTCCTGAAAGTGGTGTCTTTCACTACACCATTGGCAGCTCCCCAAAATTTTCTCCTTAAATTCCTCTGTCTCTCCACATTCATCTCCTCCAATAAGATCCTCCTTAAACCTATCTCTTTCACCAAGCTTTTGGCCATCTTTCTTTGGCTTGGCATCTGTTTTATCCTCTGTAAGGTACCTTGGCTGGTCAGCCAAGGGAGGGGCTTGGTTGGGGAGTTAAGTGTTACAATTAGCCTGAAGACCCCTGAGCAAGGGGGTTGGGGGTGGGGAAATCATCTTGGTGTCTTCTCATGGTTGTTATGGAATGAACTCTAATGGAAAGAGTGCGCAGGTGGGCATCAGGTAAGGACAAGATTGGACCCAGTGGTGACCGCTTCGGCAGTCGAATTGGTACATGAAGAATAGTTACTTGAGGGAGGTACGGGAGGGCGGTCAATGTCCACGGATGCTATACCTCTAAGCAAGTGTCGGCACCTTCTGGGGATGGGAAGAGGGGAGAGATTGAGATTGAACTGGGAAGCTGATGAAATGTATTTTTACAACCACAACTTGCATTTATATAGCATTTTTAATGGAGCAAAAATGTCCTAAGTTGCTTCACAGAAGCAAAATTGACACCGAACCACATAATATATTAGGACGGGTGATTGAAAGCTTGGTCAAAGAGATAGTTTGAAACGAGCATTTTAAAGGAGGAGGGAGAGGTTTCGGGATGGAATTCCAGAGCTCAGGGTCCAGGCAGATGAAGGCACAGCTGTCAATGGTGGAATGAAGAAAATTGGGGATTCGCAATAGGCCAGAATTGGAGGAGCGCAGAGATCTCGGAGGACTGTAGGTCTGGGGCATGTTTACACAGCTAGGTGTGTGGGAGCTGGTGGTTTGTTCTTCCAGAGCATTTGAAGCAACCGGGAGAAGCTGTTTCATTTCTTCACTTTGTCATGTTTATCTCGCTGCCGTTTTTATCTGGTTTGATTTGGGAAGGTCAAAAGAGTGTAATGAATACTGAAGGACCATTTCTCTGTCGCTCCTCGTTTACAGGGATCAACAGCAAATTGGATTTCAGTTGCAAGGCAGTAGATCAAGTGGCGACAATCATCAATATTTGATGGCCAGCCACTTTCTGCCAAGAAATACGAGCGCTGGTCTTTGCTGTAGGGAGGAAAGTCGACAGCAGATAGTGATGCTCAGGCTTTGTTTCAGAAACAGAACAGAGAGTTCTTCTTAATTGACCTTTCTGAGGGCTCTCGGTAATGAATCTTGTTAACAGTGTCTGCTTAAAAATGAAAAGGAGTTTGCATTTCTATAGCAACGTTCATGACAGCACATCACACAGTGCTTCACAGTCAATAAAGTACTTTTGAAATGTTGTAGGAAACGCGGCAGCCAATTTGCACACAGCAAGATCCCACAAACAGCAGCATGATAATGACCAGATAATCTGGTATTTTTTTGTTGGTTGCGAGATAAATATTGGCCCAGGACCCCAGGGAGAAATCCTGTGCTCTTCTTCAAATTGGTACCGTGGAATTTTTCACGTCCACCTGAGAGGACAGACAGGGCCTCAGTTTAACATCTCATCTGAAAGGCGGCATCTCCAACAGTGCAGCACTCCCACTGGTACTGCACTGCAGTGTTATTCAAGATTTTGTGTTCAAATCTCTGGAGTGGGACTTGAACGCACAAGCTCTTGACCTAGTAGCGAGAGTGCTACCCACTCATCCATGGCGGACAAATTAAGCCAAAGCATAATTTAACATCTACATTAAACCCAATGTTAGAGCTGACAGGTTCAAGAGGGAGTGCTGGAGGATTAAGCACAGATACCACGGGATGGAATTTCAGGCCTCGCCAAGGTTGGGAACAGAGGCGGAGAGGCCCAAAAATACCGGTGCCGGCCAGTGTGCTGGGTTGCTGACCCCATACTTGGTGAATGTGTTTGGGGTCCAGCAGGGCTGCCTGATGAAAGGCCATTGAGCTGAAACATTAACTCTGTTCCTCTCTCCACAGATACTGCCTGATCTGCTGGGTATTTCCAGCATTTTCTCTTTTTATCTCTGACTTTTGTGCTTAGATTTGGGGAATTGGCACTTGCACACAAACTGGGCCCCTCTGTTAATGGAGAGGTCGTAGAAATTGGTACGTATTGCCACCCGTCTTTTGGGCGTAAAACTGATGCAAAGGAATTTATCAGTGGGTTGGCCTGCGCCAAATCTGTGCAGGCCTTGGGCTCACTACCAAATCTGTGTGGCCTGTTTTTCGGCTGTTGGGTCCTTTTAAATAGGCAAATTTGGGACCTAAAACCTCTTACAAGACCTCATTGATAAACTGGTCAGCGATGAGCAAGGCAGATGCTGGGATGAAGATTCCTGATAGCAAGTGTTTTAGTTGTTAGACTAGTCACTGGACTTGTAATCCAGAGGCCCAGGCTAATGCTTCTGGGGATATGTGTTCAAATCCCACCATGGCAGCTGGTGGAATTTAAAATCAATTAATTAATTAATTCAATTAATAAAAATATAGAATTGAAAGCTGGTCTTAGCAATGGTGCCATGAAGCTACCATCGATTGTCGTAAAAACCTATCTGGTTCATTAATGCCCATTTTAGGGAAGGAAATCTGCCGTCCTTACCTGGCCTGGCCTACATATGACTCCAGATCCACAGCAATGTGGTTAACTCTTAAATGCCCTCTGAAATGGCCTAGCAATCTACTCAGTTCAAGGGCAATTAGGGATGGGCAACAAATGCAGGCCTTGCCAGCGATGACCACATCCCATGAAAGAATTTTAAAAATTTAGGAACCGGCTTCCTCTGAAGGCAGGACAGTGCAGGAGTGAGGGCCACATCAGCTATCATTTTGGACGTCCGATATAAACTTTGAGCCGCAAATTTCCTCAGCTGTGCTCTCCCTCTCGCTCCATTCCTGAAACTATCCCGGGATTTCCTCCTCATCTCTGGCCCATGTTACGGCAATCGAGCAGGAATGGCTCTGAAGAAATTCTGCATCTTGTAAAATGTATGTTTGAAATATGGTGACAATCAGTGACAGTTTGTACTGTGAACTGATGCCTGCCTGGATCAAGAAGTGTCTCTGTGCTGACTTCCTGTGTAACCAAAGGCTTTATTCCATCTGTCTGGGATGGAATTCAAACCTATGCCTCCAGGCTAAAAAGACATTATAGATTAAGCACTTCAAGAGAACAAGCTCTCTTAATATCCCATGATATTGGAAAGAGAAAGCCTGCAGAACGATGGTAGGCAACTCTGAAGCGTCAAATATTCATATATAACCGAAGCACGACACTTGCCAATAAACTAGGTCGTTAAATTTTCAAATACCGTTCACAGAAACTTGAATTTTCTTTTTCAAATTTTCTCCCATTTTTGTTTCTTTCTGTTAAGTCCTGGTAGCCTCAGCCATGAGCCTTTCTTCATGATTGAGGCCGAACAATGAACAACCCTATAGGCTCTTTGGCTGAGAGGGGAACATAGTGTAAACGTCCCAAGGTGCTTCACAGGAATGTCATCAAACAAACTTTGACACCATGCCACATGAGGAGATATTAGGATGGGTGACCAATAGAATGGTGAATGAGGTAAGTTGTAAAGAGTGTCTGAAAGGAGGAAAGAGAGGTAGAGAGTGGGAGAGGTTTACAGAGGGAATTCCAGAGCTTAGGGCCCAGGCAGCTGAAGGCACGGTCGCCAATGGTGGAGTGATTAAAATCGGGGATGGTCAAAAGACCAGAATTGAATGAGCGCAGTGATCTCGGAGGGTTGTAGGGCTGTAGGAGATAAGAGATAGGGAAGGGGTGAGCCTTGGATGAGATTATCGGGATAGGGAGGGGCAAGATCATGGCGAAAGTTACAGAGATAGGAAGGGGCACCAAATCATTGGTCAATCCTGCCTGTCTGATGTCTACATGCAGATATTTCCAGCAGGGGGTCCGCAAGAGAACCAGGGCCAAGACAAATCCCCTTACTTACCCAGGAGCATGGAACCTAGTTGTCCTACTTCTCTTGTAACCTGAGCTGAGATCAGCACAGGCGAGAGATCAAACCCGGGACCTTGCTGTGCGCAGATTAGGCTGTTGTGTTTCCCACATTACAACAGATGCCAAATGGTTTGCAACCACTTTTAATGAGATTTACTTCATAGTGCAAGTGCTGCACGATAGCAAAAAAATAATGAATCACCCGCTTGCTTCCCAATCTCCGTTTGGATGACAGAAGCAATACTACAATTGACCTCAGTGCCAGGGTTCAGGCTCCTGATTGCCATCTAGATGCTACTGAGGGCTTTGGATAAAGATAGGAACAAGCTTGATTGTGATGCACACCACAGTCAAATATCCAGCTGGCACTAATGATCTAGATTCATATGGGAAATGGCCATTTGGGTGTCAGAGGGTTGCTGGGTTTGCCTGTGGAGCAGGATGGGGCAGAGGTGGAGAAAATGACATAATTTTAAAACAAATATCTTCTGTGACACAGCAAAGTGGGCTGTCTGCTATGAATCGAAGTGTTAATGGGGAGCAGGGCTGGTTTCTCTTTGCTAAATGAGATCTGCGACACCACTATGAGCTGCTGCAGCTGAATCATCTGACAGGGTGCGATAGCATTTAAACTGTACAGCTTTGACCCGAAAATCGAATCCACACATTCCCATTATTCCCCACAGACTCTGTTAAAACCTGGCAATTTAAGAGCACTCCGAGTTTTATAAACCTCGGCTCTGCAAGCTTAATTAGCTGGCACTGAACAGTTGGGAACAAAACTGGAAATTAGTTAGACTGTGGCTCAGGTTTTAAAATTCAGGGTCAACCCGCAGTTAAACTGGTGCTCTCATTCTGCCCAGCTGTTTGAATCAGGGTTTCAAGCGATTTAATTTTTTATTTCATGAGAAATTTGTTGGTTTCATTAGGACTGAGGTTATTTGTATTTATTCGCAGTCCAAACCTTTTATTTCAACCAGTTTTTCTCCCTCTTGCCTGAAGGTTGATCTTTGTTGTGGGTGAGGTACTGGGAGCCTCGACTATCCCTTTAGAGAGCATTAGTCTTTTGTAAGAAATCTTGTGAGGAAAGGCTCTGAATAAATAGTTCCTAATGAATGAAAGACATAAATGCCTCCCACATTCTGCCCGTCATAAACCTGAAGTCGTCTAAAACTCTGCTGCCCGTGTCCTAACTTGCACAAAGTCCCGTTCACCTATCACCCCCTGTGCTCGCTGACCAACATTGGCTCCTGGTTAAGCAACGTCCTGATTTAAAAATTCTCATCCTTGTTTTCAGATCCCTCCATGGCCTCACCCCTCCCTATCCCACAACCCTCTGAGATCTCTGTACTCCTCCAATTCTGGCCTCCAGCGCATCTCTGATTTTAATCACCCTGCCATTGGCAGCCGTGCCTGCAGTTGCCTGGAATTCTCTCCCAAACTTCTCTGCGTCTCTCTCCTCCTTTAAGGCACTCCTTAACACCTACGTCTTTGACAAAACATTTGATCACCTGTCCCGAATATCTATTTATGTGGCTCGGTGTCAAATAATTTGTCTGATAACGCTCCTGTGAAGTGCCTTGGGATCTTTTACTTCCTGAAAGGCGCTATAGAAATGCAAGTTGTTGCCGAAAGAAGAAAAGGCTTGGCATTTCTGTAGTGCTTTTCACCACCGCAGGACCACCCAAAGCTCTTTCTAACCAATGAAGTGTAGTTACTATTGTAATGTAGGAAGCACAGCAGCCAATTTGTGCACAGCAAGCTCCCACAAACAACAATGTGATAATGACAAATAATCTATTTCTTGTTATGTTGGTTGAGGGATAAATAATGGCCAGGACACAGGGGAGAACTCCTCTGCTGTTCTTCAAAATAGTGCCCTGGGATCTATTACATTAGTTTAAAAGTCATCCAAAGGATGACATCTCTGGCAGTGCAGCACTGGAGTGACAGATCAGATTTTTGTCCTCTACTTTCAGGAGTGAGACTGTGAACACATGACCTTCTGACTCAGAGTTGAGAATGCTACCCATTGAGAGCTGGCTAACATGGTTTACAGCACAGAAGGAGGCCATTCGGCCCATCATGCCTGTGTCGGCTCTTTATCTAAATTACTCCCACTCCCCTGCTCTTTCCCCATGGCCCTGCAAATTTTTCTTTTCTGAATATTTATCCAATTCTGTTTTTTGAGAGTTCTGATTCAATCAGCTTCCATTGCCCTTTTAGGCAATGAATTCCAGATCACAACAACTCGCTGTGTTAAAAAAAAATCTCCTTGGACCCAAGGATAATTTAAACAAAAGGTCCAGAATATTAATTTATTCTCACTTTTTTTTATTTGTTGATGGGATGTGGGTGTTGCTGGCTATACAGCATTTATTGCCCATCTCTGCTATTAAGTGTTGGCCATTGGACAATCTGTTGCTTGCAATCCCTTCCCCCTGTTCATTCCTTACAGCATAGGAGCTATCAAGTTCCATCCAGTAATTGATCATCAGGTCTATACCTATTCTGACATACAGCTGCCTCATTGCCAACCAGTTATATATATAACTCTGTCCTGAATAGGTCAATTATTCCTGCCTCAATTGTTTCTATTGGGAGCCTGTTCCACACTTGATGCTCAGTGTGTATGGAGGGAGAGCTCCACAGGTTCACCATCCTCTGAGTGAAGAAATTCCTCCTCATCTCGGTTCTAAATGGCATACCCTGTATCCTGAGACTGTGACCCCTGGTTCTGGATTCCCCAGCCATCGGGAACATCCACCATATCATACATTCGAACAAGTGAATTAGGAACATGAGTAAAGTCATAGAGTTATACAGCACAGAAACAGGCCCTTCAGCCCATCGTGTTTGCGCTGGCCATCAAGCACCTATCTATTCTAATCCCATTTTCCAGCACTTGGCCTGTAGCCTTGTATGCTATGGCATTTCAACTACTCATCTAAATACGGCCCATTCGGCTCCTCAAAGCTGCTCCGCCATTTGATGAGATCATGGCTGATCTGGTTGTAGCCTCCACTCTTTCTTCCTATCTACCCCCTATACCCTTTGACTCCCTTGCAATCAAGAATCTGTCTAACTCCGCCTTAAAAATATTCAATGATCCAGCCTCCACTGCTGTCTGGGGAAGAGAATTCCACAGCCTAACCAGCCTCTGAGAGAAAACAAATTCTCCTCATCTCCATCCTAAATGGGAGAGCCCTTCTTTTTAAACTGTGTCCCCTGGTTCTAGTCTCTCTCATACGGGGAAACATCCTCTCAGCATCCACCCTGTCAAGTCCCCTCAGGATCTTATGTTTTAGTAAGATCATCTCTCATTCTTCTAAACTCCAATTGTTTGAAACAATTCATTTAAAAGCCGATACCCATTTGATGCCATCCTTCTCAGAATGTACTGCACTGCAGAGAAGCAATGGCTTCACTCTTCCAGTCCTCCTCCTTCCCCTTCCCTCCTTTGGGCAGATGAAATACAGCTATCCAAGATGTCCAAACCTGAGAGTGGTTAGGATTCAGAATGAGCTGCCTGATAAGGCGGTGGATACAGATTCAATAGCAATCTTCAAAAGGGAATTGGATAAATACCTGAAAGAGAAAAAAATTGCAGGGAACATAGGAAATAGGAGCAGGAGTAGGCCATTCGGCCCCCCGAGCTTGCCCCGCCATTCAACTAGATCATGGCTGATCTTCTAGCTCAACACTCATTTTCCCACACTATCCCCATATCCCTTGATATCTTTAATTGGAACATAGGGAATAGGGATATGGGGAAAGAATGGAGGGGAGGGTGGTGGGAATAACTGGATGTTTGAAAGAGCTGGCACAGACTCGATGGGCTGCATGGCCTCCTTCTGTGCTGTACTATTCCATGATTCCATGTGTGGGTTTATTTTGGCACAGAAAACAGTTCAAGAAAGTTCGGCAACCATTTCGATTGGTGAGTAAATCAGTTTTGTTAAGGAATTGGGTCACCATAGCTAAACTCTGGAAACTCTCTCCTTTTCTCTCTCTCTCTCTCTCTCTCTCTCTCAATGTGATGCAGTTACGCAGTCAACTATTGGTGTTGAGAGATCCATCCAGAGGAGGAGACTCAACCTCCAACTTTTGACCTGCTTCTCTCCTCATGGATTCTTCTACCTGATCCTTGACTGTAAGGGTGGAGACAAGGACAAAGGGGAATAACCTTAAGATCAGAGTCAGGCCATTCAGGAGAGAAGTTATGAAACAGATCTTCACACAAAGGGTGGAAACTCTCTCTCAAAATGCAGTAGATGCTCGCCCAATTAATAATTTTAAATCTGAGATTGATAGATTTTTGCTAGCCAAGGACATTATATGGAGCTAAGGCAGGTAGATGGAGTTACAATACAGATCAACCACGATATCATTGCATGGTGGAACAGTTTGGAGGGGCTGAATGGCCTTCCTATGTTCCTAAGAGTCCCATGTGAATTGAGTTCAGGGACATCTCATCTCAGTTTCTAGTTACTTATCCAGCACAAAAAGTATCCAGAATTTGGCAGTTTGCTTTGGAAAGGCCTTAAGACTGGTTGGCAGGGGAACAGGGAATGTCACAATGATGGATTAGAGATTCTCCATTGAAGGTGTAGTTGGCACACACAGGGGAAGGGAGCTTTCTTCTCTGTGCTACGTGAGTTTTTTGTTGATTATTTCTTGTTCCAATTTGCTTCTCACTGGCAAAGGAGTGTTTAATGCTGTTACCCCCTAGTTGGGTATTTTTATGTCAATCCAGCAGCTTTCATGGTCCATTTTGCTGGTGCCAGCACACAAATCACTAGAGTTATTTAATTTCACAAGTTGCCATTCTGGGATTTGAACTCACAACCTTTGGGTTATTGGTCCAGTATCATTGCACTGTTGTACCCTGACTCAATTTTATGTGGTTTCACCATTTTGCTACACATAATCACAGCCATGAACAGATTTAATCATTCTTGATGAAGGTGTCCTGCTTGACTATTCCAACAAAATAATGCTTAGAGCCCAGGAAACAAACTTTTGCTGCCATTTTTCCTGATTCGATGTGCTGTTATTTTCTGTTCCGTAACAATGAGGAAAGGGCCATCCTGTCTTTAGTTTTACATGACTTACCCTCCACCCTCCGCCCACCAGGATCCCATGCTGATCCTAATGGCCTCTCTTCATCAGGCACCCTCTGTCCTCACTTCAAAACTTCAACCTGCCTTCAACCCTGTCCTCAAAAGGACAACACCTGTCCCCTCCAATCCATCCCATCTCTAACCTCCCTATTCCTCTCCAAGACCATCCTTCGAGAGATGTCAATAGATTGCATAGATACTCTGTGAACTTTTATTGTGACACAATAGACATAAACTCAATCAGAAATCGCGTGGAGCGCACAATTATACTTATTATATGTATAATCTCAGCTATTGTTTTCAAATCCCCGCCCTATCTCTGTAATCTCCTCCAGCCCTACAATTCTCCGAGATCTCTGCACTTTTCTAATTCTGGCCTCTTGCATATTCCTGATTTTAATCAGTCCACCATTGGTGCCTTCAACTGTCCCTAGGCCCTGAACTATAGAATTCCCTCCCTAAACCTTGCTCTCCGCTTTCAAGTCACTCCCTAAAACCTACCTCTTTGACCAAGCTTTTGGTTAGCTGTCCTAATATCTCCTTATGTGGCTCAATGTCAAATTGTGTTTGATAATCGCTCCTGTGAAGCACCTTGAGATGTTTTACTATGTTAAAGGTGCTATATAAATGCAAGTTTTTTTCATTATATATGTAGGTATGTATGTATGCATATATATGTGTACATTTGTGTGTATATGCTCATCTGTTGGTTTAAAAGTTTCCGTTGCTCCTCCTGCTGTGAAGGTATGACCAGCAAACTGTCGCTTCAAGCCTCTGAAATATTTATTGTGTGGTGTCTGATGTTTCAGTCAGAAGCTGGGAGGTGGTGGGGGACAAGGGAGTAGTGGGAGGGGAGACGAGGGCAGGGCTAGTGAGAGCTAACTCACCAAAGAGGCAGTCAGTTCCCTAAGCAGCTGTTCATTAAGCCCTTTAGGAACGATCCCCAGAGAAATCTTCTGTTTCTCCTTTCAGGTTAAGCATGCTAAATGTGCCTCTTCACATCGGATGGCTCTGTCTCTACTTGGTTTCTGCTGCATCTCTGCATGAGACAGGTAGGTTTACGACTTGAGCTTTGGGGAAGGACAAGGATGAATGTTCATCAGGATGTTGAGCTCTACATAGCTCAGAGTTAAATAAATTCTCTTTCGCAGACAATAATAACTGGCTTGTTTGCACTGAGTCAGTCAGACTAGCGAGGTGCCTGTTTGAAGAAAGAAAGTACTTGTATTTCTATAGCACCTTTTTACAACCTCAGGAAATCCAAGTGCTTCACAGCCAAAGAAGTATTTAAGTGTAGTCGATGCTGCAATGCAGGAAATGCAAGAGCCAATTTGCTCACAGTCAGCTCCCACATGCCAGGATGAAATAAATAATCAGACAATCTGTGTTAGTTGTTGGTGAGGGATAAATATAGACCAGAACATGGGGAAAACTCCCGTACTCTTCTTCGATAAATGGCGTGAGATCTTTTACACTTTGCGAGGGTTTAACCTCCAGCAGTGCAGCACTCCCTTAGTATTGCACTGCAGTGTCAGCCTGGATTATGTGTTCAAGTTTCTGGAGTGGGAGTTGAACCCATCTGTCCCCTCAGGTGGCTATAAGATCCCATGGCACTTTTTCGAAGAAGAGCAGGGGAATTTTCCCCCTGTTCTGGCCAATATTTATTCTTCAACCAACATCAATAAAACTAATTAACTGGTCTGGATCTCATTGCTGTTTGTGGGATCTTGCTGTGTTCAAAATGGCTGCCACGTTTCCTACATTACAACAGTGATTACGCTTCAAAAAGTACTTCATTGGCTGTAAAGCGCTTTGGGTCAGCCTGAAGACGTGAAAGGCACTACATAAATGCAAGTTTTTTCTTTCTTTAACCTTTTGATATGGAGCTTTTGTGATGCACTCAACAATTCCTCTACCTATATAGATAATTAAAAAAAGAGGAACAGGTGCTGTAAATGCTGTATTTAATATCCTGGAAGATATGAAGACTTTGCAGGTCTGTGCAAAATCTAAAGATTCACACAATGGAACAGCAAAAGATTGGCATCAAAGGAAAAATGCTGCTAATTCAGCCAAGGAAACTATTTGATCCAAAGGCACAGTCTGAGCTTTAATGAAACTAATAAGTTTGCCACAAAGGCTTAAAGTCAGTCATAAAAATGCACTAATACGAAAGGGATTACAATGAGTTGGATTGCACTCCCCAGGAGGATGTTATGGGTTGGTATCTGACCACTTCTGCAGCATGGTATAGCAATTTTACAATGTCTCCTACTTCCTGCTTTGCACTTTAATTACAAACCTCTCTAATTATGCATTACCTTACCTAGTATTAAATTACATTATGTCTCAATGCTTTAGCTCTATAAACCTTAGATAGCCTCAGCTGGCAGCTTGTCCATTCTGCGTTATCCCTGGTGCCCAGTGAACTATCCTGATCTCCATCGCTCAGTAACTGTACCAGTTGTCATCCTGAATAATTGTAGATAAAATGTCATATCAACCACTTCCACATGATAGGGTCATTTTTTAAATTAAAGGAACATCGGAACAGAGGAGGCCATTCAGCCCCTCAAACCTCTTCCCCAACTTGATCACGGCTGATCTGTATCTTAACTCCATTTGCCTACCTTTGTTTTATATCCCTTACCCAACAAAAATCTGTTCTTCAACATTGGGAGAGAGTTCCAGAATTCCACTATTTGTTGTGTGAAAAAATCTTCCTGATTTCACTCCTACATGGTCTAGCTCTAATGTTAAGATTATGCGCCCTTGTTCTGGACTGCTCCCACCACAAGATATATTTTCTCTGTATCTGCTTTATCGAATATTTTTATGATTTTAAACATCGCCATTAGATCACCCCTCAACCATCTCAACTCAAGGCAACACACAGCAAGTATATGCCATCATACTCATCATTTAACCCTTCAAGGCCAATGTATCTTTCCTGAGGTTCTGAACTCCAGGAAGGGTCTGATGTGGGCTCTGTACAACTGAAGCACTGTAACTTGTACAGGGAGCCCCAAGGAACAATGTATTGGTGCCACAGTCCATAGACTGGCCTGCCGAGGGGTTGCCCACATGCTAAGACCCCAGCAATGATGCAATGGAAAGCTGCCAGGTGGACTCGAGGTGCTGTCCCTAGTTTAAAAAAAGAGAATTTGATGAGCATTCAGTGCAAACACTGCAGTTGCTTCCAGTGTGACAGAGGCAAAAAAGAAAAACTGGGGTTTACAGAATATTGTGGGGGGAAAGGAGAGAGAAAATTGGGTTTTGCGAAGGTAGAACATTTGTACTCAGAAGAAAGTTAACTTTCAGAACTTCTGATAATGTGTGACATACAAATGACTTCCTTTTGACCTTTAACCTTGTGTTTTTTCATCTCTGTTCCCACCCCATCCCCTCCACAACAGGTGACAATTATGAGAAAGTCGTGAATATAAAGAAGGTCCAACATCAACCAGTCCTCAGGGGATTAGCGGATTCAGCACTCCTGCCCTGCGTTTTCTCAGTACTTCCGAGCGCAGCCATTGACCCCTCTTTGCTCCCTGACCCCCCACGCATCAAATGGACTAAAGTCTTGCTCGAAGGAGGGAGCAGGAAGGAAATCCCTGTGCTGGTAGCTAAGAACAACACGGTGAAGCTAAACCCAATCTATCAGGGCAGAGTCAGTCTGCCCGGGTACGGTCCCTTCCATTACAATGCCAGCCTGGAAATTGTCTCTTTGCGAGCAAGTGACGCAGGCATCTATCAATGTGAAGTGGTTGTGGGGATTGATGATGAGCAGGACACAGTCCCTTTAGAGGTCATGGGTAAGTAGCTGGGACAGAGATGCTACAGTACACGAGGGCACAAAAGCAAAAGACCTCGGTGAACTCCCTAAATAAAAGAAGAAAAGAACTTGCATTTATATAGCACCTTTCATGAACTCCGAATGTTCCAAAGCACGAGTCACTGTTGTAAATGTAGGAAGTGCAGCAGTCAATTTGCACACAGCAAGCTCCCACAAACAACCGTGACATTTAGTGACATTGGTTGAGGGATAAGTATTGACCAGGACACTGGGGAGAACTCCCCCTGCTCTTTTTCAAAGTAGTACCTTAGGATTTTTTTTTAATATCCACCTGAGAGAGCAGACAGAGCCTTGGTTTAATGTCTTACCTGAAATGGCACCTCTGCCAGTGCAACACTCCCTCAGTACTGCACTGGGAATGTCAGCTGTAATTTTGTACTCAAGTCTCTGGAGTGGGGCTAGAACCCACAACCTTCTGACTCAGTGGTGAGACAGTGCTACCCACTGAGCCGCCTAAGTCATGCTGTAGGGCACTGTTGGAAAAGATGAGCAGACAAGGTGAAGTCGATCAGGATTAGGCGTCACCAACCTTGGGTTTTAAAAGGCCATACATATGGGAAAGGGTGGTGAGATAGGCAGCAAGGAGATTGTGGGAAAGAATAGATTTTTGCAGGAGATTCCAAGGCTGTCAAGATGCTCAACAACACAACATATCCGATCTGGAGAGCTGCCAATCTCCATCACTCTCTCCTCCAGAGGATCGGACTGAGAACCAGATAACCAGCCAAGCCAGGGTGCTCTCGCACTCCTCTTAGTGGCTGAACCCAAGAACAGCATGGACAGTGTTATGTCCCTCAGCTTCCTTTAATCAATGGGGAGAAGCAATGGGCTGTATTCCTGATTAAAGGCCTTGAACACATGTGGTCCACAATCCTGTCAGTTGCCCTGACACTGTGCCCATTGGTGCCCTCGAGTCCTGACCATGCCATAGTGTACAAAGGTCACCTGAGACGATACCTCATTAATCTAGGACAATGGACACCACGATGGGCTATATCTCTAGTGCCCACCTACTGGAACTATGATGCCTGTCCAGCAATAGATTGCCCCTCCCACTCCACAACACTTAAGAAGCTTGACACCATCCAGGACAAAGCAGCCATTTGATTGGCACCCCATCCACCACCTTAAACATTCACCCCCTCCATCACTGGCACACAGTGGCAGCAGTGTGTACCATCTACAAGACGCACTGTGGCAACTTGCCAAGCCTCCTTCAACAGTGTCTTCCAAACCCACGACCTCTACCACCTAGAAGGACAAGGGCAGCAGATGCATGGGAACACCACCATCTGCAAGTTCCCCTCCAAGTCACACATCATCCTGACTTGGAACTATATCGCCGTTCCTTCACTGTCGCTGGGTCAAAATCCTGGAACTCCCTTCCTAACAGCACTGTGGGTGTACCTACATCACATGGACTGCAGCGGTTCAAGAAGGTGGCTCACCACCACCTTCTCATGGGCAATTAGGGATGGGCAATAAATGCTGGCCTGGTCAGCGACGCCCACATCCCATGAATGAATAAAAAAATGACCCCATGCACCTTGGTTCTCTCTGTAAGGGGCGGGGGAGAAATTATGCAATTAAAGAAAAAAACAACAGACTTTTCAGTTGCAGTCCAAACTGTTCCCCATGACTGGATTTCCCAGGTGGGTCCCATCTCTGTCTATGTGGGGCTGATGGGTCTCACCTATCTCTGTGTATTCCAGTATAGGGAGTCTCTGTCCCCTTGGCATCCCGGGCCTTTTAAGGGAAGGGTGTGGTTACGCTTCTTATAAGGCCATCTGGGAATTCTGCTGCCCATTTCCTGACTCGGACCAAGTCCCGTTCACCTATTGCCGTTTGTGCTCATTGACCTATATTGGCACTTGGTCTAGCAAAGCCCCGATCTTAAAATTCTGATCATCGTTTTCAAATCCCTCATGGCCTTGCCCCTCCCTATCTGTAACCTCCTCCAGCTCCAAAACCCTCTGAGATGTCTGCACACATCCGATTCTGGCCTCTTGTGCATCCCCAATTTTAATTGTTCCACTATTGACGGCCACGTCTTCGGCTGCTGAGCCCCTAACCTCTGGAATTCTCTCCCTAAACCTCTCCGTCTCTCTACATCTCTCTCCACCTTTAAGACACACCTTTAAGCCTACCTCTTTGACTAAGCTTTTGGTCACCTGTCCTACTATCTCCTTACGTGGCTTGGTGTCAAAGTTTTGTTGGATATTGCTCCTGTGAAGCACCTTGGGACTTTAAGGTGCTATATAAATGCAAGTTGTTGTTTTTTGATCACTGATGTTAACAGGGATTGTTTGAGGTGGGAGAGAGGCCCATTACTCAGCACTAAAGCTCTGTGACATGATGAGCAGAAAATCTGCATATCAACCAAAACTGCAGCAACTAACACTGCACCGACTCAAAGGAGTTAACAGCTCTTGGTAACCATAGCAATGAGTAACAGCAACCCACAATAACAGACTGGGCCACGTTCATATAAAGATTGCATGTTGCATCTGCCCTGATTGAATGACACGGGGAAATAATGTATACTTCAGAAGCGTGAGTGGTTGATAACCTTCATCCGAACACCTTGATGTTAGGTTATAGTTCTGAGGTCCCTGCCCTGGCACCTGCTGTTATTTATAAAATATAGTTTCAATTCTATGTGGGTGTTTCCAGCTGGCTGTGTACTGCCAGTGAATGACAGCTGCCAGTGTATTCCATGGGCATGGTGCATCGTGACAGGACTAATAATGACAGTCATTACTGTAGCTTTACTAAGAGTTAACCTGTGGCTAATTGACAGTGAGTTCCATGCCTTGTGTGCAGTCTTATTAAGAAGCCAGGAGCTTGCATTTATATAACACCTTTTTACAACCTCAGGATGTCCCAAAGAGCTTTACAGCCAATGACATATTGATGACGTGTACTCACTGCAATGTCGGAAGCGTGGCACAGCAAGATCCCCCAATCAGCAATGTGATAATGACCCGATTATTTACTTCAGTGCTGTTGGACGAGGGATAGAAATTGGCCCTTGATACTGGGAAGAACTTCCCTGCTGCTCTTTTAAATAGCGCTGTTGGATTTTTTACACCCACCTGAGAGGGCAGACGGGGCCTTAGTTTAACGCCTCACCCAAAAGATAACCCCTCTGACAGTGCAGCACTCCCTCGGTACAACAGCAAATTGCCCCAAATAGCTCTTTTAATGTGGTAAAACGTCCCAAGGAGCTTCACGTGGGTGATTATCAAACAATATTTGACACCGAGCCACATAAGGAAACATTAGGACAGGTGACCAAAAGCTTAGGTCAAAGAGTATCTTAAAGGAAGATAGAGAGGTTGGGAATTCCACAGCCATGGGCTTCGGCAGCTGAACATACAAAGATATGAATTAGGAGCAGGAGTAGGCCACTCGGCCCCTCGAGCCTGCTCCGCCATTCAATAAGATCATGGCTGATCTGATTGCAACCTCAACTCCACATTCCTGCCTACTCCCAATAACCTTTCACCCCCTTGCTTATCAAGAATCTATTTACCTCTGCCTTAAAAATATTCAAAGAGTCTGCTTCCACTGCCTTTTGAGGAAGAGAGTTCCAAAGACTCAGGACCCTCTGAGAGAAAAGATTTCTCCTCATCTCTGTCTTAAATGGGCGACCCCATTTAAATCACAGCCTTCGATTAAAATAAGGGAAGCAAGTGTTAATCTGGATTAAGTGCTCATCTCTGGAGTAGGACCTGAATGCACAGTTTATGGCTCAGAAAGAAGGTTCCCTCTAATTTTTCTTTGCTGTTCGTGGCTGGTTTGTTGCACTGAACGGCCACGTACGCCCACATCTTAAGGGGATTATAGCTGCGAGGCCAGAGTGCTACCCACTGAGGAACAGCCAATGTTGAATGGGTTTACATCTCAGTCACACACTTCCCTCGGGTAGGCGTTGAGAGCTCAGTATGCAGAGTGTGCCAGGATCAAACCCACATCTCGTAGCTTAGCATGTGGGTGCAGATCTTTCTCCTTTAACCCAGCACTCAGCTTCCATCTCCCTCCTTTTCCCCCTTGGTGTGCTGTTCAGCTAACTCTGCCTCACCGTCCTTGCAATGCTGAACTGTTTCTGAGCTTTCTGCTCTGTCTCCCTCTCTCTGACATTATGGACAGCTCTGCTCAATCCCTCAGTATGAACCAGACATATACTTTAAATTGCATCTTTCTCGCCGTGCAACCACAGGCAGCTCTGAAAATCAATAACAGGCTTGTGTTGGCCATTAGTTCCTCATTCCCATAGATTTTTTTCACTTTAACTTCTCTGCTCGTCGGCTTCAGTCGTGAATGCTGGTAGTTCAACACACAGAGAGGCCTAGCTTAGGGGTGAGTAACGAACACCATGTAATATTGTCAGGGGAATGCTGTCACAGACAAAGTCATAGGTATGTTTGTGAAAGCTACCCATCTCATCCAATACACCGCAACCTCCCTTTCTGTCTCTCCACTCAGAGCTGAACTTTCTACCTATATTCAGGTCCAACAGGTAGGTTGAAAATAAACTCTTAATTGTGACACACGAATTGTTGGTTAACAACAGCAGCTTGCATTTATATAGTGCCTTTAATGTAAAAATAAAAAGCCCCAACAGTCTTCACAAGAGCGTTATCAGACCAGATCTGATACTGAGCTACAAGGAGATATTAGGACAGGTGACCAAAACCTTGGTCAAAAAGATAGGTTTTAAGGAGCGTCTTAATGGAGGAGAGAGAGGAAGAGGTTTAGGAAGGGAATTCCAGAGTTTAGGGCCCAGGCAGCTGAAGGCATGGCCGCCAATGGAGGGGGGAAGCAAGTGGGAAATGCGCAAGACGCTGGAATTGAAGGGACACAGAGATCTCGGAGGGTTGTAGGTCTGGAGGAAATTAGAGAGATAGGGAGGGGCGAGGCTATGGAGGGATTTGAAGACCAGGACGAGAATTTTAAGATTGAGGTGTTGCTTAACTGGGAGCCAGTGTAGATCAGCGAGCACAGGGGTGGTGGGTGAACGGGATTTGATGGAGTTAGAATGCGGGCAGCAGAGTTTTGGATGCTTATGGAAGGTGGAAGATAAGAGGCCGGTCAGAAATGCGTTGGAATAGTCAAATCTAGAGGGTTTCAGCAGCAGATGAGCTGAGGCAGGGACAGAGTTGGGAGAAGTTACGAAGGTGGAAATGGACAATGATGCGGAAATGTGGTTGGAAGCTCATCTTGGGGCCAAATATGTCACAAAGCAGGAAAGCCGGTGAACTGTAACCCAGCAAGGCTCAGCAACTTCAAGAAGGGAGAGGGGGGAAAGTAGGGATATAAACCCTGATTATGTTACTCTGGTGTATTAGGGGTGCCCAGCTGGGCATGGATGCCAGTTTTACTGGGTAGGTGTGTGGGGAAAGGACTTGACTCTGTGCTTGGTTCAAAGTTTCTGCTATCAGCAGTTGTGAAATGAAAATTGTTCCATTTTACGAGCCCCATCATCTCTCACCTTCATGGGGACTTTCAAAAAATTGTTAAATCAGAGATTTCGCTGTGAAGGTTCTGCTAATTGGTCCTGGGGTAGCTGGGAGGATGGCCTAATTCCAAAAAAAACTGAATATGTTTAACCCACATAGTCATGGAACTGAGAAAGCCACTGTCACCATGTGACTATAGGTAGGAAGTGTGACAGGCAATTCGATCAAGGAGGGCAACACATCCCAGGGGTCATCAAATCAATGGTAGGCACTTTGCTTGAGATCAACTCGCACTGGAGATAGAACCTTGGTTAGATCATACTTGGAGTGCTGTGCACAGTTCTGGTCTCCATATTATAAAAAAGGATTAGATGAGGAGGGTTGAGTGGAGGCTTGTGTGGACCATAAGCACTGGCATAGACTTGTTGGGCTGAATGGCCTGTGTTTGTGCTGTAAATTCTATGTAACCCTATAATGCACTGGAGAAGGTGCAAAAAACATTTACAAGGATGTTACAGAACCTATTAGGGCAGATTGAAAAGAGAAAACTGAGGGGTGACTTGATAGAGATCTTTAAGATTTTGAAAGATAGACATCGAAAAGATGTTTGCACTTTTGAGGGAGACCAGAACTAGGGGCCATGAATATAAGATAGTCACTAATAAATCCAATAGAGAATTCAGGAGAAACTTCTTAACCCAGAGAGTGGTGGGAATGTGGAGGTGAATAGCAGAGATACATTTAAGGGGAAGCTAGATAAACACGAGGGAGAAAGGAATAGAAGGATATATTGATAGGGTGAGATGAAGAGGGGTGGGATGAGGATCATGTGGAACATAAACACCAGCATAGAGCAGATGGGCCGAATGGCCTGTTTCTGTGCTGTACATTCTATGTAATTCTGGTCTGCATGGCTCAGTTCTACACTGTCTGGTGTATTTATCCATCTAGCGAGTACTTCTTGGGTAAAACCTCCCTCACCTTGATGTGCACAGGTTCACCCCACACCCTCCCAAAATAAAATGGTGTGTAAAATTTGTTTAGGTTTAGTGCAAACTGTGTTTTAGCCGTAGGTTCTTTGCTCCCTCAGCCTGTATGATTGTCTGATCTTTCAGTTTGGTTTCTGCTTTCCATCTGCTACCCCAGGGGTCGTGTTCCATTACCGTGCTGGGAGCAACAGGTACTCACTCACTTTCGAGGCCGCCGTACAGGCCTGTCTGCACAACTCGGCGAGGATTGCCACCCCTGAACACCTGCTGGCTGCTTTCCAGGACGGGTTCGATCACTGTGATGCTGGCTGGGTTTCTGATCAAACTGTGAGGTGAGGAATGAAAAATGCACACATGCATGATTAACACAGACAGGCACAGACGCACTAACATGCACAGAGAATAACGCACATGCATACACATGCACGTGTGCACACAGACAGAGAAACACAGACAGACACAGATGCACTGACACGTACAAAAAAAATAACAGACACACACATAGACACATGCCTGCACACAGTCACATACAGAGTAACACAAACAGACACACAGACATATATACACAGACACACGCACACACACACATACAGACAGAAATATACACACAAAGACACACACACTGATACACACAGTGACATACAACCACATGCACAGACAGACTCATACAGTCATGTGGACATAGATGCACATGTACGGTGCTTAACCCAGTCCCACCTTCTGATTGTAAACAGTACCTTTTATAGCACAGACAACACCATGTTCTCCCTATTAGCTGCCCTGAATCACAAACAGCATTACGGGAAATCCAGGATCGACTTAATGTTAAAGGCCAGTTATCCATATCCTTTTTCACTACTTATTCCCCTCCTCCTCCTTTTCCTCCTCCTCTCCTCACCCCTCTTCCTTTCTCCTCCTTCCCCCTCCTCCCCAGCAGTTACTTATTCCTGCTACTTATTAACGCTGCTGGTCTTGGTGTAGGTGGGTGTCAGGTGACAGTGGATGTGGTCAAGTAGCCTATAACAGGGCTCGGCAACCTTTTTTTTTTAACCTGAAGAGCCTTTTTAAAAAAACAAATTGGAAAAAATAAAAGCTATTGGGAGCCGCAAGCTGAAAATTCAGCACTTCAAAACCAAATGCTTGGCAAATTGCCAAGTGTCTCTGGTAGAATGCATAATTTGCATATATAATCAAATATGTGTGTCAAATTTATGTATCAATAGAAAAAATCGAAATGAAAATAGACCTAACTCTGAATTATCGCATTTTTTTGACTTTTTTTGCTATAATATTGTCACTAAAATCACCTTTAAAACAAACTTTCACTTAAAATGCGTAGAATTAAGACAATTTTTACAGGTATTGATTCTCATGATTAAAAACCTTCTAATAGCACATTTAGAATAATTTATCATCTCAGTTATATCAGAAACAATAATGGTCCCGACCATGTAAACTGTTCCTCAAGTCAAATGCATTATCTATAACCATGGTGTAGCTGTACCACTTGAACAGGTTTATTTAGAGATTGATGATGTTTTTCGTTAAAATAATCATCGGAAAGTGTAACGTGCAGCATAATGATTAGCTTTTTATCCGCACCATAAAAACACTGCTCTTACTTTTCTTGACTTAATTTTTTATTTAGGCTTTTTTTCACATTAATGTAATTTAACTGGAAAAGGTTGGGAGCTGCAAATGAGATGTTAAAGAGCAGCATGTGGCTCCAGAAACGCAGGTTGCTGACCCCTGACCTAAAAGAACTTAAACTCCTGATCCAGATAATTTGAAGTCAATCAACAATTCAAAACTTAACAACAGAAATAGCAGAGCAAAGTGGAAATATAATGTTAAATAAAATGCAATTAATAGGTCATTTGACTTTGAATGAAGAAGAGTCGACTGTATTTTCTGATCCCAGGCAGAACACTTACAATGCCCGCACCATAGTGTATAGCATTTTACAAGCCCATTAAGCATTTCTGCTTGGGCGTTGACAATTCAGAAATGCCCCATTAATGTCTCGGCTCTTTTTGTTTAACTCATTCATGGGATATGGGTGTCACTGGCAAGGCCAGCATTTATTGCCCATTCCTGTACAACTGAGTGGCTTGCTAGGTCATTTCAGAGGGCAGTTAGGAGTCAACCACATTACTGAAAAAGCTCACTTGTGAAAAATGGCTGCTCAATGCAGGGGGTCTGTTGGAGTCTGTGGTCCGTGGAATCAGTGCTCCTAGTATGAGATTGCACTTTCAGAAACTGGGGGCGAAGGAAAAAGTGGAAGGGGGCTAATGGTGTAAAATCAGATGGGGTGGGAGGTTGGGGGAACTAACCTGAGGAGTTCCAGCCACAAATGATGCGTTCAAATCTCATGGATAGGGGCTCAATTTCATAACCCACCAACATCAGAGGCAAGGGACAGGCCATTTAAGACTGAGATGTGGAGGAATTCCTTCACTTAAAGGGTGGTGACTCTTCGGAATTCTCTACCCCAGAGGGCTGTGGAAACTCAATCATTGAGCGTCTTCAAGACAGAAATAGATAGATTTCTGGATATTAATGACAACAAGGGATATAGGGATAGTGGGGGAAAATGGTGTAGAGGTAGATGATCAGCCATGATCTAATTGAATGGCAGAGCAAGCTCAATGGGCTGAATGGCCTACTCCTGCTCCTATGTTCCTATAGATAACTTCCTGCACAATAGCAGAATGGTTAGTCTCAAGTAACAGTGCTGACAATAAAATGCTGGAAGGCCACACATACTGTGAAGAATTTTTATCATCTACAAAAATGTTTTCAGCTTGGCTGTGGTTTCACAGCAAATGATTACTCTCAAGGGTTTCAACTCTCGAGGTGGTTCCTTGGTAAAATTATCCATCCCAGGGACAGTGGGATAGAGGAAAGAACAAAGAACTCTCAACTGTGAGGCTGTAATGATTGGGTTTGCAAGAATATTCGATCGATAAGCAATAAATTTCTCAGTCAGGCGAAACAGATTGGAGTGTAATTACAATTCCATTTCATGAACTGCTCAGTATGGGCCCAGGGTAGATTGAGCTGGATAATCCAAGAAAGTTTTTGTTGAGGGGAAAATCAAATATGTGTATATCTCACTTTTTCTAAGTGGCTTCTCTACTTCTGCACTTGAAGGCACTGCATACTGTATTTAGGACACAGGAGCAGGAGTAGACCATACTGCCCCTTACACAGGAGCAGGAGTAGACCATTCAGCCCCTTGCGCCTGCTCTCCCATTCAATACAATTGTGGCTGATCTTTTACCTCAACTTCATTTTCACCCTATCCATTTATCCCTTGTTTCTCTTAGTGTCCAAAAATCTGTCGATCTCAATCTTGAATATACTGAACGACTGAGCATCCACAAACATCAGGGATAGAGAATTCCAAAGATTCACAGCCTTTTGAGTGAAGAAATTGCTCCTCATCTCAGTCCTAAATGGCTGACCCCTTATCCTGAGGCTATGACATTAGTTCTAGACTCTCCAACCAGGGGGGAAGAGCCTCTCAGCATCTCCACTGTCAAGAGCTCTCTAAGAATTTTATACGCCCTCAACGATCCATTTTCTGGAGGACCAGGAACATCGTACTTTGAATCGTGTCCCTTCCTGTGCCACACAAACCCTCATGTTGTGACAATGCAGTGACTGACTGCCTGGATAGATTAGACTCCCTGCTCTACCAAGGTGGGTCTTCAAATACTGGAGGCCAGGACTTCTCTTCAACAGTAGCACCTTGTTGGCATGGTTCTGGGATATGCCAACGGCTTTGAGGAGTCATGGCTGAGAAACCTTGTTCACGCAAGACTCTCATCAGCGATGCTACCACCTAAACTGCCACCAACTTATAAAATGGTACAATTATGTAATTATTTAATGTCTCTCAGATGAGATGCAAAACCAAGTCTGCCCTCTCAGGTGAATGAAAAACATTCCAGGAAGCTATTTGGAGAAGGACAGGGGAGTCCTGGCCAATATTTATCACCCAACACCTAAAACAGCTCATCTGGTCACATCTCTTTGTGGGAGCTTTCTGTGCACAAATTGGCTGCCACTGTTCATACATTGCAACAGTGGCTACATTTCAAAAAGTGCTTCATTGGCTGCGAAGCATTTTGGGATGTTCTGAGGTTGTGAAAAGTGCTATAAAAATGCATGTTCTTTCATCTCTTCCACTCCCTTCCTCCAAGTTGCGTTGCAATGAGACACCCAGAAGGAAATTGCGACCTGAAACTTCAGGAACACTCCATTGCGTTTTGGCATGATAAGATAGCTCAGCGTGTCCTGCTCTAAAATAATTGCTCTGCCTTCCAAAGCATTAGCATGGAAAATTCAGCAGTGAGTGCCAACTCCATATCAAAGAGCATAGTTAATGGCGCGGGCAGTGAGGTGGTATTGTCAGATTCCATTAGTTGATGCTGGCACTGTATTCACCGTGCTGCCAGAGCTTGCCTGCTTCTGTTCAGGTTATAGACAGAGGCTCCCACCCCCCAACACAGTGAGATAAAAATACAGTCAAGGAAATAAGCTCCAATTCCCTTCAGGGACTGCTGGACAAGGGCTTATTGCAAAGCATCCTTAGAGACCCACGACCAGTTGTAAATTCCAATTAAAATATAAACTTTACTCACCTTCCCATTTAATGAAACTAATTGACAGGATAGGATAGTAATTTATCCTTAATAAAAATCAATCAAAAACCGCCTAGCCATAACGCTGCTGATTTCTGCCCATTCTGATTTTTCTGCAGTTCTTTTGAGTTCTCTGGTCTAAAGCCAATTTGTTTTATTTTAATTTCACATTTTGCTGTGCTTTGGCTGTTTGATTTCTGCTCCATCTCGGTCCCTAATCCTCATCACCTGACTCACAGTAATCGATCCTGAGCTAGAGTCACCATTTGGCTGCATCAAACCTCCACCCCCTCGCTAATGGAACAGAGGCGTCTCCATTTCTTCGCTCTCGATGTTCCTGCATCATTAAGAGAGAGATGCAGCCAGTGCCAATAATAGCCAATTAATCTTCTTGAGGTGGCTGCAGCCTCCTTGGCTGTTTTCCAATTCGGATCCTGTTGGCACGGCCAACAATGCTTTAATTGACCATCACTGTGAGACAACGAGGAGTTGTTGGCTGGGCTGAGATCCGATGGAGTTGACTCATGACATTGTGCCTCTTTCCCTTTTAATTTTGAAGGAGAACAGAAGCTTTTAAAAGGTGAAAGAAAGAGAAAAAATTGTGAGGCTGAGCAAAGAGTAGGGGGAGTGAGGACCGATTGAATGGCTCTTTCAAGGCACTAGCAAGGGCACGATGGACCAAATGGCCTCTTTCTCTGCTGTATCTTATTTTTTATTTTTTTTAATTTAGAGATACTGCACTGAAACAGGCCCTTCGGCCTACCGAGTCTGTGCTGACCAACAACCACCCATTTATACTAATCCTACATCAACCCCATATTCTCTACCACATCCCCACAATTCTCCTACCACCTACCTACACTAGGGGCAATTTACAATGGCCAATTTACCTATCAACCTGCAAGTCTTTGGCTGTGGGAGGAAACCGGAGCACCTGGCGGAAACCCACGCAGACACAGGGAGAACTTGCAAACTCCGCACAGGCAGTACCCAGAACTGAACTCGAGTCGCTGGAGCTGTGAGGCTGCGGTACTAACCACTGCACCACTGTGCCACCCATATCGTTCTATGATTCTGTGCCAAAGCTCCTGGCTGCCATGTGGTAGAGGCATATCCTGTCAACCAGCTATTCCCCCCAAGACTTTTCCTTTACTCCATTCCTTCCAGTTAGAGTATATTCTCTGCAGAAAGTACTTAATAAAAGACTTCGAAAAAATTCACCATAATTGACTTAATCTCTATTTTTACTGAGATGTGAACGCATGAAAAAACCAGACAGGAATGACCCAGTTGATCCATTGTGGGTCAAAATCCTGGAACTCCGTCCTAACAGCACTGTGGGTCTACCCGCACCACACGGACTGCAGCCGTTCAAGAAGGCGGCTCATCACCACCTTCTCAAGGGCAATTAGGGATGGGCAATAGGGATGGGCAATAGGGATGGCCTTGCTCACGTCCCATCAAAAAATTTTTTAAAATCTAGCTCATTCCATCCAGCTGAGATGCCCTCTTCGAGGGACTCCCTTACTGCCTCCGTGCCAATGTAGTCTCCCGGTGCCATCCCCTATTTTAATCACTCCACCATTGGCGGCTGTGCCTTCAGTTGCTGAGGCCCTAACTGCGGGAATTCCTATACATTTCTATAGTGCCTTTCATAACCTCAGGACAATCCAAAGTGTTTCACTCTCCATCGTGTTGTGTGGCTCTGCCACCGTTAAATGGGATAGACCCAAAACAGATCCAGCAGCTTAAAACTGGGCATCTATGAGGCACTGTGGGCCATCAGCAGCAGCAGAATTGTACTCAACCACAATCTGTAACCTCATGGCCTGGCATATCCCCCACTCTACCATTACCATTGAGTCAGGGGACCAACCCTAGTTCAATGAGGAGTGCAGGAGGGCATGCCAAGAGCAGCACCAGGCATAGCTCAAAATGAGGTGTCAACCTGGTGAAGCTACATGACTACTTGTGTGCTAAACAACGGAAGTAGCATGTGATAGACAGAGCTAAGCGATCCCACAACCAACGGATCAGATCAAAGTTCTGCAGCCCTGCCACATCCAGTCATGAATGGTGGTGGACAATTAAACAACTAACCAGAGGACGAAGCCCAAAAATATCCCCATCCTCAAGGATAGGGGAGTCCAACATGTCAGCGCAAAGGATAAGGCTGAAGCATTTGCAGCCATCTTCAGCCAGAAATGCCAAGTGAATGATTCATCTTGGCCTCCTCCTGAGGTCTCTGCTAGTCTTAGGACAATTCAATTCACTCAATGTGATATCAGGAAATGGCTGAAGGTACTGGATGGGCAAAGGCAATGGGCCCTGGCAACATTCTGGCAATAGTACTGAAGACCTGTGCTCCAGAAATAGTCACGCCCTTAGCCAAGCTGTTCCAGTACAGCTACAAAACTGGTATCTACCTGACATCATCGCTGAATCCCTCACCATCAACATCCTGGGTGCTACCATTGACAGGAAACTGAACTGGACCAGCCATATAAATATTGTGGCTACAACAGCACCTCAGAGGCTGGGAATTCTGCGGCGAGTAACTCACCTCCTGACTCCCCAAAGCCTGTCCACCATCTACAAAGTACAAGTGATGGAATACTCTCCACTTGCCTGGATGAGTGCAGCTCCAACAACACTCAAGAAGCGCGACACCATCCAAGTCAAAGCAGCCCGCTTGATCAGCAGCCCAGCGACTACCTTAAACATTCACTCCCTCCACCATTGGTGCACAGTGGCAGCAGTGTGCACCATCTATAAGATGTACTGCAGCAACTTGCCAAACCTCCTTTGACATCACCTTCCAAACCCGCAACCTCGACCACCTAAAAGAACAAGGGCGGCAGACAAAATGGGAACCTGCAATTTCCCCTCCAAGTCAAAAAACTATGCTGACTTGGAACTATATCGCCATTCCTTCATTTGTCGTTGGGTCAAAAACCTGGAACTCCCTTCCTAACAGCACTGTGGGTGCACTGAAATCACGTGCACTGAAATCACGTGTACTGAAATCACGTGTACTGAAATCACGTGCACTGAAATCACGTGGACTGCTGCGGTTCAAGGCGGTGGCCCACCACCTTCTTGAGGGCAATTAGGCATAGGCAATAAATGCTGGCCTTGCCAGTGATGCCCACATTTCAAAAACAAATAAAGAAAAAGCCAATGAATTATTTTTGTAGCATAGTCACTGTTGTAATGTAGGAAACTTGGCAGCCAATTTATGCACAATGCTCTCTCTTTTTAGTTCTCTCTTGATATTTTGCCTTGCAATTTCTAGTTCTTTGACTGCCTTTCCTTTTTTATTCATTCACAGCATTTATTACCAATCCCTAATTGCCCTTGAGAAGGTGGCAGTGAGCGAGCTTCTATGAATAAAACTAAATGGCTTGCTAGACCATTTCAGAGGGTAGTTAACAGTCAATATTGCTCTGGATCTGGAGTCATATATAGGCCAGGCTGGGTGATGACAACAGATTTCCTTCCCTATAGGACATTAGTGAACTAAATAGGCTTTTAAATAACACTGCAATAGTTTCATTTCATTTTAATTCCAAAATTTAAACTTCCCAACTACCATGGTGGGATTTGAACTCATATCATCAGACCATTAGCCCACACTTTGGGATGATTAGCAGCATAACCACTGTACTACTGTCCCCAGGCTCTTTTGAGTGACTGTCTCTCATACATCTACCTGTCTCTCAGCAGTGGTGTAACATGTGAACAACGGGTGATTTGCCTTTTTTTTTGGGACAGATGTTAGGAAGGACTTCTTTCCACATATCTGGAATAGGGTTCCAGGAAGGGGGAAAAAATGGAAAATGTCTACTTCCCAATAAACCCTCAGTCGAAGCAAGGACAATGATTTAGCTTTTTTTAAACAAAAAATTCCAGTAAGCGTAAAACACCTTGGAGTGTAAACTGCACCAGAGCTGCCTTGCATAAAGTTATATCACCTTTCTTGAATCTTTTGAGTCTTCCTAATAAAAGGCTTAAAACCAAACAAAGTGTATCTTTTTGGTACTTTGAGTCTCTTATCATAACATTTGCTTCAAACTAATGATAGCTATAGAATAACATTATTTAAAAATAATAGTAGGTTTGGGATTTGAGATGTCAGGTAATTTTGTTTCCCTGCAAAACCTTATAATTTTTATGAATACATCTCCCTCCCCCACATAAGATTGATTCTAACTGTGAAATCACTTCTTTTTGTACTTTAATCATTTTGCCGATGTCTCTTGTTGCAAAGGTGAAATATTTCATGGGGATGTGCCCTGGGACATCATATTTTCCCCTCTAATTTCCTTCAGTCTGAATTCCCTGAGTCAGAAAGTTGTAAGTTTAAGTCCCACTTCACAGACTTGAGCACAGAAATCTAGGCTGACACTCCAGTGCAGGACTGAGGGCGTGCTGTACTGTCAGAGGTGCCATCTTTTGGGTGAGACGTTAAACTGAGGCGCCGTTTGCTCTTTTAGGTGGACATAAAAATTCTCATGGCCACTATTTCGAAGAATAGCAGGGTGCAGTTCCCCCTGGTGTCCTGGTCAATGTTTATTCCTCAGCCAACACGTATAAGCAGACTATCTCTCATTATCACTTCACTGCTTGTGGGAGCTTACTGTGCACAAATTGGCAGCCACCTTTTCTATGTAACAACTAGATAGCAACAACTTCAAAAGTGCTTCATTGGTTGTAAATTGCTTTGGGATATCCTGAGATTGTGAAAGGAACGACATTAATGCAAGCTCTTTTTCTCATTCTGCGTGCTCTTATATGTTGCTGTACTCTAGAGGCTTGACTGCTTTGTAAAGGTTAATTAATTATCTGAGTTTTCTCCACTTTGTTGCACATATTTTATGGATAAACTTGATTCTGAGTTCCTCCTCTTTCATCATACATTGATGTTTAAAGAAAGGTTTGAAGTCTAGAGGTCAGTTTAACCGTATGATCAAAGCCTCATTGCCCCAGAGCATCAGGACAATGAACACAGGGTCAGGTTGGAAAGGCACATTTTTGGACAGATGTTCAGAAGGACTTCTTTCCACACATCTGGAATGGGACTCCAGGAAGGTGTGTTGAACACTGGATTCCTTAAAGAAACAGCTGGTTGCTGGCGTTATAAGGATAGTGAATTCAATGCCTGTTTTTTTTTAAAGCAAAGTGTACCCACACAAACAAAGGGCACTGTGAAGATGAATGGTTCAAATGTTTATGGGTTGAGCTTTGATCTTTCCTCATAGACTGTAAATAATAAGCAGTTGGTTAGACAAGGGTAACAAGGTTTTGATCAAATGATTCAAAAAACCTTCATCCAAACCTACATTGAGATCTCTACGTGCAGTCAATCCTCATGGGATCTTGGGAGTGCATTCATGGAAAGCATCCAATCAGTGTTAATTAAAATAGAAGGTGATGCTAAGCGGAGCTTTTCATTTTTCATTCATGGGATGTGGGCATGGTTGGCTTATTGTAGCTTGCTAGCTATCTCAGAGGGCTAAAATAAAAGCAAAATACTGCAGATGCTGGAAATCTGAGATAAAAACAGAAAGTGCTGGAAATACTCAGCAGGCCTGGCAGTATCTGCGGAGAGAGAAACAGAGTTAATGTTTCAGGCTGATGAGCCCCTGATGACAGGCCCTGAAACGTTAACTCTGTTCCTCTCCCCACACATGCTGCCAGACATGCTGTGTATTTCCAGCACTTTCTGTTTTTATCTCAGAGGGCTGTTAGGAGGATATTACATTACTGTGAGTCTGGAATCACATAACAGCCAGACTGTGTGAGTACAGAAGATTTTCTTCTCTAAAAGGCATTAATAAACCAGATGGGCTTTTGCGACAATCCTATAATTACCGATAGTTAGATTTTTATTCCAGATTTATTCAGTTAACTTAATTTATATTCTCATCTGCCATGGTGGCATTGAAACTCATCTCTCTGGATTTTTAGGCTAGGACTCTGTATTACTAGTTCAGTAACAAGAAAGTCTGGGACAGCACGAGCTGAAGACAGGATTGGGCTCAATAGTTAGAACGAGCTTTCAAACCCTCTTGTGCTATTACATGTACACGTTGATATGTATTTTAGATTTTGTCCAAAAAAAAATTACTGATCAATGTTTAACCAGTGGAACTTTGCTGAAGTGGACAATGCAAGTTGAAGATTAAGTTTGATCAATTTGTGTTTGACAGATATCCAATCAAATCACCAAGGCCCGGTTGCTATGGGGATAAGTTTGAATATCCTGGCATTAGAACCTACGGAATTCGAAACCCTAGTGAGCAGTATGACGTCTACTGTTACATCAAGGAACTTAAAGGCAAGTTGAGATTTCTGCTTTGTTGAAAATAGGTGAAATAGCAGATCCTGAAGGTTGAATATAAAACATTTTGTTTGGCTCTTGACACCTCCATTTTCTCTGCTGCCATTATTTCTTCATTTTGGGGGAGCATTGCTACAAAGTTGACAAGAAATATAATTTGGTTGAGTTATAGGGACGGGAAGCAGCTTTTTCATTGGGTGTTGGGTTTGGGGTGGTGTTGGTGCTCATCGAAAGGAAGCATGCCAGCAATGGGGACTGAAATCTGTTTGCAGTTTTTGCTTCCAATGCTCAGTTCCTCTTGTTCAGACATTTCACACCCAACTGTGGCTGTATTTGGCTCCTGGACTCGGCCACTCTTATCTTCAAAGCCTAGGCAAGCTGCTTATAAAGCCCAGGGACTAAGCTGACTACTGTTTTTTGGACGGGCTTGCTGAGTGCTGCTGGCTCATTAGGGCGATGTGTAGTCTTTCCCCACTCCAGTTGGGATGTTCAGCTGCAGTGAGGCATCCCACTCAATGATCTCAACCAGCAACTGATGACATCCACCTCATTGTAAAGCTGTTGATGCATTTGACTCCACTCAGCTGGAAACATTAACTGGAAGCAGTGCATGAGGTGAGCAACGCTGGTTAGTGTACAGCAAGGGTCTTGCTGAATGATGAATTAAGATGCACCACATGGTGTTACTTAACCATAGTTAGAGCATTGTTCTTATGTATAAGTTCAAGTTGAGCCCAGAAAGAAAGATATTGCACCTTTCAAAACCTCAGGACCTCCCGAAGTGCTTTATAGCCAATGAAATACTTTTGAAGTGCAGTCACTGTTGTAACATAGGGAGATACAGCAGCTAATTTGCACACAGCAAGATCCCACAAACAGCAATGTGATAATGACCAGATAATTTGTTTTTTTTACATTGATTAAGGAATAAATATTGACCAGAACAGTGGGGACAACTACCCTAGTCTTCAAAATAGTGCCATGGGATCTTTTACATCCTCCTGAGCGAGCAGGCAGGACCTCAGTTTAACATCTCATCCAAAAGACGACACCTCCAACAGTGCAGCACTCCCTCAGTAGTGTACTGGAGTGTCAGCTTAGATTTATGGGGGCTTTGCAGACAACATCTTGTGCCTAACCATACTTTGGCACCACGTGTTGTAGTTGTCTTGAGAGTGGTCCTCAAGCAATAACTTGGCCAAACCGACTGCTGGTCAGTCACTGACCAGGCCCACAGGTGAAAACCTACCCTTTGGCTGAGGGCCAGCACACCTCCCCCTCGACATGGGGAAATAAAATCGAAATAAACAACATAGTCAGTCACTGGCACCACGATTGAGTGTGTTCATTGTCAAGCTTCAAAGTAAATTGCATTTGGGCCAAAGACTCTCTATATCATCTCAAATGGCCAGAATGCTCTGTGCCTCAGTGCACCCAATTACAGACATCTGGTGCTGGCTGAGAATGAATTTCTTGACATGAAAACATTTCATTTTTGCCCTGAAACTACAAATCCTGGCCAAATCTCACAGGTGTTAGCATGACTCAGAGGGTAGCACACTCACCTCTGAGTGAGAAGGTTATGGAATCAAGTTCCAATCCAGATACTTGAGCACAAAATCTAGACTGACACTCCCAGTGTCAGTACTGAGGGAGTGCTGCACTGTTGGAGAGGCTGTCTTTTGGATGAGGTGTTAAACCGAGGCCTCATCCGCTCTCTCAGGTGGACGTAAAAGATCCCATGGCACTATTTTGAAGAAGAACAGAGGGGTTCTCTCCCCACCACTCCCTCCCTCCATGCCCAACCCGGTTGGTATTTATCCCTCAACCAACATCATTAAAACCAGATTATTTGGTCATTCATCCTCTTGCTGTTTGTGGGATCTTGCTGTGTGCAAATTGACTGCCGTGTTTCCTACATTACGACAGCGATTACACTTCAAAAATAGTTAATTGGCTGCAAGGAGCTTTGAGACATTCTCAGGTTGTGAAAGGCGCTACAGAACTGTAATTCTTTCTGTCTACTATGAACTTGATTTGCGACTAACTGACTACAGATTTGACTAGTGCACGACAGTGTTTGTGACTTTTGGCGTTGTGATATTGTCAGGTTATGTGACTGGGATCCTTGAACTTTTACGCAAGGACCATCGAGTTCCCCTGAGGACTGGCGATGAGGACTGTTGTTTTAGATGTTGGGTGTGCTATCATAGAGGAAAAGTTTTTTTTTTAAACTCCCCAACTACCACAAAAAAAAACTAAGGGTTTTACAAAAAGGCAAACTAAATTTACGTTACCTTCATTCCTGAGCGCTCTCGCGTTTCTAGTCGTGTAGCCCCACCCTCTTCCCGCTCCCCCAGTTGTCTGACTTGCATTCCATCTGGTGAGGTTGGTGCTGAGAGCTGGTTCTTTGTGTTTCTCTAATGTGATAAAGGGCATTCTACAACATTCAGCGTCCTACAAAACTTGCAACTTGGGTTTTCTGGATGGCTGGACCGTGTGTGCCGTCATTGGTAGGTTTCTGGCACAGAGTCTGTCCCTGTTGCTCAGAAGGGAAAAGGGAAGAGGAGCAGAGCATTAGTCATTGGGGACTCCATAGTTAGGGGAACAGATAGGAGGTTCTGTGGGAACGAGAGAGACTCACGGTTGGTGTGTTGCCTCCCAGGTGCCAGGGTACGTGATGTCTCCGATCGTGTTTTTGGGATCCTTAAGGGGGAGGGGGAGCACCCCCAAGTCGTGGTCCACATAGGCACCAACGACATAGGTAGGAAGAGAGATGGGGATTTAAGGCAGAAATTCAGGGAGCTAGGGTGGAAGCTTAGAGCGAGAACAACCAGAGTTGTTATCTCTGGGTTGTTGCCTGTGCCACGTGCTAGCGAAGAGAGGAATAGGGAGAGAGAGGAGTTGAACACGTGGCTGCAGGGATGGTGTAGGAGGGAGGGTTTTGGTTTCCTGGATAATTGGGGCTCTTTCTGGGGTAGGTGGGACCTCTACAAACAGGATGGTCTTCACCTGAACCAGAGGGGTACCAATATCCTGGGGGGGAGATTTGTTAGTGCTCTTCGGGGGGGTTTAAACTAAATCAGCAGGGGAATGGGAACCTAAATTGCAGTGCCAGTGTACAGGCTGTTGAGAGTAGTGAGGTAGGGGATAAGGTTACAGGGACGCAAGAGGGCACTGGCAAGCAAGAACTTGGTTTAAAGTGTGTCTCCTTCAACGCCAGGAGCATCCGGAATAAGGTGGGTGAGCTTGCAGCATGGGTTGGTACCTGGGATCCTGATGTTGTGGCCATTTCGGAGACATGGGTAGAGCAGGGGCAGGAATGGATGTTGCAGGTTCCGGGATTTAGATGTTTCAGAAAGAACAGAGAAGAGGGTAAAAGAGGGGGGGGTGTGGCATTGTTAATCAAGGAAAGTATTACAGCGGCAGAAAGGACGTTTGAGGACTCGTCTACTGAGGTAGTATGGGCCGAGGTTAGAAACAGGAGAGGAGAGGTCACCCTGTTGGGAGTTTTCTATAGACCTCCGAATAGTTCCAGAGATGTAGAGGAAAGGATAGCGAAGATGATTCTCGACAGGAGCGAGAGTAACAGGGTAGTGGTTATGGGGGACTTTAACTTTCCAAATATTGACTGGAAATACTATAGTTCGAGTACTTTAGATGGGTCTGTTTTTGTCCAGTGTGTGCAGGAGGGTTTTCTGACACAGTATGTGGACAGGCCAACCAGGGGCGATGCCACATTGGATTTGGTACTGGGTAATGAACCCGGCCAGGTGTTCGATTTAGATGTAGGTGAGCACTTTGGCGATAGTGATCACAATTCGGTTAGGTTTACCTTAGCGATGGGCAG
Organism: Heterodontus francisci; assembly: GCF_036365525.1. Taxonomy (NCBI): domain Eukaryota; kingdom Metazoa; phylum Chordata; class Chondrichthyes; order Heterodontiformes; family Heterodontidae; genus Heterodontus; species Heterodontus francisci. The sequence continues at coordinate 7,475,943 of NC_090406.1, forward strand.
GGACAGGTATATACCGCAGGGCAAGAATTATAGCTGGGGGAAAGGAAATTATGACGCGATTAGGCAAGATTTAGGATGTGTAGGATGGGGAAGGAAACTGCAGGGGATGGGCACAAACGAAATGTGGAGCTTATTCAAGGAGCAGCTAATGCGTGTCCTTGATAAGTATGTACCTGTCAGGCAGGGAGGAAGTTGTCGAGCAAGGGAGCCGTGGTTTACTCAAGAAGTTGAAGCGCTTGTCAAGAGGAAGAGGGCGGCTTATGTTAGGATGAGACGTGAAGGCTCAGTTAGGGCGCTTGAGAGTTACAAGCTAGCCAGGAAGGATCTAAAGGGAGGGCTAAGAAGAGCAAGGAGAGGACACGAGAAGTCATTGGCGGATAGGATCAAAGAAAACCCTAAGGCTTTCTATAGGTATATCAGGAATAAACGAATGATAAGAGTTAGAACAGGGCCAATCAAGGATAGTAGTGGGAAGTTGTGTGCGGAATCAGAGGAGATAGGGGAAGCGTTAAATGAATATTTTTCGTCAGTATTTACAGTAGAGAAAGAAAATGTTGCCGAGGAGATTACTGAGATACAGCCTACTAGGCTAGATGGGATTGAGATTCACAAGGAGGAGGTGTTAGCAATTTTGGAAAGAGTGAAAATAGATAAGTCCCCTGGGCCAGATGGGATTTATCCTAGGATTCTCTGGGAAGCCAGGGAGGAGATTGCAGAGCCGTTGTTGTTGATCTTCAAGTCGTCATTGTCGACAGGAGTAGTGCCGGAGGACTGGAGGATAGCAAATGTTGTCCCCTTGTTCAAGAAGGGGAGTAGAGACAGCCCTGGTAATTATAGACCTGTGAGCCTTACTTCGGTTGTGGGTAAAATGTTGGAAAAGGTTATAAGAGACAGGATTTATAATCATCTTGAAAAGAATAAGTTCATTTGCGATAGTCAGCACGGTTTTGTGAAAGGTAGGTCGTGCCTCACAAACCTTATTGAGTTTTTCGAGAAGGTGACCAAACAGGTGGATGAGGGTAAAGCCGTGGATGTGGTGTATATGGATTTCAGTAAGGCGTTTGATAAGGTTCCCCACGGTAGGCTATTGCAGAAAATACGCAAGTATGGGGTTGAAGGTGATTTAGAGCTTTGGATCAGAAATTGGCTAGCTGAAAGAAGACAGAGGGTGGTGGTTGATGGCAAATGTTCATCCTGGAGTTTAGTTACTAGTGGTGTACCGCAAGGTTCTGTTTTGGGGCCACTGCTGTTTGTCATTTTTATAAACGACCTGGATGAGGGTGTAGAAGGGTGGGTTAGTAAATTTGCGGATGACACGAAGGTCGGTGGAGTTGTGGATAGTGTCGAAGGGTGTTGTAGGGTACAGAGGGACATAGATAGGCTGCAGAGCTGGGCTGAGAGATGGCAAATGGAGTTTAATGCGGAGAAGTGTGAGGTGATTCACTTTGGAAGGAGTAACAGCAATGCAGAGTACTGGGCTAATGGGAAGATTCTTGGTAGTGTAGATGAGCAGAGAGATCTTGGTATCCAGGTACATAAATCCCTGAAAGTTGCTACCCAGGTTAATAGGGCTGTTAAGAAGGCATATGGTGTGTTAGCCTTTATTAGTAGGGGGATCGAGTTTCAGAGCCACGGGGTCATGATGCAGCTGTACAAAACTCTGGTGAGGCCGCACCTGGAGTATTGCGTGCAGTTCTGGTCACCGCATTAAAGGAAGGATGTCGAAGCTTTGGAAAGGGTGCAGAGGAGATTTACTAGGATGTTGCCTGGTATGGAAGGAAGGTCTTACGAGGAAAGGCTGAGGGACTTGGGGTTGTTTTCGTTAGAGAGAAGGAGGAGGAGAGGTGACTTAATAGAGACATACAAGATAATCAGAGGGTTAGATAGGGTGGATAGTGAGAGTCTTTTTCCTCGGATGAGGATGGCAAACACGAGGGGACATAGCTTTAAGTTGAGGGGTGAAAGATATAGGACAGATGTCAGAGGTAGTTTCTTTACCCAGAGAGTAGTAGGGGCGTGGAACGCCCTGCCTGCAACAGTAGTAGACTCGCCAACTTTAAGGGCATTTAAGTGGTCATTGGATAGACATATGGATGTAAATGGAATAGTGTAGGTCAGATGATCGGCGCAACATCGAGGGCCGAAGGGCCTGTACTGCGCTGTAATATTCTAATTCTAATTCTAATTCTATTGATCTGTCCAACAGATTCTGTACATCACTACTTTCCAATGGTCTTCCTGTAGACCAGGGTTTACTCACCAAGATCTTGACCAAGGCCACAATCCCAGCTATAGTCTGGCTTTGATGATTCTCACGCAGGAATGTTCGAATCCTGTGGTGATGGGACATGGGACGTTGCCTGTGAAGTGGACAGTGAAGTGATCGCAGTTCTCCCAAGTGGAATCTAGATGTTACTTTGTTTTTATTAATTATCTGTTTGTGAGATCTTCCGCAGAGGGAGGGAGTTTGAGGATTTTGACCCAGCAACAATAAGAGATCAGTGACATATTTCCAAGTCAGGATGGTGTGTGGCTTGAATGGGAACTTGCAGGTGGTGGTGTTCCCATGCATCTGCTACCCTTGTCCTTCTAGGTGGTAGTGGTCTCGGGTTTGAAAGGTGCTGTCGAAGGAGTCTTGGCGCGTTGCTGCAGTGCATCTTGTAGATGGTACACACTGATGCCACTGTGCACCGGTGGTGGAGGAAGTGAATGTTTCCCCTACAGGTCAATAGATTTCTTTATTTTAATAGTGCTCCTTTCTAAGAGAAATCCTTTGCCTCCTGTTGCTGGAAGGTGAGAAAACAAGAAAGCAAAATTAAATGGTGGTTCTGTCAAGGGCCCGAGAGCTAGACAGGCCATCAGTGAAATCTCCAAGTGTCTGGAGGAACCAGTCAGTCAGCTGAAGTGGGGCAGTGCGGGGAGGTAGACAGATACAGGCTCCTGAGTTATATTAAGAGAATTATCCTTCCATTATTTCAAGTACTTGTCGCTATAGTGACTGAAAACCTAGCTTCATGTGTTCACAGGCACCATATTTCATGATACAGCCACTCTGAAACTGAACCTGACTGAGGCCATGCATCAATGTCAGACACAGGGAGCTGAACTAGCAACTGCTGGCCAGCTGTATATGGCTTGGAGCCAAGGCTTCGATCGGTGTGATGCTGGCTGGCTGGCCGACGGCAGTGTACGGTACCCCATCAACATTCCCAGAAGGAACTGCGGTGGAGATATGCCAGGCGTGAGGACGGTTTACCAGCTCCAAAATAGGACGGGCTTTCCTGACCCTGGCTCAAAGTATGATGCCTACTGTTATAGAGGTATGACCTTCATCTAATACTGTTTCTCACTTCCATAGTTTCCTAGCAACAAGAGGAACAAAGGAACATCAGCACGATTATATAAAATGTAAGAGCATAAGGATAGTGATGGTTGGTTAGAATGTTGTCATTTCATTTCATCACATTTAAGAAAGGATATAACTGCACTGGAGGTGGTGCAGCAAAGACTTACTAAATTGGTCCCTGGGATGAGGGGGTTGTCCTATGATGAGAGGCTGAGTAAGTTGGGCCTATATTCTCTGGAGTTTAGAAGAATGAGAAGCACTTAATTGAGATATACAAGATTCTGAAAGGGCTTGATTGCGTAGAAGCTGAGAGATTATTTCCGATGGTTGGGGAATCTAGAACGCGGGGACACAGTCTTGGGATAAGGGGCCGATCATTCAGGACTGAGATGAGGAGAAATTACTTCACTCAAAGGGTTGTGAATCTTTGGAATTCTCTACCCCAGAGGGTTATGGATGCTCCATTGTTGAATACATTTAAGGCTGGGATAGATAGATTTTTGGTCTCACAAGGAATCAAGGGACATGGGAGTGGGCAGGAAAGTAGAATTGAAGCCCAAGTTCAGTCATGATTGTGTTGAATGGCGGAGCAGGCTTGATGGGCCATATGGTCTACTCCTGCTCCTATTTCTTGTGCTCTTGTGTTCATCTCAAGGGTCATGGTTTAAAGCCAACTGACACTGGCTCTGGGTACTCCTCCCAGTGATGGTTCTAGGCATTCTGTGTGGTATGAATTTGGAAGGTCCAGTATATAAAGGCACCAGTCAGTGTATGTCTAGACTATACAGACTAAAAGGCCCTAATTCAATTCCAGGTTGGACAGTACAATCATTTTTTTTTTATTTGTTTCATGGAATGTGGGCATCGCTGGCTAGACAAACATTTATTGCCCATCCCTAATTACCATGAGAAGGTGGTGGTGAGCTGATGCCTTGAACCGATGCAGTCCATGTGAGGTAGGTACACCCACAATGCTATTAGGAAGGGAGTTACAGTATTTTGACCCAGTGACAGTGAAGGAACTTCCAAATATACTTCCAAATCAGGATGGTGTGTGGCTTGGAGGGGAACTTGCAGTTGGTGTTGTTCCCATGCATCTGCTGCCCTTGTCCTTCTAGGTGGTGGAGGTCGCGGGTTTGGAAAGTGCTGCCTAAGTAACCTTGGTGAGCTGCTGCAGTGCATCTTGCAGATGGTGGACAGCCTTTGGGGAGTCAGGAAGTGAGTTTCTCACCATAGGATTCCTAGCCTCTGATCTGCTCTTGTAGCCAGGATATTTATGTGACTACTCCAGTTCAGTTTCTGGTCACTGGTAACCCCCAGGATGTTGATAGTGGGGGATTCAGCGAACGTAATGCTGTTGAATATCAAGGGAAGATGGTTAGATTCTCTCTTGTTGGAGATGGTCATTGCCTGGCACTTGTGTGGCGCGAATGTTACTTGCCACTTATCAGCCCAAGCCTGGATATTGTCCAGGTCTTGCTGCATTTCTACACTGACTGCTTCAATGACTGAGGAGTTGCGAAGGGTGCTGAACATTGTGCAATCATCAGTGAACATCCCCACTTCTGGCCTTATGATTGAAGGAAGGTCATTGATGAAGCAGCTGAAGATGGTTGGGCCTAGGACACTACCCTGAGGAACTCCTGCAGTGATGTCCTGGATTTGAGATGATTGACCTCCAACAACCACAACCATTTTCCTTTGCGCTAGGTACGATCCAACCAGCGGAGAGTTTTCCCCCTGATTCCCATTGACTCCAGTTTTGCTAGGGCTCCTTGATGCTATACTTGGCCAAATGCTGCCCTGATGTCAAGGGCAGTCACTCTCACCTCACCTCTTGAGTTCAGCTCTTTTGTCCATATTTGAACCAAGGCTGTAATGAGGTCAGGAACTGAGTAGCCCTGGCAGAACCCAAACTGATTGTCACTGAGCAGGTTATTGTTAAGCAAGTGCCACTTGATAGCACTGACGATGACACCTTCCATCACTTTAATGATGATTGAGAGTGGACTTATGGAGCGTAATTGGCCGGGTTGGATTTGCCCTGCTTTTTGTGTACAGGACATATCTGGGCAATTTTCCACATTGCTGGGTAGATGCCAGTGTTGTAGATGTACTGGAACAGCTTGGCTAGGGGCACAGCAAGTTCTGGAGCACAGGTCTTCAGTACTATTGCTGGAATGTTGTCAGGGCCTGTAGGCTTTGCAGTATCCAGTGCCGCCAGTTGTTTCTTGATATCATGCGGAGTGAATTGAATTGGCTGAAGACTGGCATCAGTGAAGCTGGGGACTTTAGGATGAGGCACTTTTGGCTGAAGATTGCTGCAAATGCTTCAGCCTTATCCTTTGCACTGATGTGCTGGGCTCCCTCATCATTGAGGATGGGGATATTTATGGAGCTACCTCCTCCTGTTAGTTTAGCATAGAAACATAGAAAATAGGAGCAGGAGTATGCCATTCGGCCCTTCGAGCCTGCTCTGCCATTTATTATGATCATGGCTGATCATCTAACTCAGTAACCTGCTCCCGCTTTCGCCCCATACCCTTTGATTCCTTTAGACCCAAGAATTATATCTAACTCCTTCTTGAAAACATGCAATGTTTTGGCCTCAACTGCTTTCTGTGGTAGCAAATTCCACAGGTTCACCACTCTCTGGGTGAAGAAATTTCTCCTCATCTCAGTCCTGAAAATTTACCCCATATCCTTAGACTATAACCCCTGGTTCTGGACTCCCCCACCATTGGGAACATCCTTCCTGCCTCTACCCTGTCAAGTCCTGTTAGAATTTTATAGGTTTCTATGAGATTCCCCCCTCACTCTTCTGAACTCCAGCGAATATAATCCTAACCGACTCAATCTCTCCTCATACGTCAGTCCCGCCATCCCAGGAATTAGTCTGGTAAACCTTTGTTGCACTCCCTCTATAGCAAGAACATCCTTCCTCAGATAAGGAGACGAAAACTGCACACAATATTCCAGGTGTGACCTCAGCAAGGCCCTGTATAATTGCAGCAAGACATCCCTGCTCCTGTACTCGAATCCTCTCGCTATGAAGGCCAACATACCATTTGCCTTTTTTACTGATTGTTGGACCTGCATGCTTACCTTCAGCGACTGGTGTACGAGAACACCCAGGACACGCTGCATATTCCCCTCTCTCAGTTTATAGCCATACAGATAATAATCTGCCTTCCTGTTTTTGCTACCAAAGTGGATAACCTCACATTTATCCACATTATACTGCACCTGCCTTGCATTAGCCCACTCACTCAACTTGTCAAACTCACTCAGAAGCCTCTCTGCATCCTCCTCACAACATACCTTCCCACCCAGTTTTGTGTCATCTGCAAATTTGGAGATATTACATTTAGTTCCCTCATCTAAATCGTTGTTTAATTGTCCACCACCATTCACAACTGGATGTGGCAGGACTGCAGAGCTTAGATCTGATCCGTTGGTTGTAGGATCGCTTATGCAGTTTGGCATGCGAGTAGTCGTGTGTTGTAGCTTCACCAGGTTGACACCTCATTTTGAGGTATTCCTGGTGCTGCTCCTGGCATGCCCTCCTGCACTCTTTATTGAACAAGGGTTCATTCCCCGGCTTGATGGTAATTGTAGAGTGGGGGATATGCTGGACCATGAGGTTACAGATTGTGGTTGAGTGCAATTCTGCTGCTGCTGATGGCCCACAGCACCTCATGGATGCCCAGTTTTGCATTGCTAGATCTGTTCGAAATCTAACCCATTTAGCATGGTGATAGTGCCACAGAACACGTTGGAGGGTATGCTCAATGTGAAGACGGGACTTCGTCTCCACAAGGACTGTGCGGTGGTCACTCCTACCAATACTCTCATGGATGGATGCATCTGCGGCAGGCAGATTGGTGAGGATGAGGTCAAGCATGTTTTACCCTCTTGTTGGTTCCCTCACCACCTGCCGCAGGCCCAGTCTAGCAGTTATGTCCTTAGGACTCGGCCAGCTAGGTCGGTAGTGGTGCTACCGAGCCACTCTTGATGATGGACATTGAAGTCCCCACTCAGAGTACATTCTGCCCCCTTGCCACCCTCTTCCTCCAAGTGGTGATCAACATGGAGCTGTACTGATTCATCAGCTGGGGCGGTGGGGGGGGGGTGCGGGGGGGTGGGTGTCCGGGGTGGGGGTTGGGGGTGCGGTAGATGGTAATCAGCAGGAGGTTTTCTTGCCCATGTTTGACCTGATGCCATGAGAGGTCATGGGGTCCGGAGACGATGTTGAGGTCTCCCAGGGCAACTACCTCCTGACTGTATACCGCTGTATCATCCCTGAGTTGAGGAAGGGGAGTTCAAGCCAACATTCACCCTCTTAATTGGTAACACTGATCCCCAATCACGTGTGTCTGAACACTGCATGAGAAAAGGGTTAGGCTCCTCTGTGATGTGAGACAACCTTGATTCAATTCTTAGGAGGGATAAACCCTTGGCATAAAACTGTCCCTATATTTAACACAGATTGTCAGCTGTGGCTCAGTGGCAGCACTCTCACCTTGATGTGGGGAGCTTGTGAATTCAAAGATTTGAGCAGCAACTCCAGTGCAGTACTGAGGCCGTGCTGCACTGTCAGAGATGCAGTCTTTTTGAATGAGATGGTAAACTGCAGCCCTGTCTAATCTCTCAAGTGGGTGTGAAAGATCCTGTGCTACTATTTGGCATACAAGCAGGTGAGTTTTTCAATATTTATCCCTCAAACAACATCATTAGAACAGATTATCTGGTCATTATCACGTTGCTGTTTGTGGAAGCTTGCTGTGAGTAAATTGGATTACAGCAGTGAATACACTTCAAAAAAGTACTTCATTGACTTGTGAAGTGCTTTAGAATGTCCTGAGGTCATCAAATGTGCTATATACATGCAAATTAATTCATTTACTCAGAGGCCCACAGTGACTGGTGTAGGAAATAGGACACTGAAGTTGAGACTATGCCATGTTCTTGCGTGGTGGCGGGGGAGGGAATGAACATAGGAACAGAAGGAGGCCATTCAGCCCCTCGTGTCTGTTCCATCATTCAATTAGATCAGGGCTGATCTGTATCCTAACTCCACCAACCTAGCTCCGTTCTGTAACCTTAAAACCTTTGCCCAACAAAAATCTATTCATCTCAGTTTTGACATTTGCATTTGACCCTTTGGTTCAACTGCTTTCTGGGGGAGAGGGTTCCAGATTTCCACGATCCTTTGTGTGAAGAAGTGCTTCCTGACATCACCCCTGAACAGCCTGGCTCTAATTTTAATGCTATGCCCCTGTGTTCTGGACTCCACCACAGAGGGAATAGTTTCTCTCTATTGACCCTAGCAATTCCTTTAATCATCAGAACAAACTCAATTCCATCACCCCATAAACTACTATATTCGAGGCAATTCAAGCCTAGTCTATGCAAGGGCCTTTTAACCATTATGTAATCTGTCCGATGCATGCCTGGGAAGGGGCTTGCTGTTAATAATGACGTCCCCTCAGGCAGCGGTGCTCCAATCTGCGTGCCAAACTGCATAAGCAGCATGCGATAGACAGAGCTAAGTGATCCCATAACCAACTGATCAGATCTAAGCTGTGCAGTCCTGCCACATCCAGCCGTGAATGGTGGTGGACAATTAAACAACTAACTGGAGAAGGTGGCTCCACAAATATCCCCATCCTCAATGATGGGGGAGCCCAGCACATCAGTGCAAAAGATAAGGCTGAAGCATTTGCAACAATCTTCAGCCAGAAGTGCCGAGTGGATGATCCATCTTGGCCTCCTCCTGAAGTCCCCAACATCACAGATGCCTGACTTCAGCCAATTTGATTCACTCCGCGTAATATCAAGAAACGACTGAAGGCACTGGATACTGCAAAAGCTATGGGCCTGACAATATTCTGGCAATAGTACTGAAGACCTGTGCTCCAGAACTTGCCGTGCCCCTAGCCAAGCTGTTCCAGTACAGCTACAACACTGGCATCTACCCTGCAATGTGGAAAGTTGGCCAGGTATGTCCTGTACACAAAAAGCAGGACAAGTCCAACCCGGCCAAATACCGCCCCATCAGCCTACTCTCAATCATCAGTAAAGTGATGGAAGGTGTCATCAACAGTGCCATCAAGCGGCACTTGCTTAGCAATAACCTGCTCAGTGACGCTCAGTTTGGGTTCTGCCAGGGCCACTCAGCTCCTGACCTCATCACAGCCTTGGTTCAAACATGGACAAAAGAGCTGAACTCAAGAGGTGAGGTGAGAGTGACTGCCCTTGACATCAAGGCAACATTTGACTGAGTATGGCATCAAGGAGTCCTAGCAAAACTGAGGTCAATGGGAATCAGGGGGAAAACCCTCCGCTGGCTGGAGTCATACCTAGCGCAAAGGAAGATGGTTGTGGTTGTTGGAGGTCAATCATCTGAGCTCCAGGACATCACTGTAGGCGTTCCTCAGGGTAGTGTCCTAGGCCCAACAATCTTCAGCTGCTTCATCAATGACCTTCCTTCAATCATAAGGTCAGAGGTGGGGATGTTCGCTGATGATTGCACAATGTTCAGCACCATTCGTGACTCCTCAGATACTGAAGCAGCCCGTATAGAAATGCAGCAAGACTTGGACAATATCCAGGCTTGGGCTGATAAGTGGCAAGTAACATTCGCGCCACACAAGTGCCAGGCAATGACCATCTCCAACAAGAGAGAATCAAAACATCTTCCCTTGACATTCAACGGCATTATCATCGCAGAATCCCCGACGATCAACACCCTAGGAGCTACCATTGACCAGAAACTGAACTGGAGTAACCATATAAATACTGTGGCTACAAGAGCAGGTCAGAGGCTAGGAATCCTGAGGCGAGTAACTCACCTCCTGACTCCCCAAAGCCTGTCCACCATCTACAAGGCACAAGTCAGGAGTGTGATGGAATACTCACCACTTGCCTGGATAAGTGCAGCTCCAACAACACTCAAGAAGCTCGACACCATCCAGGACAAAGCAGCCCGCTTGATTGGCACCCCATCTACAAACATTCACTCCTTCCATCACCTTCCAAACCCGTGACCTCTACCAACTAGAAGGACAAGGGCAGCAAATACATGGGAACACCACCGCCTGCAAGTTCCCCTCAAAGTCACACACCATCCTGACTTGGAACTATATCGCCGTTCCTTCACTGTCACTGTGTCAAAATCCTGGAACTCCCTTCCTAACAGCACTGTGGGTGTATCTACCCCACATGGACTGCAGCGGTTCAAGAAGGCAGCTCACCACCACCTTCTCAAGGGCAATTAGGGATGGGCAATTAGGGATGGGCAATAAATGCTGGCCTGGCCAGCGACGCCCACATCCCATGAATGAATAATTAAAAAAGAATTCTCACCAAAGCTACTCTTCACCCTGATTAATGAAGTAATAATGGTTATCAAAGGTAACAGATCACGAGGACACCCATTAGTTAAATATAGTGCACCATGACATCACACAAAAAGCAATATTGGAATATCTGAGTCATCATGTACACCTGGAATGTTCTAGAAGTTGGTACAGCTGTGTTTTGTGTAAAGCGATGGATCTTGCTGGAAGTTCACTGACTGCAGATTGTCTATTAACTTAAAAGAAAATGCTTTCATCCTATAACATAAAAGCACAACTGAAAAAAGAATAAAAATCTGTCTGGGGATTGATGCAGTTCACACCTGGATTAGTGGTTGTCAACCCTTCAAACTGGTCCTGGAGTTTCTGGGAATTGGACACTGCATGAGCAACTCCGGAGAAAAAAATTATAGGAGCATTCAAAAAAACTGAGGGCTTTTTTTCATTTTCTTTAAACATTTATTACTTATAAAAATATTGGAGACTCTTTGACCGCTAAGAATCGTCCAATCAGGTAATTAAGAGCCTGTTCAATTTCTAATTAGTCGCGGGAAGGTGATGCGCCATGAGGATGGATATGTCAGACGACCAATAGCGGGAATGTGGGGGTGGGCCAGTTGGAGGCAGGAGGTCTTGTGATGGAAACCTCCAGAAATACATCCGACCAGAATTGGCGACCCTAACCTGAATGCACCTGACCCAGTGAGCACACCACTATTCCCTGTCTGAAGGGTTCAAAATGGCAGTCTCAGTGAGGGCGTATTTCAATAGCCTCTGTGCATTATCTATGCCCGAATGTCACTCTGCAAACGTCCCTCTGGGAGATTCTCATGGCCAACCCACGATGACTCTTCAACTGTTTTTTCATCCCATCCAGTAGAGAAGAGCTTCCTTTACCCTTCTGCACTGAACCAAGGTGAGTGACCATGGATGTGAATCTGTGGCACAAAATTCTGTGCCAGCTGCCAGTTCTCGCTTGCCTTATGAGGAGTACAATTACAGTCCTTGTCCCAAAATAATTCTATATATTGTCTTTATCCTAATCCCCCTCACTTTACATAGAATTACATAGAATGCACAGCACAGAAACTGGTCATTCAGCCCAACTGCTCCGTGTTGCTGTTTATGCTCCATATGAGCCTCCTCCCACCCCTACTTCATCTCACCCTTTTCAGCATATCCACCCATTCCTTTCTCCCTCATGTGTTTATTCAGCTTCCCTTTAAATGCATCTATACTATTCACCGCAACCACTCCCTGTGGTAGTGAGTTCCACATTCTCACCAGTCTCTGGGTAAAGAAGTTTCTCCTGAATTCCCCATTGGATTTATTAGTGACCATCTTATATTTATGGCCCCTGGCTGTTCTGCAAGTGGAAACTCCTTCTCTATGTCTACCCTATCAAACCCTATAATTTTAAAGACCTCTATCAGATCACCCCTCAGCCTTATGTTTTCTAGAGAACAGACCCTCAGCGTGTTTAATTTTTCTTGGTAGGTATAACCTCCGAGTTCTTTCCTGTACACCAAAACTAGGCTCTGAAATTAGGGCAGAAGGATCTGCTTGTCCTAAACCAGCTTACCAGGAAGGCACTGTTGAGCAGCACATCTGATCTCCCATCCTATCACCAGATCATTTAGCAGGGATCAGGAAAGGTCTTTTCCTTGGGAGAACTGAAGTGGCGATCACTGCTGAGACTGGCATAGAAAGTCATCTCTGCCAGGCCAAAGTCTAATGTCCCATGGCACTACACAAGGAGAGACAGAGGTGAAATTGCCCCCCTCCCACAATACAATCAGCTGTTTGATCAGTTCTGTGCCAGTAAGAGCAGGAGTTGGGGACGAGGAGGTGGAAATAATTAGGATCATTGTGACATCAGACAGCTTTCCGGCAAGCTTCAGTTTGAATGTTTGAGTGAGTCAGTGCAACCAATGGATCAAAGGCTTTGTTAATTGGCACAGTTAATCTTTCTGGCTGCATAATGTTTAATCAAAGTAGGATTCTGATACCCAGAGGCAAGTAGGATTATAAATGACAGAAGTTTTCTTTTAACAATACTTTGAAGTATTTTAATATATCGGCTTGCATGCTCATTGTGCAATGACGTCAAGCAGATTTGGCTCTGTGTGGATGCGGCGCACAGCTGGTCTTCCGTGTTGGAGCTGGTCGTGCAGGCCCTTGCCTGTCCGTTGGCAGCATACCCACAATTTTCAGGTGTGTGCTGGGTGAGCTATCTGACACGAGTGCAAACTCACTTGGTTCCTGTTAACATGTAGGATCCCTCAGGTTTTCCATGGAGATGTCACTTTGCAATTGAATGCCCAATGTGACACCTTCTCAAGAAGGTAGGTGTCACGCCTCTAAGCTATGGAAAATTGAAAGAAAGACTTGCATTTATATAGCGCCATTCAGGACCTCAGCACCTCCCAAAGCGCTTTACAGCCAGTGAAATATTTTTGAAGTGTAGCCACTGTTGTAATTTAGAAAAGTAGCAGCCAATCTATGCACAGCAAGCTCCCACAAACAGCAATATGATAATCATAATATAATCTGTTTTTAGTGTTGTTGGCTGAGGCTTAAATATTAGTCAGAGAACTAGGAAAAACTCTCACCTGCTCTTTTAGAAATTAGTGCTACATGACCTTTCACACCCACCGGAGGGGGCAGAGATGGCCTTGGTTTAATATCTAGCCCAAGAGACAGCACCTCCCACAGTACTAATCTGGGTGCGTTAGCCTAAATTATGTGCTCAAGTCTCTGGAGCGAGGCTTGAACCCACGCTCTTGTGATCAGAAGTGAGTGTGACCCACTGAGCCACAACTAACACCCAAACAAAATTGTTCAAAACCTTCAAGCTGTCAGCTCTCTTAGCTGGTGAATGAAGTAGTGGGGTGGGGGGATGGGGTGGGGGGTGGTGGGGTGGGGGAGCTGAAAGTTAAACTGAAAGAAGAAGAAGCTTCTAGAAGACTTGACTTTCATGCACAATAACCACAATGTCTTCCGTTCGCTTTTTTATTTATCAGCAGTTTCAAGCCAAGTATGAAATATTACATATCAGTTCGTTCCATTTGATCTAATCATGCAAATTAAACAGTTTTGAATGATTGTGCAGTCGAAATTTAATGGGGTATGTAAGATACTTAAAGGGAGTAAAGAAAAGAAAGCTGAAACAATTAACTCTTCTTTGAGCTCGGTGCCTGATATTCCAAACGTTCTTTGCACATGTCCAGGAGACTCATGTCTAACAAACTTGATTGAATTTTTCGAGGAGGTGACTAGGTGTGTAGATGAGGATAAAGCAGTTGATGTAGTCTACATGGACTTCAGTAAGGCTTTTGATAAGGTCCCGCATGGGAGATTGGTCAAGAAGGTAAGAGTCCATGGGATCCAGAGCACTTTGGCAAATTGGATCCAAAATTGGCTTAGTGGCAGGAGGCAGAGGGTGATGGTCGAGGGTTGTTTTTGCGATTGGAAGCCTGTGACCAGTGGTGTACCACAGGGATCGGTGCTGGGACCCTTGCTGTTTGTAGTGTACATTAATGATTTAGACATGAATATAGGAGGTATGATCAGTAAGTTGGCAGATGACACGAAAATTGGTGGTGTGGTAAATAGCGAGGAGGAAAGCCTTAGATTACAGGACGATATAGATGGGCTGGTGAGATGGGCGGAGCAGTGGTAGATGGAATTTAATCCTGAGAAGTGTGAGGTGATGCATTTGGGAGGACTAACAAGGTAAGGGAATATACAATGGATGGTAGGACCCTAGGAAATACAGAGGGTCAGAGGGACCTTGGTGTACTTGTCCATAGATCACTGAAGGCAGCAGCACAGGTAGATAAGGTGATTAGGAAGGCATATGGGATACTTGACTTTATTAGCCGAGGGATTGAATATAAGAGCAGGGAGGTTATGATGGAGCTATATAAAACGCTAGTCAGGCCACAGCTGGTGTACTGTGTACAGTTCTGGTTGCCACACTATAGGAAGGATGTGATTGCACTGGAGAGGGTGCAGAGGAGATTCACCAGGATGTTGCCAGGGCTGGAGCATTTCAGCTATGAATAGAAACTGGAGCAGCTAGGGTTGTTTTCCTTAGAGCAGAGAAGGCTGAGGGGGGACCTGATTGAGGTATACAAAATTATGAGGTGCATAGATAGATTAGATAGGAAGAAACTTTTTCCCTTAGCTGAGGTGCCAATAATCAGGGGGCAAAGATTTAAGGTAAGGGGCAGGAGGTTTAGAGGAAATTTGATGAAAAATGTTTTCACCCAGAGGGTGGTTGGAATCTGGAACACACTGCCTGAAGAGGTGGTAGAGGCAGGAACCCTAACAACATTTAAGAAGTATTTAGATGAGCACTTGAAACGCCATAGCATACAGGGCTACGGGCCAAGTGCTGGAAAATGGGATTAGAATAGACATAGAGAGATACAGCACTGAAACAGGCCCTTCAGCCCACTGGGTCTGTGCTGACCAACAACCACCCATTTTATACTAATCCTACATTAATTCCATATTCCCTACCACATCCCCACCATTCTCCTACCACCTACCTACACTAGGGGTAATTTACAATGGCCAATTTACCTATCAACCTGCAAGTCTTTGGCTGCAGGAGGAAACCGGAGCACCCGGCAGAAACCCACATGGTCACAGGGAGAACTTGCAAACTCCGCACAGGCAGTACCCAGAATTGAACCCAGGTCAGTGGAGCTGTGAGGCTGCGATGCTAACCACTGCACCACTGTGCCGCCCCACAGATAGGTGCTTGATGGCCAGCACAGACATGATGGGTCCAAGGGCCTGTTTCTGCGCTGTATAACTCTATAACTCTATGACAAGGCAAAGAGGAGCCTTGGTGAAGATCCAAGGCTCATAGTGCAGGACACCACCAAGGTTGAATAAAACTAGGAGAGAAAATGGGATAATGGGAGAGGTTTGAAATAGAGGAAAAACAGAAAGGAAATAGTGGGATTCCCTGGGAAAGAATGATTAGATTAACAGACAGTGTGATATCAACACACTGAAAATGCTTGTATGCGATGCTATATTTGGGGCAGTGGAGGAACATGAGATCCCACTAGAGAAAATGGTAACAGGTTAAGTTGAGGGAGAGGGAAAGGACTTACGCACAGTATAACTAAGATCCTTAAAAAAGCAGAGTGGCATGGTTTATTTTATGCTACAGTTCCGACTGCTACCTCTAACTGTCTCTTAAAGGACTCCAAGGTTTTATCTTGACTATCCTACCTACAAGATATTTTACTACATCTGTGTCAGCCATGGCTCAGTGGGTAGCGCTCATACCTGTGAGTCAGCTTATTGTGATTTCAGGTCCCACTCCAGGAGCTGAATGCAAAAAATCAAAGCTGACACTTCAATACAGTACTGAGGGAGTGCTGCACTGTCAGAGGGGCAGTACTGAGGGAGTTCTGCACTGTCAGAGGGGCAGTACTGAGGGAGTGCTGCACTGTCAGAGGGGCAGTACTGAGGGAGTTCTGCACTGTCAGAGGGTCAGTACTGAGGGAGTGCTGCACTGTCAGAGGGGCAGTACTGAGGGAGTGCTACACTGTTGGAGATGCTGTCTTTCAGATGAAATATTAAACTGAGGCTCTGTCTGCACTCTCAGATGGATGTAAAAGATCCCATGACACTATTTGAAGAAGAACAGGGGACTTCTCCCCAGTGTCCTGACCAATGTTTATCCCTCAATCAACATCACAGAAACAGACTACCTGCTTATTATCACATTACTGTTTGTGGGAGCTTGCTATGCACAAATTGGCTGCTACTTTTCTTGCATTACAACAGTGCTTACACTTTAATAGTACTTAATCGACTGTTAATTGCTTTAGGAGGTCCTGTGGTTATGAAAGGCACTATCTAAATGCAAGTCATTTTTAACCTATATCATTCCATACGTTGATTACTCTTTGAAGAACTTCCTGATCAGTTCTGATTTGCCTTTTACTAGTTTGTAGCTCAAGCTTTTTTGATCTCCTTTCATGGGTTGACTTGAAGAAGCTTCTTGATTCACATTTCCAAAACCCTTTTATTATCTTATGGAGCTCTAACCCTAACTGCACTCAACAGGTTAGGCAGGGCAGTCAGTGCAGATTGGATAGTGACTAAATACTGGTGGTGACTGCCTCACATGAAATGTTGGTTTCATGAGGTTACAATGGTCGACCTTTTTTTGGGGAAATAAGATATTTACTAGAAAGGAAGGTAACTTTGTAGCTTCCAATATTGTGCAATCTCTGGAGGCTGCAAGTTATAGTTTGGAAAATTGGTTTGCATGTGGAGTTGGACCTATTCCACCTGACAATCCTTCTTGGGCACTTTCTTTAAGACATGATGAAAGCTGGGCTCAAAATTCGTCTGGGCCCATTTTCAGGCTTAGAATTATTGCTGCCCTAACCCAGAGGCCCAAGGCCGGCCCAAAATTGGACCTTGTTTACTTTGTGTGGGAGCTTCCGGCACCTGTCGTGGCCTCCTCTGGCAGCGTGCACACTTGAAGCATGAATATCAGGCTGCTTGTCTCATTGTCAGTCGCCCAAAAGCAGTGGTGGGATGGGGTAGGGTGTGGGTGGAGGAGAGGGCAGTTTGAGGGGGCAATAGGTTAATGGAATGATTACAAAGCCTGTAGCATCACGGAAGCACTCCCATTTCTCCTGGCTCCACGGGACCTTTTTTTGGAACAATTAGAATTAAGGAAATGATGATTTTCATTGCCGCTAAGAAATCCTGAGCAGGAGACAGGCCCAATGTGTGACCTGCTCACTGCCGCCCAATTTTAGTGAGGGGGCTGAAAATAGGCATGAGCTTCCTCATTTACATGTTTAAGTGTCTGCTAGGGATGCCTGAAAAATGGCCCGACAAAAATTTTGGGTCAAGCGTTTTTCAGACGTCCATGGGGTGTAGATCCCAGAAACTGGATTTCGTTACTTCTGCTTTACGGGTGTAAAATGGGCCCCATGAGGTCCAATTTCTACCCTTCATCATAATTGGCACTAGGGGGGCAAGTTTATGCCTCTTTTAGACACTGTTCATTCCCTCTGAGAAAACACAGGGCTACTATCAATATTATTATCCATAATGCTGCTCAATTCAGAATTGTTTTGACTTGCACAGCATGCGTTGACCTGGGCGATGGCAGACTGAGAAGCTGCAAAAGAATTTGTCCACCGAGGAGCTCAGTATGAGCAAAGATCTGAAGGAGTGAAGATGAGGTGCATAAAAAGATTCCTAATGATGATACCAGAATTGTGAGAGGTTCTACCTATCAGGAAAGGCTGAACAGGCTGGGGCTCTTTTCTCCAGAAAAGAGAAGACTGAGGAGTGACCTGATAGGGGCCTTTAAGATTATGAAAGGGTTTGATAGGCATTTGTCGGGGAGACCAGAACTAGAGCCATGAATATGATCGTCACTAACAAATCTAATAGAGAATTCAGGAGAAGTTTCTTTACCCAGAGAGTGGTGAGAATGTGGAACTCGCTACCACAGGGAGTAGTTGAAGTGAATAGCATGGATGTATTTAAGGAGAAGCTAGATAAACACGTAAGAAAAAGAATCAAAAACAAAGACTTGCATTTATATAGAACCTTTCTCAGCTTCAGGATGCCCCAAAACATTTTACAGCCAATGAAGTACTTTTGAAGTGTTGTAATGTAGGAAATGCAGCAACCAATTTTAACACAGCAAGCTCCCACAAACAGCAATGTGATAATGACCAAATAATCTGTTTTTGGTGATGCAGATTGAGGGATACATCCTGGGGATAATTCCCGTGCTCATCTTCAAAATATTGTCATGGGATCTTTTACATCCACCTGGGTGGGCAGGCAGGACCTCAGTTTAATACTTCATCCAAACAGTGACACGTCTGACAGTGCAGCACTCCCTCATTACTGTACTGGATTGTCAGCATTGATCGTTGCACTCAAGTCCTGGAGTGGGACCTGGAACCCACAACCATTGGACTTAGCAGCAAGAGTGCTAACAAATGAGCAATAGCTTAGAGAGCAACAGTATAGAAGAAAATGCTGATAGGGTTAGATGATGAGGAGTGGAAGGCATCTTGTTTGGAGCATGGACCAGTTGGGCCGAATGGCCTGTTTTGGTGTGGCACATTTAATGTAATTCTGGTTTTAGGGCTCAGTTCTGTACTGGCTGATGTATTTACACAGGGGGGTATCTAATGGTAATCCCATCCTCAGATTGTCCCTCACCTTGCACAGGTTCATCCCACACCCTCCCAAAAAAAATGTAAAATTTATTCGGATTTAATGCAGATGGTGTTGTAACATATCCTGTATAACACCTCCAGTAAGCCAGTTCCAGTGTGTATTCTTTCTCCCTCTTTATCCTGCTCCATCTCTCTCCTGCTCACTGTCTCTCCCTCTCTCCAAACTTGTGGATGGAATTTGATGAAATAATCTGCATTATTTCCATATCTGCCATCTCCGGTTCCAAAAATGTGGAACAGAAACAGAAAATGCTGGAAATGCTCAGCAGGTCAGGGAGCATCTGTGGAGAGAGCAACAGAGTTAACGTTTCAGGTCTGTGTGACCTTTTGTCTGTGTGACCTTTCCTCAGAAGTGAAATATTAACTCTGTTCTCTCTCCATGCATGCTGCCTGCCCTGCTGAGTACTTCCAGCATCTTCTCTTTTTGTTTCAGATTTCCAGCATCTGCAATATTTTTCTTATGTTCCAAATAAGTGGAGCCAATGATTCATCATAGTCCTTAAATTACTGAGAACAGCAGTGTTCAGTAATAAGCCTGAGGTAAGTACGATTAGCAATGAGGGATGACTAATTAAGTAGGGTCTCTTCATCCTTGAAAGCACACATCTGCTGGAAACTTAGAGACATGTTAGAGATTTAATGGGACAAAGAAATGCTTTCAGATACACAAAGGTGGTGGGCAAGAGGCACAGGACTGTGAAGGGCGGTTCACTAATGTCCTTTAGGGAAGGAAATCTGCTGTCCTTACCTGGTCTGGCCTACATGTGATTCCAGACCCACAACTATGTGGTTAACTCTTACATGCCCTCTGAAATGGCCTAGCAAGCCACTCAGTTGTACCTAACCGCTACGAAGTCAATAAAAAGGAATGAAACTGGACAGACCACCCAGCATCGACCTAGGCACCGGAAACGACAATGGCAAACCCAGCCCTATCGACCCTTCAAAGTCCTCCTTACTAACATCTGGGGGCTTGTGCCAAAGTTGGGAGAGCTGTCACACAGACTAGTCAAGCAACAGCCTGACCTAGTCATACTCACGAAATCATACCTTGCAGACAATGTCCCAGACACTGCCATCACCACCCCCGGATATGTCCTGTCCCACCGGCAGGACAGACCCAGCAGAGGTGGCAGGAAAGTGGTCTACAGTAGGGAGGGAGTTGCCCTGGGAGTCCTCAACATCGACTCTGGACCCGATGAAGTCTCATGGCATCAGGTCAAACATGGACAAGGTAACCTCCTACTGATTACCACCTACCGCCCTCCCTCAGCTGATGAGTCAGTACTCCTCCATGTTGGTTCCCTCACCACTTGGAGGAAGCACTGAGGGCGGCAAGGGCACAAAATGTACTCTGGGTAGGGGACTTCAATGTCCATCACCGAGTGGCTCGGTAGCACCACTACTGACCGAGCTGGCCGAGTACTAAAGGACATGGCTGCTAGACTGGGTCTGCGGCAGGTGGTGAGGGAACCAACATGAGGGAAAAACATATCTGACCTTGTCCTCACTAATCTGCCTGCCGCAGATGCTTCTGTCCATGACTGTATTGGTAGGAGTGACCACCGCACAGTCCCACCTTCACATTGAGGATACCGTCCATCGTGTTTAGATTAGATTAGAGATACAGCACTGAAACAGGCCCTTCAGCCCACCGAGTCTGTGCCGAACATCAACCACCCATTTATACTAATCCTATACTAATCCCATATTCCTACCAAACATCCCCACCTGTCCCTATATTTCCCTACCACCTACCTATACTAGTGACAATTTATAATGGCCAATTTACCTATCAACCTGCAAGTCTTTTGGCTTGTGGGAGGAAACCGGAGCACCCGGAGAAAACCCACGCAGACACAGGGAGAACTTGCAAACTCCACACAGGCAGTACCCGGAATCGAACCCAGGTCCCTGGAGCTGTGAGGCTGCAGTGCTAACCACTGCGCCACTGTGCCGCCACTGTGGCACTATCACCGTGCTAAATGGGATAGATTTCGAACAGATCTAGCAATGCAAAACTGGGCATCTATGAGGCACTGTGGGCTATCAGCAGCAGCAGAATTGTACTCAACCACAATCTGTAACCTCATGGCCCGGCATATCCCCCACTCTACCATTACCATCAAGCCAGGAGACCAACTCTTGTTCAATGAAGAGTGCAGGAGGGCATGTCAGGAGCAGCACCAGGCATACCTCAAAATGAGGTGTGAACCTGGTGAAGCTACAACATAGGACTATCTGCATGCCAACCTGCATAAGCAGCATGCAATAGACAGAGCTGAACGATCCCATAACCAACGGATCAGATCTAAGCTCTGCAGTCCTGCCATCTCCAGCCATGAATGGTGGTGGACAAGTAAACAACTAACCGGAGGAGGTGGCTCCACAAATATCCCCATCCTCAATGATGGGGGAGCCCAGCACATCAGTGCAAAAGATAAGGAAGAAGCGTTTGCAACAATCTTCAGCCAGAAGTGCCAAGTTGATGATCCATCTTGACCTCCTCCTGAAGTCCCCAGCATCACAGATGCCAGTCTTCAGCCAATTCGATTCACTCTGCGTGATATTAAGAAACGACTGAAGGCACTGGATACTGCAAAGGCTATGGGCCCTGACAATATTCTGGCAATAGTACTGAAGACCAGAACTTGCCGCACCCCTAGCCAAACTGTTCCAGTATAGCTACAACACTGGCATCTACCCGGCAATGTGGAAAATTGCCCAGCTATGTCCTGTACACAAAAAGCAGGACAAGTCCAACCTGGCCAATTACCGCCCCATCAGTCTACTCTCAATCATCAGCAAAGTGATGGAAGGTGTCATCAACAGTGCCATCAAGCAGCACTTGCTGCGCAACAACCTGCTCAGTGATACCCAGTTTGGGTTCCGCCAGGGCCACTCAGCACCTGACCTCATTACAGCCTTGGTTCAAACATGGACAAAAGAGCTCAACTCAAGAGGTGAGGTGAGAGTGACTGCCCTTGACACCAAGGCAGCATTTGACCGAGTATGGCATCAAGGAACCCTAGCAAAACTGGAGTCAATGGGAATCAGGGAGAAAACTCTCTGTGGGTTAGAGTCATACCTAGGGCAAAGGAAGATGGTTGTGGTTGTTGGAGGTCAATCATATGAGCTCCAGGACATCACTGCAGGAGTTCCTCAGGGTAGTGTCCTAGGCCCAACCATCTTCAGCTGCTTCATCAATGACCTTCCTTCAATCATAAGGTCAGAAGTGGGGATGTTCACTGATGATTGCACAATGTTCAGCACCATTCGCGACGACTCAAATACTGAAGCAGTCCGTGTAGAAATGCAACAAGACCTGGACAATATCCAGGCTTGGGCTGATAAGTGGCAAGTAACATCTGCGCCACACAAGTGCCAGGCAATGACCATCTCCAACAAGAGAGAATCTAACCATCTCCCCTTGACATTCAATGGCATTACCATCACTGAATCCCCCACTATCAACATCCTAGGGGCTACCATTGACCAGAAACTGAACTGGAGTAGCCATATAAATACCATGGCTACAAGAGCAGGTCAGAGGCTAGTAATCCTGAGGCGACTATCTCACCTCCTGACTCCCCAAAGCCTGTCCACCATCTACAAGGCACAAGTCAGGAGTGTGATGGAATACTTTCCACTTGCCTGGATGACTGCAGCTCCAACAACACTCAAGAAGCTCGACACCATCCAGGACAAAGCAGCCCGCTTGATTGGCACACCATCCACAAACATTCACTCCCTCCACCACTGACGCACAGTGGCAGCAGTGTGTACCATCTACAAGATGCACTGCAGCAATGCACCAAGGCTCCTTAGACAGCACCTTCCAAACCCGTGACCTCTACCACCTCGAAGGACAAGAGCAGCAGATGGATGGGAGCATCACCACCTGCAAGTTCTCGTCCAAGTCACACACCATCCTGACTTGGAACTATTTTGCCATTCGTTCACTCTCACTGGGTCAAAATCCTGGAACTCCCTACCGAACAGCACTGTGGGTGTACCTACCTCACATGGACTGCAGCGGTTCAAGAAGGCAGCTCACCACCACCTTCTCAAGGACAATTAGGGATGGGCAATAAATTCTGGCATAGCCAGTGACGCCCACATCCCATGAATGAATGAATTGAAAAAAAAATGCCCAGACACCTTTCTTAATCAACAGCTAGAATGGGTTGCTCGCAATGGTGGTTTGTATCTGAAAACTTGACTGATTTACAAAGCAGCTTAATTGAAGATGATAGGAGTAGGAATCCATTCAACGGGACAAAGAAGGGTAGTGGGATTAATTGGATAGATCTATCAAAGAGCTGGCACACACACGATGGGTTGAATGGCCTCCTTCTGTGCTAGTTCCAATTTTAAATTTGGATTCCTGACTGATGCACTGTGTCCCATCAAAATGGCGAATGGAATGTAAACCTTTATAACTAGAGGCCCAGAATATAAAGGGGAGGAAGTTTTTCTACAGCTCTCCAAAGCCCTGGTTAGACCACATCTGGAGTACTGTGTACAGTTCTGGGCACCGCAACTTAGAAGGAGTGAAAGAGAATGTTTCCTGGGCTCCAATGGTTAGATTATGAGGAGATGTGTGCCCTGTTGGAATTAGTGTGTGTATAGTAAAAGATCCTCTGAGAAAAGGTGACCATAATACAACTGAATTCCATATTAAGTTTGAAAACGACATACTCCAGTCCCAAACAAAATCTTGAACTTAAGCATGCCAATTACATAGGTATGAGGGGAGAGCTGGCTAAGGTTGATAGGGTAAATAGACTAAAAGGTATGGTAGTAGGTAAACAGTGGGAAATGTTTAAATAAACAATTCAACATGTTCAACAAAAATATATTCCATTAAAAAACAAAAACTCAGCAAAAAAGATCCATCTGTGGCTTACGTAGGAAGTTAAGGATAATATTAGAGTAAAAGAAGAGGCTTAAAATGTTGCAAAGGATAATAGTAAGCCGGAGGATCGGGAGTGTTTTAGAAAGCAGCAAAGGGCAGCCAAAAGGTTGATAAAAAGGGAAAAAATAGAATATGAGGGTAATCTACCCAGGAATATAAAAAGATTGTAAGAGTATGTAAGTATACAAGTATATAAAAAGAAGAGTGGCTAAAGTAAATGTTGGCTCCTTAAAGGCAGAGACAGGAGAAATTATCATTGGGAATGAGAAAATTGCAGAGATGTTGAACAAATGTTTTGTGTCAGTTTCACTGTAGAAGACACAAATTACATACCAGAAATAGAGGGTAACCAAGGGGCTAATAAGAGTGAGGAAATTCAGGTAATTAATATCAGCAGAGAAAAAGTATTGGAGAAACTTAAGGGATTAAAAGCCGACAGATTCCCCAGGACCTGATGGCCTACATCCTAGCTTTAATAGAAGTACAAGATTATGACAGGCTTAGATAAGTTAGACAAGGATAAACTGTTCCCATTAACAAATAGTACAAGGACTAGGGGACACAGATAAAAAGTTTTGGGCAAAAGATGCAGGGGGAATATGAGGAAGCACTTTTTTTACACAGCGGGTGGTAATGACCTGGAACTCACTGCCCACAAGGGTGGTGGAAGAGGAGGTTGGATGGCCACCTGAGAGAAATGGACTTGAAAGGCTACGGGGATCGAGCTGGGGAGTGGGACTGAGTGCATGGCTCTGTGGAGAGCTGGCCAAGACTCAATGGGCCAAATGGCCTCCTTCTGTGCTGTAAATGACTCTATGTTACATAAATAAGAATTGTATTCCCTGGAATACGGAAGGTTAAGGGGTGATTTAATTGAGGTTTCTAGGGTTTTGAAAGGAATTGATAAGATAGATAGGGAGAAACTTTTTCCACTGGCGGGGGGAATCTAGGACAAGGGAACCTGAAAATCAGAGCCAGACCACTCGGGAGAGAAGTTAGGAAACACTTCTTCATGCAAAGGGTGGTAGAAGTGTGGAACCCTCTCTCACAAAAAGCAATAGATGCTAGCTCAATTAATCATTTTAAATCTGATTGGTAGATTTTTGCTAGAGAAGGGTATTAAGGGATATGGAGCCAAGGCAGGTGGATGAAGATGAGAGACAGATGAACTATGATCTCATTGACTGGCGGAACAGGCTCAAGGTGCTGAATGACACCTCCTGTTCCTATGTTCCTGTCAAGTTAGTAAAATGTAATTTTCCAACCCTGTAGTGATTCCCAGTGATTTCCATATCCTTGGAGCTCCTGTTTGTTTTGTTTCCCTGTTTCACGCTAATCTCACCCTCATGTGAGAATGACTTTTGTGTGAAGTTACAAACTCAAGGAAGCATTGCAAAAGTCATTTCTATTTTCAGAAATTGCTTCATTGCATGACGGGGAGCTTTTCTTGCGTGTTTGTTTTCGCTTTGCTACCTCTGCTTCGGGTTCTGCCTGTTGCTACATATTTCTTTAAATGTTTCATGGATACAGTTGATAAATAGGACCTCACCTAACAGCCATTCTTCAACCTGAGTGTTTAAATGAAAAAGTCAATTCATTTGGGATGTGGGTGTCACTGGCATTTATTGCCCATCCTAAGTTGCCCAGATTTGACTAAATTTAATGGAGCTTGTGAGGCCTTTTCAAAGGATAATTATAAATAGTGTTGGAGTCACACATAGGCCCAGATAATGATGACTGATTACCTTCCCTAAAAGAGATTAGTGAACGAATTGGGTTTTACAATAATCTGTACTGTTACTGATACCAGTCTTTTATCACCAGAATATTTTCCTATTGAATTCACATTATCAAACCCCATAGAGCAGGGTACGATTTACACTCATGCTCTAAAGGGTTGACAGTGGATAGGCAATGGCTAACATTTAAAGAGCTCATGGATGAATTACAACAATTGTTCATTCCTGTCTGGCGCAAAAATAAAACAGGAAGGGTGGCTCAACCGTGGCTTACAAAAGAAATTAGGGATAGGATTAGATTCAAGGAGGAGAAATATAAAATGTCCAGAACAAGCAGAAAACCTGAGGATTGGGAGCAGTTTAGATTTCAGCAAAGGAGGACAAAGGGATTGATTAAGAAGGAGAAAATAGAGTATGAGAGTAAGCTTGCAGAGAACATAAAAACTGACTGTAAAAGCTTCTATAGATATGTGAAGAGCAAAAGATTAGTGAAGACAAATGTGGGTCCTGTACAGTCAGAAACAGGGGAATTTATAATGGGGAACAAAGAAATGGCTGACCATTAAATACATACTTTGGTTCTATCTTCACAAATTACCTCCCAGAAATGTTGGGGAACATAGGGTCTAGTGAGAAGGAGGAACTGTATGAAATCAGTATTAATAGGGAAATGGTGTTAGGGAAATTGATGGGATTAAAGGCCAATAAATCCCCAGGGCCTGATAATCTACATGCCAGAGTACATAAGGAAGTGGCCCTAGAAATAGTGGCTGCATTGCTGGTCATTTTTCAAAATTCTATAGACTCTGGAACAGTTCCAACGGATTGGAGGGTAGCTAATGTAACCCCACTATTTAAAAAAAGGAGGTCGAGAGAAAACAGGGAATTATAGACCGGTTAGCCTGACATCAATAGTGGGGAAAATGCTAGAGTCTATTATAAAAGACGTAATAGCAGAGCACTTGGAAAACAATGACAGGATCGGACAAAGTCAACATGGATTTACGAAAGGGAAATTATGCTTAACAAATCTACTGGAGTTTTTTGAGGATGTAACTTGTAGAATAGATAAGGGATAACCAGTGGATGTGGTGTATTTGGACTTTCAGAAGGCTTTCGATAAGGTCCCACATAAGAGATTAGCGTGCAAAATTAAAGCACATGCGATTGGGGGTAAGGTACTGACATGGATAGAGAACTGGTTGGCAGACAGGAAACAAAGAGTAGGAATAAACGGGTCTTTATCCGAGTGGCAGGCAGTGACCAGTGGGGTACCGCAGGGACCAGTGCTAGGACCCCAGCTATTCGCAATATATATTAATGATATAGATAAGGGAATTAAATGTAATATATCCAAGTTTGCAGACGACACAAAGCTAGGTGGGAGTGTGAACTGTGAGGAGGATGCAAAGAAGCTCCAGTGTGATTTAGTCTGATGACAGCCTTCGTTCAAACATGGACAAAAGAGCTGAACTCAAGAGGTGAGGTGAGAGTGACTGCCCTTGACATCAAGGCAGTATGGCATCAAGGAGCCCTAGCAAAACTGGAGTCAATGGGAATCAGGGGGAAAACTCTCTGCTGGTTAGAGTCATACCTAGGGCAAAGGAAGATGGTTGTGGTTGTTGGAAGTCAATCATATGAGCTCCAGGACATCACTGCAGGAGTTCCTCAGGGCCTTAGGCCCAACCATCTTCAGCTGCTTCATCAATGACCTTCCTTCAATCATAAGGTCAGAAGTGGGGATGTTCACTGATGATTGCACAATGTTCAGCACCATTCGCGACGACTCAGATACTGAAGCAGTCCGTGTAGAAATGCAGCAAGACCCGGACAATATCCAGGCTTGGGCTGATAAGTGGCAAGTAACATCTGCGCCACACAAGTGCCAGGCAATGACCATCTCCAACAAGAGAGAATCTAACCATCTCCCCTTGACATTCAATGGCATTACCATCACTGAATCCCCCACTATCAACATCCTAGGGGCTACCATTGACCAGAAACTGAACTGGAGTAGCCATATAAATACCATGGCTACAAGAGCAGGTCAGAGGCTAGTAATCCTGAGGCGACTATCTCACCTCCTGACTCCCCAAAGCCTGTCCACCATCTACAAGGCACAAGTCAGGAGTGTGATGGAATACTTTCCACTTGCCTGGATGACTGCAGCTCCAACAACACTCAAGAAGCTCGACACCATCCAGGACAAAGCAGCCCGCTTGATTGGCACACCATCCACAAACATTCACTCCCTCCACCACCGACGCACAGTGGCAGCAGTGTGTACCATCTACAAGATGCACTGCAGCAACGCACCAAGGCTCCTTAAACAGCACCTTCCAAACCCGTGACCTCTACCACCTCGAAGGACAAGAGCAGCAGATGGATGAGAAGATCAACACCTGCAGGTTCCCGTCCAGGTCACACACCATCCTGACTTGGAACTATATCGCCGTCCCTTCACTGTCGCTGGGTCAAAATCCTGGAACTCCCTACCGAACAGCACTGTGGATGTACCTACCTCACATGGACTGCAGCGGTTCAAGAAGGCAGCTCACCACCACCTTCTCAAGGGCAATTAGGGATAGGCAATAAATGCTGGCCTGGCCAGCGATGCCCACATCCCATGAATGAATAATAAAAAAAAAATTTGGACAGGTTGAGTGAGTGGGCAAATACATGGCAGATGCAGTATAATGTTGATAAATGTGAGGTTATCCACTTTGGTGGCAAAAACAGAAAGGCAGATTATTATCTGAATGGCGATAGATTGGGAAAGTCGGAGGTGCAGCGAGACCTGGATGTCCTTGTGCACCAGTCGCTGAAAGTAAGCATGCAGGTGCAGCAGGCAGTTAAGAAGGCAAATGGTATGTTGGCCTTCATAGCGAGACGATTCGAGTACAGGAGCAGGGACATCTTGCTGCAATTATACAAGGCCTTGGTGAGACCACATCTGGAGTATTGTGTACAGTTTTGGTCTCCTTATCTGAGGAAGGATGTTCTTGCTATGGAGGGAGTGTAGCGAAGGTTCACCGGACTGATTCCTGGGATGACAGGACTGACGTATGAGGAGAGATTGGGTCGATTAGGCTTGTATTAGGCTTGGGGCGGCACAGTGGCGCAGTGGTTAGCACCGCAGCCTCACAGCTCCAGGGACCCGGGTTCGATTCCGGGTACTGCCTGTGTGGAGTTTGCAAGTTCTCCCTGTGTCTGCGTGGGTTTTCTCCGGGTGCTCCGGTTTCCTCCCACAAGCCAAAAGACTTGCAGGTTGATAGGTAAATTGGCCATTATAAATTGTCACTAGTATAGGTAGGTGGTAGGGAAATATAGGGACAGGTGGGGATGTTTGGTAGGAATATGGGATTAGTGTAGGATTAGTATAAATGGGTGGTTGATGTTCGGCACAGACTCGGTGGGCCGAAGGGCCTGTTTCAGTGCTGTATCTCTAATCTAATCTAATCTAATCTGTATTCATCAGAGTTTAGAAGAATGAGAGGGGATCTCATAGAAACCTACAAAATTCCAACAGGACTGGACAGACTAGATGCAGGAAGGATGTTCCCGATGGTAGGGGTGTCCAGGACCAGGGGTCACAGTCTAAGGATATGGGGTAAGCCATTTAGGACTGAGATGAGGAGAGATTTCTTCACCCAGAGAGTGGTGAACCTGTGGAATTCTGTACCACAGAAAGCAGTTGAGGCCAAATCATTAAATATATTCAAGAAAGAGTTAAATATCGTTCTTCGGGCTAATGGGATCAAGGGGTATGGGGAGAAAGTGGGAACAGGGTACTGAGTTTGGATGATCAGCCATGATCGTATTGAATGGCGGAGCAGGCTCGAAGGGCCGAATGGCCTATTGCTGCTCCTATGTTTCTACTGATTCGTCCAGTAATATAACCACTGCACTACCACACCCGTATAAACTGCCCATTCAACTGCGTGGGCACACTGCAGCTCAAGAACACCCTTTTCCCCAGCCTATGTCTACTTTCAAGCATTTCTTGGCAGATTCAGCACAGAATGAGGGTTATATTTGGGTTCTTTTGGTTTTTGAGGGTCAGTATAACAAGTTACCAAGAAAAATCTATCAAAGTCCTTGTTGGAAATGTTCAATTGGCCCCCAGCCTCAACAGCATATTGGGGGAGAGAGTTCCAGATTTCCACTACCCTTTGTGTGAAGTGCTTCCTGACATCACCCCTGAACGGCCTGGCTCTAACTTTTAAGGTTATGCCCCCTTGATCCAGAAATCTCCCACCAGAGGAAAAAGCTTCTCCCTTAATCTACTAAATTTAAGGGAATTGTGCAATCTATCTACATCTGTGCTGCCGCCCTCCAAGGACACTATATCTTTCCTGAGCTGCAGTGTTCAGCTAGTGCTGGCTTACTGCAGTCCATGAAGTGAAAATGCTCCGACGGTGTTGTTAAGTCAGGAGTTCCAGGATTTTGATTCAGTGACGATGAAGGAATGGCCGATACATCTCCAAGGTGGGATTGTGTGTGATTTGGAGGGAACTTGGAGGCGGTAGTGTTCCCATGCACCTCCTGCTCTTGTCCTTCTAGAAGGTGGAACCCTGGGTTTGAGAAGTCGAGGAGATGACTGACGTGCTATTTTGAGCCTCAGTGTAGTTAAGCATCAACCATATTGGTTTGGGACAGGCTCAGACTGGGTAAGGACAGCAGATTTCCTTCTCTGAAGGACATTCGTGAACCTGTTGGGTTTTTCTGACAATCTGACAGAATATCAAATAGAAATGACTTTGTAATGTTTCCCTATGTTTGTAATATCACAGAAAAGTCATTCTCACATAAGGATGAGATTAGTGAGAAAATTGAGTACTGATTGCCCATGGACTTCGATCCCAGTGTCAGTCAATATCTTCAGGAGAAGAGAAGGACGGAGGAAATTAGGGGAAAAAATGGCTGATAAGGTAGGCAGGCCATCTGTGTACCTGGATTTCCTGGGTTTGCAGTGTGCTTCTGGGATTACCCTACCCAACCCTGCCCCCACTTTAAAATCTGGGACTATGATCCAATGTCATTTTATCCCACATTTCCTCTGCTGCTCTCCTTTCTTGAAGATGTTGACTCATACAGGGATCTAGGTCCATGGACAGTCAAAGTCCTTTAGCTGACAGCAATTAAATCATTATCTTTTTTTCTGAATTCCCAACCAGCTGATGACGTACAGCTATCCACAAAGAAAAGGGTGAATTCTGAAGGAATCTCTGTGTATAAGAAGTCAGAGCTACAGACCCCGAAATGGCCCACAGCACAAGGAAGAGAAAAAAGTTCAAACACAGCGGCGCCAATTTCAGGAAAGCTGTCACTCAAAGAATGGTCGTTACTGTCTGGGACTGAATTCACTGGGCTGTCAAAACAAGTGGAGGACCCACCATCCCATAATTCTGCTGTAACGCAGCAGAATGCGCAGAAACATTTAAAGCAATATCCCCCAACAGCTGCTCCTGGTTCAGAACTTCAGGATCTAACCGGAAATGATTCTTCATTGAACGCTGACCTTGAGGAACAGAACTTAAGACCCATTGGTAGCAATTTCTCCCAGGTTAACAGCAGAAACTCTTCAGAGAATCTGCTAGATATGTTAAAGGAGCTCAACAGTTATGAAGGAAGTGGACTGGGCTACAATGGTAACCACGTCGATAACTCAACCAGGGGAATGGTCTTTGACAGAGATGGGAACCCAACGATGACATCTGAGGGACTGAAAGAGAAGGCATCTCACAACCCCAATGACCTATTGCAGGCAAGCCCAACTCTCTGGGCACCTGAAATCATAACCAACAGACTAAATCCAAACGAGAATGCCATTGCAACACAAGACCGAGCATCTCAACGAGAAAGAGACCCAACAGAAGCGCCAGCATCCATTACTCTCAGTAGAAGCTCACTGGAAAAACTTGGCATTTCAACCCCTGTGGTTTCTATAGACCTTGATGGATTGAGTACACAAGCTGTTACTATGAGTACACCAACAAAAGAGATAAAATCAGACGTCGTTGTGATCGGTGAATCCAATGAGTTGCCTCCATTGGAGCTGGAGCCAATGGTTGAAAATGAGCTAGACACTGACTGGGAGTTCTTGGGGAAACAATTCTTGAAAAGCACTGCTACAGAAGCAATGACTACTGACCTTCCCAGCCAGCAGCTCAATAATCTACCTATGATTGAGCCAGAAAGAATTAAAAGCACTATTAAGGGTACAACAGTTGATACAGAGCGAAGCTTAACA
This sequence comes from Heterodontus francisci, assembly GCF_036365525.1. Lineage (NCBI taxonomy): Eukaryota > Metazoa > Chordata > Chondrichthyes > Heterodontiformes > Heterodontidae > Heterodontus > Heterodontus francisci. Next base: position 7,507,812 of record NC_090406.1, read on the forward strand.
CGTGCATCACAAGTGTCACCGGATGTGTCAACTCCTCCTTTTACTGTGACCGAAACAAAGACATGGCCACAAATTGCCTCAGGTAGGCACAGTCTTATCTTTCTTGTTCATTTTTGTTCTATTTTTCTCCCTTAACATTGTATTCAATTAGTCAAGAATAGTTGGAACAGGAGAGCTTGGTACTTTGTGCTCCTTCTCATAACAGTCATTTAATATGCATGAGTACTGGAGACGAACAAAGAACAGTACAGCACAGGAACAGGCCATTCGGCCATCCAAGCCTGCGCCGATCTTGATGCCAGTCTAAATTAAAACCTTCTGCACTTCCGGGGACCGTATCCCTCTATTCCCATCCTATTCATGTATTTGTCAAGATGCCTCTTAAACATCGCTATTGTACCTGCTTCCACCACCTCCCCTGGCAGCAAGTTCCAGGTACTCACCACCCTCTGTGTAAAACACTTGCCTCGCACATCCCCTCTAAACTTTGCCCCTCGCACCTTAAACCTATGTCCCCTAGTAACTGACTCTTCCATCCTGGGAAAAAGCTTCTGACTATCCACTCTGTCCATACCACTCATAACTTTGTAAACCTCTATCATGTCGCCCCTCCACCTCCGTCGTTCCAGTGAAAACAATCCGAGTTTATCCAACCTCTCCTCATAGCTAATGCCCTCCAGACCAGGCAACATCCTGGTAAACCTCTCCTGTACCCTCTCCAAAGCAGTCGGCAATCTTGGATCCAATTTCGCTTGAAATTGCGTTAGTTTTTCCAGAGTGACGTTAAGCTTCAAGTTTCTACCCAACATATTTGCATAATCACAAAAAGAAAATCTACCATGATCCTGTGCAATGGGGTAGAGTAAAAGAATGTAATTGTTTATTTTTTTCCCCCCTTGCATTAAGAAATCTGATGTATTTAAGATTGGTAACCTGGTGCCGTTTTCTCAGATACAACTTGAAAATAGGTCTATCACAAAAATAAACATTTTAAATAAGTTTCCAGTTCACTACCTGTGAGTAATCTTATTTTAAATCATTGAAAGTGACTTCAAAAATCTACACAGAACCAGTTATTGGCTTCATTGGTGTGCACTCGTCAGTTTCTTAGTAAATTAAATATTACTTAGTATTTAAAATGTTTTAAATGTGCCTACTAGTGCCCGTGCACCTAAAGAAAACAGTGTAATTTGAAGAGCCTCCTTGAATAGTTGTAAATGGTGGGAATTTGCACACTTGCTAATTAGACGTGTGTGGTGAGGGGGGAATGTGGACAGTTTTTGTGGGTGGGATTGGCTTCTAGTGCAATGTGTTTTAAACCAGCGTTACAGATGGCGGAAACTCGATTTACGCTTGACCTTAATTGTGCTTAAAATTCTGTGAACATTTATGCTGGTTTGGCCGATTTTAGCCAAATTGTACTAGTAAAACAGAAACTCCAGCAGCTGGGCATTCGCTGTGCAACAGGTAACAATGTTGAGCTGAGGTTCGAATGACAACTTCCCTTTATATAGCACCTGTAAGCCAGTAAAATGTACTTCACAGGAGTTTGATGAAGAAAAACTTGACACTGAGCCACATAAGGTGAGCTTCTCTAGTGTCCTGACCAAACAACATCACTAAATCAAATTATCTAGTTATTTATTACTGTGCTGTTTGTGGGAGCTTGCTGGGCACTAATTGCCACATTTCTGACAGTACAACAGTGACTATACTTCAAAAAAGTACTTTTTTTGGCTGTAAAAGCTTTTTGGTATATCTTGAGGTGATGAAAGGTGCTATATAAATGCAAGTTCTTTCTATGCCTATTTCAGCTAATCAATGCTTTACTTAACCTGGGAATGTTGGATGGCAACAATGGGTACACTGCAACCCCACCACCACCCCTTCCCCCTCAACACCCACACCCTACAGCCCAACACTGATAGCCACAGAATAAAAGTTGACTGACATTGGGAAGCAAAAATAATGACTAGGAACATTTCAGACCCCGTCATTGTTTCAATTGGTAAGATCAATGTATCTCAAGGCCACATGGGCTGGAGGTCCCAAGTTTGATTCTTGTTCTTGTGCTGACGTATCTGACTTGAGCCACGGGTGTATAAGACTTTTAAGGATTCGGACTTTATATCGATTACAGTGAGTCCTTTTTTAGGACACAGCAGCGATCAATACATTACAGTGTTGCACACCAGCAATTCACAGTCCAGAATGGTGATTACCATTCAGTCACTGAACTGCATAGTGTGCGTCGGCTTGTTTTTGAGCTAGGCAGGTGTTTGGTTCCAGGCAGCATTTACATCCACCTACACAAACCAGGCTAATGCTCTGGGACATGACTTCAAATCCCACCATAGCAGCTGGTGGAATTTAAAGTTCAATTAATTAATAATAAAAAAATCTGGAATTGAAAGCTAGTCTCAGTAATGGTGCCATAAAGCTGTCATCGATTGTCATAAAAACCCATCTGGTTCACTAATGTCCTTTTCAGGAATGAAATCTGCCGTCCATACCTGATCTGGCCTACATGTGACCCCAGACCCACAGCAATGTAGTTGACTGTTAACTGCCCTCTGAAATGGCCGAGAAAGCTGCTCAGTTGACAAGGGCAGTTAGGGATGGGCAACAAATGCTGGCCATCCCATGAAATAATTTTAACAAAAAGGTTCCTCCTTCTTGTCTTCCACTTCTGTATCTGACTGTTCACAGTCCCTCTTATTTATTCTCCAAAGTGCTGGTCATATGACTCAATAAGTCCAATCATTATTGTCCTTGCCAGCTTAAACTCTGGCTTCCTGCTTCCCCAGCAGGTTTACACATCTTGTGCCGAATTTTCCTTTGGCTGTGGAGGTGGGTCAGGCCTGCAATTTCTTGTTACCAGCTGGCAAGTCTCCTGCCATGGTCCTGCCTCAGGGCAATTTTCATGGAGGCAGGATGGGGAGAGGGGTGAATACCGCTTCCTGTCCACAAGAGGCAGGTAGCCAGTGGGGCCAATTAAAGGGCTTATTAAGACCACTCTGCACACACTGACTCAAATTTTACAGTTGGAACAGGCCCCCCACCCCCCCACCCCCGCTGAGGCTGAAACACGGCCGAGGAATGGAGGTGGCGTCCTGGCAGCAGACCGGGGGAGGGGTGTGGAGAAGGTGCCAGCACTCCATTCCGCCAGGAAACCACCACCACACCCCCCCCCCCCCCCCCACCATTCCTCTGCACCCGCAAGGCCACAGGGCCACAGCTGAGGCTGCCTGCTGCCCAGTAGAGAGGTTGCCCCTCCATCATGAAGGCCTGGCACCTCCATCTTGAGGCACCCTCTCTTTCTCCCTCCTCTGACAGTGTCAGTGCTTCAGGGCCTTCTATTGGACCTCCAGCCTCAAGAGTCCACCTACCGTCCTTAATTGGATGGGGCTCCTGAGTTGGCCACTTAATTGGCTGCCTCCTCAAAAGTTGCCCTCAGGGTCCAAGCGTGGCACATGTGGATTTCCAATCCTTATTTCCTCCCAATGCCGGGATTGGGACTCACTAACGAAAATCCCTTGAGTTCAATTGTACATCAGCACTTCCTGATACTTTCCAACATCTGGTGCAGGTAGTGTGTTTTTCAGCCTTCTTTGGTCTGATCCAATAGTCACCTACTGTTACATTTATTATTTTAGTTCATAGATCTTTTGAAGACAATAGCAATAACTGATGTGGCTCACAAGTTTCAGTTTTTAAAAATTCATTCATGGGATTTTGGGCGTCGCTGGCCAGGCCAGCATTTATTGCCCATCCCTAAATGCCCTTGAGAAGGTGGTGGTGAGCCGCCTTCTTGAACCGCTGCAGTCCATGTGGGGTAGGTACGCCCACAGTGCTGTTAGGAAGGGAATTCCAGGATTTTGACCCAGCGACAGTGAAGGAACGGCGATATAGTTCCAAGTCAGGATAGTGTGTGACTTGGAGGGGAACTTGCAGGTGGTGGTGTTCCCATGCATCTGCTGCCCTTGTCCTTCAGGGCGGTAGAGGTCGCAGGTTTGGAAGATGCTTTCTAAGGAGCCTTGGTGTGTTGCTGCAGTGCATCTTGTAGATGGTACACACTGCTGCCACTGTGATGGAGGGAGTGACTGTTTAAGGTGGTAAATGGTGTGCCAATCAAGCGGGCTGCGTTGTCCTGGATGATGTGGAGCTTCTTGAGCGTTGTTGGAGCTGCACCCATCCAGGCAAGTGAAGACTTTTCCATCACACTCCCAACTTGTGCCTTGCAGATGGTGGACAGTTACTTATCAATCATAAGCACTTCCCTAAGACCATCAGCCGATCTGAACAGAGAGGTCTGTTCAGTCATGAAGTTTGCATTGTAAGATTACTCAAACAACTGCATTTCTAAAATTTACTTGAGTTTCTTCATCTTTAAAACTTACTCAGATTACTGCATTGTCAGAGTCCTATCCTTTCAACAGTATATCGACAAATGAATCAATAAAACAATTATTAGCAACTTAATCCAAGATGGCAGGAAGGGCGCTATAATTAGGCTGCTGAGTTGGGGATGGAGGTATCAGTCAGAGTTTCCACTCCTGACCTTGGTCCACTAATCCCTTCCTGGCAAGTGAGCATGTGCATGGTCATGGGCTGAAGACTGGACCAGCCTTGGTCATGATGCAACCCCTCCTAAGACTCATTGCCTAGACTGCCACATGAAGAGTTGAATACTTGGGTCTGTGAATGAACTGTATTCCAGTGTGAGCCGGCACTTTCAGGAGAGGAAGTGGAGAGAATTGGAAGGAAGAGGAAAACTTTCACAGGTGTCAAAGTCAAAAGTCGGGCATTTTGTGCATCCATTATTCTTCCTTAATCATCACATCTCACGAACCAAAGCCTGCCAACGCAGTTTCCTGATTGAAACACCTTACCCTATGAATTGACGCAATGAAATGAAGTCAATCATGTCATGAGGCAGGAGGATTCCAGTAAATCATGTGTAATGGGATCAGGGTTCAAATCTGTAAATGTAGTTAAAAACCCAATAAAGGAACAGTGTGATAAATGGCTCTGCTATAATCCTGAATATACATAAAGGAAATGAGACATGGCCATTAATAAATTTGTCTTTGTCCTTTCCACAACCTATATCCTGAACAGAAGATTTTCAGTTGTCAAACACTTTTAGGTCCTTCATGTTTTAACAAATTAAGACATTATCGTTGAAAGAGAAATGGCCTAATCTCCAAATATGAAAATGAAACTACTCTACTTACCCGATAATTAATTGTCCGTTGAGTTTAGTAGAGAAAGGGATTAAATGTGCTCAACTAACACACAGGGTAAATGACAGCCTCATTCCATGAATTTATTCACTCTTGCTTTTCAGATGAGCCAATTTCTAAAAGCCCAGAAGGCTATACTGGTCAAAAGGTTAGAGGTCAGTCCAGTATTAATGGGCAATCATGCAACTTCAGAATGGTGCGTGGTTGGTTAAGTTGTTTACACACATTATGTAAACCACTGATTTGGGTGTTAAATACACCTGGTTCAGCACTACATTGTCACAAATTTTTAATGAATTCATTCCAGAGTTGTGGGCACCTCTGGCAAGGCCAGTATTAATTGCCTATCCCTAATTGTCCTTGAGAATGTGTGGTGAGCGGCCGCCTTCTTGAACCACTGCAGTCGGTGTGGTCTAGGTGCTCCCACAGTGTTGTTATATAGGGAGTTCCAGGATTTTGACCCAGCGATGACAAAGGAAGGATCAATATATGTCCAAGTGTCACTAATTCCATTGAACCAAGGGTTCACTATCAATGGACTTCAAGCTACCTGGCTGTTTAATGGATACCACCGATGTTGGGCTCAGGAGTGTACACTGTCCACTGGCACCGTACACTAATGGTTCTGAAAGAGAGATGTTGCTAAGACAGGCCTTTGAGTGAGGTTCAAGGGTGGGAATTTTGCTTACTATTGACATACGAATGGGAATTTCTTGGCTGAAGTGACTGGGGTTTACACTTGGGTGACAGCACGAATGGATGACGGCAGAAGGCCTGGATGTGCCAGTTTTTTAAGCTGTCCTGTCTCTCCGAACACGAGTTCGGGGAGCTTTTAACTCACTGTTTGATTCTCCTCTTTGCATGATGATGCTGTCAATTGGTATTGCTAAACTATCCTCACCCCTGCCCCTCCTCAAAGTTGGCAAAACTTCTTTGCATTTATGTAGCACCTTTTGTGATGTCCCGAAGTGATTTACAGCCAATGAAGTACTTTTGAATGTAATCATTGTAATGTAGGAAACGGGGCAGCTAAATTGCACACAGCAAGATCCCACAAAACGACAATGTAATAATGATTAGATAATCTGTTATTTAGTGATGTTGGTTGATGATTGGCTGGGACACCTGGGAGAACTCCCCTGGTGGTCTTTGAAATAGTGCTGTGCGATCTTTAATGTCCACTCAAGAGGGCAGACAGGGCATCCGTTTAAAGTCTCATCCAAAAGATGGCACCTCCAACAGTGCAGCACTCCCTCAGTGTTGGCACTTGGCAGGTCAGCTGAGAGTATGCACTCAAATCTCTACAACCTCTATTCAACCTCAGGTGTGATAGTGCTAAGCACTGAGCTACAGTTAACACGGAGGTTATCTCTGTGCTGGCTAAACCATTTCTCATTCTTTTGTGAAAAGTGTGAACCAACAGTGATTCGATCTGATGGAATTTATATTATTGCATTATACGAACATGTAAGATTGATGGGCAGGAAAAGATCAGGCAAAAAAATCCAAGGTCAACAAGGGAAGAAAATAGGGATGTGTTCCTCTCTGAACATCCTCAGATGATCAAACTCAGTTCAGGAGATCACACAGAGCAAGTATTATCTATAAAGACATTTTGATATGATGCCATCTGTGACTCGGTCAGGCATCAGTCCTGTTCTCTGTTGAAGACAAGTGGAGAGTGAGCTCCTATCGCAACACATTCCAGAAGCTCACTGCTCTCTGAGAAAGGAATGGCCCAATGTCCAGTCTGCTACTACTCTTACACAGTTTGGTTATATTTGGTCCAACATTTGGATCAACAGGGCAATGTTGGTGTTTATGCCCCATATTAGCCTCCTCCCACCCCTCTTCATCTAACTTCATCAACATATCCTTTTATTCCTTTCTCCCTTGCGTTGATCTAACTTCCTCTTAAATTCATCTCTTAATCCTTTAGAAGTACAGATCTTGAGTATTGCTGAAAATAGAGATGTTGTCGAAGCTTTTCGTCTTACACTCATCAGGACAATACTCAAGAATAACCAATGTAAGGGAAAACAACATGCAGTATGAGTTCCGAAGAAGGGTCGCTGACCCGAAACGTTAACTCTGCTTCTCTTTCCACAGATGCTGCCAGACCTGCTGAGTGAATCCAGCATTTCTTGTTTTTGTTGCAGTATTAGTTGTTGTTTTCCCTTACATTGGTTATTCTTGTGGGTTGTCCTGATGAGTGCAAGACGAAAAGCTTCGACAACATGTCTCTATTTTCGGCAATACTAAAATTCATCTCTGCTATTTGCCTCAACCACTCCCTGTGGTAACGAGTTCCACATTGTCACCAGTCTTTATATCATGTCTTTAGCAGAACAAAAAGTCCCAAGGTGCTTCACAGGAGCGTTATAAAAGTAGAATTTGACACTGAGCCACACAAGGCGATATTAGGGAAGATAACTGAAAGCTTGGTCAGAGATAGGTTCTAAGGAGGGTTTTAAAAGAGGAAAGCGAGATAGAGAAGTTTAGGGAGGGAATTCCAGAGCTTCGGGCCTTAGCAACTGAAGGCGTGGCCGCTAATTGTGGAGCAATTAAAATCGGGGTTGCTTAAGAGGCCAGAATTAAAGGACGGCAGAGATCTTGGAGGGTTTTGGAGCTGGAAGAGTTTACAGAAATAGGGAGGGGTGAGGCCATGGTGGCTTTGAAAATAAAATTGAGGCGTTGTTTGACCAGGGGCCAAAGTAATTCAAAGAGTGGAAGGGTGAACAGGACTTGGTGCGAGTTAGGATACAGCCACCAGAAAGCGGAGTCCCTTTAAAAGTCGGACTGTAATTTTGTGGTCAAGGAACAGTGTAGAGAATGAATCTGTGAGTCATGTTTGACCTCTGCACAATGCCTGCGATTGTAAGGTATTGGACTACACGCCTCTCTTTGATGCTCCTTTTGTATCTCAGCAACCTTAAATCAATAAAGACGTAAATGAAATACATTTGTGTATTTTTAGCTGCTGGGTCTCAGAAGGTTACTTGACATTGAGAGGGAAATGGATTCCCACTGAGATCAGGAGGCTCGGGGAGACTGAACACATTTCTCTCTCTCCATTAAACATTAACAGATTTTAATTTAATTAAAGCTGTCACAGAATGGACCTTTTCTTTGTGTAACTGCTTAAATGGGGAACATTTTCCCCACCTATCCCCAAAATTGTGACTGCCCTGTGGAGGAACTTTAAATATGTAGTCATTCAGATATTTTTTAAACCGGAGAGTGTTGGCTGGATGGTTCAGTGGTATGGTATCTGAGTGTTTGTAACCTTGCCATCTTATTTCACCCTGGGCTGAGTTTCCAACCCCTTATTCTCTCCATCACCTAGTCCACCTATTTCCACCTCTGTAACGTCTCCACCCCTACCTCAGCTCATCTGCTTCTGAAACCCTCATTCATTCCTTTGTTACTGCTGGACCCAACTATTCCATTGTACTCTCATCCTCCATAAAATTGAGCTCATCCAAAATTCTGCTGCCCATGTCCTAACTTGCTGACCTACATTGACCACCTCCCATTCCCCACCCCCCCCCCCCTAAGTCTGTCAAGGCCTCAAGTTTAAAATTATCATCCTCGGCTTCAAATCCCTCCATGGCCTTGACCCTCCCTATCTCTGGAACCCCTTCCAGTCCTACAGCCCTCTGAGATCTCTTCAATTCTGGCCTCTTGCACATCCCCGAGTTTAATTGCTCCACCATTACAGACTGCGCTTTCAACTCCCTAGGCCCATAAGTTTTGGAATTCCCTCCCTAAACTTCTCCGCCCCCCCTCTCTCCTCCTTTGAAAAGCTCCTTAAAACCTACCTCTTTTTGACCAAGCTTTTAGCCACCTGTCCTAATATCTCATTATGTGGCTCGGAGTCTTAAAGGTGGAGAGAGAGGGAGAGGTTTAGGGAGAGAGTTCCAGAGCTGATGGCCTAGAAAGCTGAAGGCATGGGTGCCAATTGTGGAGCGATGAAAATTGGGGATACACAAGAGGCCCAGAATAGGACGAGCACAGAGATCTCGGAGTTTTGTAGGACTGGAGGAAGAGTTCATAGAATGCTTTTGAGATAGTTTCTGGAGCCAACCAGAGAGCAGGCTATACTGGAACTGATATTATGCAACTAGATAGGATTAATTAATGACCTCCTAGTGAAGGCGCCCCTAGGCAACAGCGATCATAATATGATTGAATTTTACATTCAATTTGAGGGAAGATTGTGTCTAAGACTAGTATTTTAAACTTAAATAAGGGCAATTATGAGGGCATGAAAGCAGAGCTAGCAAAAGTGAGCTGGCAAAATAGATTAAGGGACAGATCAATAGAGATGCATTGGCAGATATTGCAGTGGATATTTAGGGGATATTTCAGAATACACAGAAAAGATACATTCCAAAGAGAGAAAAATTCCAAGGGTGGGACCCACAATCCGTGGTTAACTAAAACAGTTAAAGATAGTATAAAACTTAAAGAAAGAGCACATAATTGCGCAAAGATGGGTTCCAGAGAAGATTGGACAGAATATAAAAAGAAGCAAAGAATGATTAAAAGATTAATAAGGAGGGAAACGTTAGAATACGAGAGAAAGCGGCTAGAAATATAAAGACTGATAGTAAGAGCTTCTATAGATATTTTAAAAAGAGTTAACAAAGTAAGCATTGGTCCTATAGAAAGTGAGTCTGGGGAATTAATAAGGGAAAATAAGGAGATGGCAGATGACTTGAACAGGTATTTTGCATCGGTCTTCACTATTGAGGATACAAATAATATCCCAGAAATAGCTGTAAATCAGGAAATGGAAGGGAGGGAGGAACTCAAGAAAATTACAATCACCAGGGAAGTGGTACTGAGCAAATTGTTGGAGCTGTGGGCTGACAAGTCCCCGGGTCCCGATAAACTTCATCCTAGGGTGTTAAAATAAGTGGCTAGTGAGATAGTTGAGGCATTGGTTTTGATTTTCCAAAATTCCCTAGAGTCAGGGAAGGTTCCATTAGATTGGAAAATAGCGAATGTAACTCCTTTATTCAAAAAGGGAGGGAGACAAAAAGCAGGAAACTACAGGCCAGTTAGCTTAACATGTGTCACAGGGAAAATGTTAGAAGCTATTATTAAAGACATTATAGCAGGGCACTTAGAAAAATTCAAGGTAATCAGGCAGAGTCAACATGGTTTTGTGAAAAGGAAATCACGATTAACCAATTTATTGCAGTTCTTTGAAGAAGTAACATGTGCTGTGGATAAAGGGGAACCGGTGGATGTACTGTACTTAGATTTCCAGAAGGCATTTGATAAGGTGCCACATCAAAAGTTATTGCGGAAAATAAAGGTCATGGTGTAGGGGGTAACATATTGGCATGGATAGAAGACTGGTTAGCTAACAGGAAACAGAGAGTAGGCATAAATTTTCAGTGCTCAGGCCTCAACTTTTTACAATTTATATAAATGACTTGGATGAAGGGACCGAAGGTATGGTTGCTAAATTTGCTGATGACACAAAGATAGGTAGGAAAGTAAGTTGTGAAGAGGATGTAAGGAGGCTACAAAGGGATAGAGATAGGTTAAGTGAGTGGGCAAAGATCTGGCAAATGAAGTATAATGTGGGAAAGTGTGAAATTGTCCATTTTGGCAGGAAGAATAAAAAAGAAGCATATTATCTAAATGGTGAGAGATTGCAGAGCTCTGAGATGCAGAGGGATCTGGGTGTCCTAGTACATGAATCGCAAAAGGTTAGTATGCAGGTACAACAAGTAATTAGGAAAGCTAATAGAATGTTATTGTTTATTGTGAGAGGAATTGAATACAAAAGTATGGAGGTTATTATTCAATTATACAGGGCATTGGTGAGACCACATCTGGAGTACTCTGTACAGAATTGGTCTCCTAATTTAAGCAAGGATATAAATGCATCGCAAGCAATTCAGAGAAGGTGTACTAGACTAATACCTGGAATGGGCGGGCTTTCTTATGAGGAAAGGTTGGACAGGCTAGGGTTGTATCCACTGGAATTTAGAAGAGTAAGAGGCAACTTGATTGAAACATATAAGATCCTGAGGGGTCTTGACAGGGTGGATGTGGAAAGGATGTTTCCTCTTGTGAGAGAATCGAGAACCAGGGGTCACTGTTTAAAAATAAGGGGTCGCCCATTTAAGATAGAGATGAGGAGAATTTTTTTCTTTCAGAGGGTCATGAGTCTTTGGAACTCTCTTCCTCAAAAGGTGGTGGAAGCAGAGTCTTTGAATATTTTTAAGGAAGAGGTGAATAGATTCTTGATAAGCAAGGGGGGTGAAAGGTTATCAGGGTAGGCGGGAATGTGGAGTTGAGGTTACAGTCAGATCAGACATGAAGTTGTTGAATGGTGGAGCAGGCTCGAGGGGCCAAGTGGCCTACTCCTGCTCCTAATTTGTATGTTCGTAGGTACAGAGATAGGGAGGGCATTTGAACACTTGTACCCTTTAAAGAGTGTGAGGGTAAATGTTGAATGAGGAAATGACCAGGATCAACTGCGGTTCTCCACTATTCACTTCACTGGCCAAGGTCATGTATTAACAATGGTCACTTGGGCGAGTTTCAGAGTTCTGTTGATATGTTTAGAAATGTACACCAATAGTCAGTACCTTCAGGATAGCAGGTGCGAATATTGGGGTGAAATCTCCCTCCCCCATCTCCTTTTTGTAAAGACAAAGTTTCTTTGCCGACAGAATTTATTGGAATAAACTATCCAATAATCCAAACAAAAACTCAAGCTCCGTGCAATCTCTTCTGTATGAATTACTTTAATTATCATTTTTCGGAACATGTGAAAATTTACATAATCTTCAATGGGGAATACAGAACTCCGCTGAGTCTTGCTAATAATTCAGTTCTTGTATCCAGGAATTTTCTGCTTGACTGAACATAACTGTGTTAAAACGACCATTGGTAGATGGATGATGCTGTTGCAAAATTACTCCCAAAGCACTGTCTTCAACTCCAACTCAATAATCCAGTGTAGTTATTTGGGGGCACGTGAGGATTTGAATCTCAGCCTTGCTCATAAATTGTAGTCATTTGTCCTGTTTCAGGGTGACTACATAAAGTGTGTCTTATTCACAAGATGGCTGCTGTTCACTGCAATACAACTTAGCTTCATGTTTACCCAGTAAACACACAATGCATTGGATTTTCAATACCCTCGCCCTCCAATCCCCAGCTACAGGATAGTGCCACAGTGATTTAGATTTAAATGTACGGGGCATGATTAAAACGTTTGTAGATGACACAAAAATTAGCTGTGTGGTTGATAGTGAGGAAGAAAGCTGTAGGCTGCAGGAAGATATCGATGGACTGGTCAGGTGAGCAGTAAAGTAGCAAATGGAATTGAATCGGGAGAAGTGTGAGGTAATGCCTTTAGGAAGGGCAAACAAGGCCAGGGAATACACAATAAATGGTAGGATGCTGAGCAGCGTAGAGGAACAGAGGAACCTTAGAGTGCATTGTCACTGTTTCCTGAAGGTAGTGGGACAGGTAGATAGGGTGGTTAAGAAGGTTTACGCGATAATTTCTGTAGTGTTGTGCTGTGTTTTCTTAAGTCTTCATGGAATGATAACTGCAGGCTTTACATTCAGATTCAACACAAACACTATCTATTGTGTTGCTGAAAATAGAGACATGCTGTCAAAGCTTTTCGTCTTGCACTCATCAGGGCAATCCACAAGAGTACCAATGTAAGGGAAAGCAACAACTGCATACTGTATGAGAAGAGAGTGCTGATTGGTTGGCAAGTGAACTCTGATTGGTAGAGGCGTTGCCATGAAGAATGCACCCAGTTCACGGTGACTGACAGTTAACTGCCAAGCTTTGTTTGAATTTTAAACCCGGCAGCTTGACTCTGTAGGACCCTATTCTTTGCAGACAGGAAGACCATGTACAAACATTGTGCCTGTTTCAGCTAAACAAAATAAGTGACAGCTGGCTCATTTCTCAGGGCAATGCCTTGACCAATCAATGTGAGATAGAGTGGATAGGAAGGACTTATTTCCCTTAGCAGAGAGATCATTAACCAGGGCTATGGATTTAAAGTAATTGGCAGAAGGATTAGAGGGGAGCTGAGAATTTTTTCACCCAGAGGGTGGTGGGGGTCAGAATCTCGCTGCCTGAAAGGATAGTAGAGACAGAAACCTCACATTTAAAAAGTACTTGGATTTGTACTTGAAGTGCCGTAACCGTCAAGGCTACGGACCAATAACTGGAAAGTGGCATTCGGCTGAACTGTTCTATTTTGCCTGGCAGACACGATGGGCTGAATGGCCTCATTCTGTGCCGTAACTTTCTATGATTCAGTGACATTCCTTCAGTTTTGTTGTGAACTGCAGTGAACAGCACAGAGGAAGGCCATTTGGCCCATGGTACCTGGGCTAGCTCTTCCTCACCAGTGATGTCCCTCTCATCATGCGCCAAAGGCTTGCTGTCTTCTTCCAAATCTTAAAAATAGATAGTTGTTCTATTTGATAATGAACACTAGAACGTCTAAGAAAATGAAGTTTGAAGATGACGTTGATTCGTGATAGGCATTGGACATCAATAAAACTATAAGGGTATCATTTAGTAAAGAGCTAGGGACAAAATCAGGGGAAAGCCATGATGAAGAAGAAAGATGATATATGTGTCTGGTCTTGACAGATTTAGATTGGCTTAGCACAACAGGACTTATCTCTCTAGTGCCAATGGATTAAAGGGACAGGATGGTCCTTATAAATATTACTAAGGCCTCTGTCATTTAATTTGATGTTTAGTAGATAAGCTTTTGTCCCTAGTACACTCTTTTACTGAGTAAACCAGGTGAAGGGCAAGGGCTAGTCCTTCCTGTGTAAGGCACCATCAAGGTTCAAGCTAATGGGGCACGGCTGAGATAATTCTAACAGTCACTATTTAGCAAGATCAAGCTTTTTTTTTTAAAACATGGTGGAATATATGTTGGGGTTCTGAGGTCCTAGAAAAGAATGGGATGAAATAGGAGATGGTGTAAATATTGGTTATAACACAATGATGTTGTCGGGCAGAGGAGAGGAAGGTGTAATGTTTTACTCATTGAACCCAGGCGGTGAAGGATAGAACCGAAGCCTAATCTTTAAAAGAGGCTTTTTATAAGCTTTTAACTTAGAGATATACAATACAAACGTGCACCTCGTTACCCTGCCCCCACCATTTATGTCTGTTCCTATTTATAGGAGTGCAAGTGAATCTCCAGTCAATGCCCACTACCTGAATGCAAATTAAACACAATTAATATACAATTAACATGTAAGACAGCATAGTTGGAGTTTGGTAGGAACAAGAGTAATTAATTCACAGAGGAATCGGCATAACTGTATTAGGAAAATAGAGGGAGGCAAGAATGGTAAGAGAGAAGCAAGCCAACAACAGCAGCTTATATTAATACTGTGCTTTTAGAGTCATAGTCACAGAGTCATTTACGGCACAGAAGGAGGCCATTCGACCCATCAAGTTCATTCAATGTAGTAATACATCACAAGGCACTTCACAGAGGCGTTATCAGACAAAATTTGCCAATGGGATGCATAAGAAGATATTAGGACAAGTGACCAAAAGCTTGACCAAGTGGGAGGTTTTAAGGAGTGACTTAAATGTAGAGAGAAAGGCAGAGAGGCAAATGTGTGAAAGAGGTTGCATAATGCAACTTTTTCTGGTCATTGAACTGAGTTCTGACCAATTCTTAGAAATATTTTTCATCCAATGCTATTGTTCTCGGTGTATTTAAGGATCAGCCAATGTGATACAATAATGGATTGTAGACTGAACACAGTTTTTGCAAGACAACAGTTTGGAAGCTTTGACCAGAGCATTCGGCCTCTTTTAAGATCATCCTCTGTTGAATTGTGGTAAATCATTGTGAAAAAGAAAAAGAGGCAAATACAGTTACATTGGGAGATTGGGTAAGGTGGCTTCCTGACCCAAAGCAGGACTCCCTGATATGCCTCCATTTCACATTTACTGTAATATCCCTGCTTAGCTAGCTGTTGGTTTGCACTCTGCTCTCTGGATCAGAAAGTTACAGGTTCAAATCCCATACCAGATTTTGACCACATTATCTAGACCATCAGTCCAGGATTGCACAGTTAAAAAGAAAGACTCGCATTTCTGAAGCACTTTTCACAACCAAAAAAAAGTGCTGCTTTGTAAGAAATGCCGTCGTGAACCTATAAGTAAGGAGTTGTCCTGCTCACTGGTCTCAAACAACCAGGATCAATGAATGAGGCTATATATGGGATCTTGCTGTGCACAAAACAGCTATTGTGTTTGCTTACCCAACAACAGTTGATGGACTGTAAAAAAACTCACTGAGTAAGGCTATTTGGGGTGCTTCTGAGTGATTAGAGAAGGTACACATCCTTTTTTTTGTAACTCTCCTTTCTCATGAAGGCATTGGAGAGAGTACAGAAAAGATTCACGAAAATGGTTCCAGGGATGAGGAATTTCAGTCATGAAGATAGATTGGAGAGGTTAGGACTGTTTCTGTTAGCGAAGAGAAGGCTGAGAGGGGATTTGATAGAGGTATTCAAAATCATGAGGGGTCTGGACAGAGTAGATAGAGAGAAACTGTTCCCACTGGTGAAAGGATTGAGAACGAGAGGGCACAGATTGAAAGTATTTGGTCAGAGAAGCAAAAGTGACATGAGGAAAAACTTTCACGCAGCGAGTGGTTAAGGTCTGGAATGCACTGCCTGAGAACGTGGTGGAGGCAGGTTCAATTGAAGCATTCAAGGGGGAATTAGACAGTTATATGAAAAGGAAGAATGTGCAGGGTTATGGGGAGAAGGCAGGGAAATGGAACGGAGGGAATTGCTCTTTCAGAGAGCCAGTGTGGACACGATGGGCCGAAGGGCCTCAATCCGCACCGTAACGATTCTGTGATGTCCAGAGACACGTGCAACACAAAAATGTTCATTGAAACAACAACAATTTGCATTTATATCGCAACTTTAACACCGCAAAACATCCCAAGGTGCTTCACAGGAGCTTAATAAACAAAAATTTGACAACTAGCTACATAAGCATATAGGATTTAAGGAGTGTCTTAAAGGAGGACAGAGAGGTGGGGAGCTTGTTTCCTTCTATCCTTCAAACACAAGCTCATCAATCACTCAGGTAGGACTGGTAAACTAAACTGAGTTCTTTATTCAAAGATTAAAATAGTATATACACATTGATGCAGAGTTCTTACTGATATGTGCCAATGAACACATTCAACCAACTGTGTCATGTGACAGATGACATCATATCCTGTCTGATGATGTCTACAATTATGGACTTATCCACTTAAAGACATACTCCAACAGAGAGGCGGAGAGGTTTAGGGAGGGACTTCCAGAGCTTAGGGCTCAGGCAGCTGAAGGCATGACCACCAATGGTGGAGTGAAGAAAATAGGGGATGGGTAAGAGGCCAAAATTGGAGGATTGCACAGCTGGAGGTTACAGAAATAGTGAGGGTGAGGTCATGGAGGCATTTGAACATGAGGTAGAGACTTTTAAACCAATGGTGTTGCTGGACCAGGAGTCACTGTAGGTCAGCGAGCAGAGGGGTGATGGGTGAGCAGGACTTAATATGAGAGAGAATGTGGACGGCAGAGTTTTGGATGAACTCAAGTTTAGCGAGGGTGGTGAATGGGTGACTAGCCAGGAGAGCATGGGAATAGTCCAAAGCACAAGGAAAACGAATTATTCAGTCTGTTAGATACAGCAGCCCCATGCTGGGCTGGCAGACATTGAGATGCACCATGCTGGGTTTGGTTATTAACATTGCATATTCACAAACAGTTTCATCAGGCTTTTATTCAATTCCCATTTGTCCTTGGATATGTACAGTTTGACCTTTTGTTCACTGACACTCTCAGGATAGAACAAACCTTATTTCAGTATGACGGTCATTGGTAATGATAAGGAGGTAGTGGCTGAATGGGCATAATCTGGCCTCTGACCCAGAAGATTACAGGTTCAGGTCGCACTCGACAGGCTCCTGTGCAGTACCGAGGGAGTGTTGCATGCCTGGCGGTATTGTCTTTCAGAAAAAATGTTAAAATGAGGCTCTGCCTGTCTTCTCAGATGGACATTATGGATCCCACAGCGCTATTTAGGAACAGAGCAATGTGAGTTGTTCCCTATTGTCCTGATCAATATTTATCCCTCAACCAACATCACTAAAACAGTTTATCTGGTCGTTATGTTGCTGTTTGTGGGACCTTGCTGTGCACAAATTGGCATGGATTCCAGAAGGCCCTGTGTGAGACCCAGTGTTCAACATTATAAGGGGTTTTGAAAAGATAAATAGGAAAAATCTATTGTCAGTGGACCAGTGGGTATTAAGGCAAGATAATCATGAAAAGGGAGAGTTTAGGAAATTTTTTTTAGCGCAAAGAATTGTCAGGATATGGAATGTCTGCTCAGTTCTAGTGATGGGAACAGAATTCATAAGAGCTTTCGATGTTCAATTGGTTGACCCTCTCGGTTGTGGGTTCAAGTCCCACTCCAGGACCTGAGCACAAAAATCAAGAATAACACTCTCAATGCTGTACTGAGGGAGTGCTGCACTTTTCGAGGTGCTGTCTTTGGAGTGAGACATTAAAACAAAGCCCGGTCTGCCCTCCTTTGGCCCTTTTCTCGAAAAAGAGCATATCGCCAGTGTTCTGGGTCAAATTTGATCCCTCGATTAACATCACAAAAACAGATTATCTAGTTATCATCACATTGCTGTTTGTGGGAGCTTGCTGTGCACAAATTGGCTGCCACGTTTCCTACATTACAACGGTGACTATACTTCCAAAGTACTTATTTGGCTGTAAAGCACTTTCGGATGTCTTGTAAAGGCGCTATAGAAATGCAAGTCTTTCTTTAACAGGGAAGAGGGCAATATCTGAGATAGAAAAAACTGAAAGTAATAGGAGGGAGCGAGGAGTTGAGGGTTAGGCTGGAACAGTTCCATGAAGAATGATGGAAGGAGGTTTGAATGGAGCATAGGTGATGGCATGAACTGTTAGGGCTGAACGGCTTGTTTCTGTGCTGTACAGTGCTCTGCTTCGAGATAACATAATCCTCTGATGCATCTTCCAGTCAGAACTGCCAGAGAGAGACCATTTTGAAAGCTGTTGTCATGGTTACCATCAAAATGGGAGCCATTTCTGTTGGAGGCTGATGTTGAGTTGAGAATTTAGAATTGCTGAACTGGAGAGAGGGCTTTAGGTAAGAGTAATTCTCATTTCTGCAATTGTAATGATTCTTCAGTGTGTAATGAGATGAGATAGACTGTGATGGAAGTATGCGCTTATTGGAGCAGAGAGATCCCATCTTGTGAAGTGCAACTAACTTAAAATCTACATATGCATTGTGACACTAGAAGTATTTACAGCAAGCACTGCCCCATGTTACACTATGTTACATGATGACCTCAGGACATTGCCAAGTGCTTTACAGCCAATGAAGTACTTCTGAAGTGTAGTTACTATTGTAATGTGGGAAACGGGGCAGCCAATTTGCACACACCAAGCTCCCACAACCGGCAATGTGATAATAACCAGACAATCTATTTTTAGTGATGTTGGTAGAGGGATAAATATTGGCCAGGACACCGGGGAGAACTTTCCTGATCTACAAAATAGTGCCATGGGATCTTGTTGATCCACTTGAGGGGACAGATGGGGACCTCAATTTCACATCGCATTTGAAAGACCACACCTCCAGCAGTACAGCATTCGAGTGGCAGTCTGAATTTTTGTGCTGCAGTCTCCTGAGTGGGATTTAAACTCTCAGCCTTCTGATTCAGAGGCAAGAGTGATATGCTGACATCTTAATGATGAGGTAGAACAGATTGAACGACCGATACCAAACTGTGCACAAAATGGCTATCACGTTTACCTACATTTGCAGCCATTATCCACTCCAAAGTAATTGTATGTGAAGCATTCAGTTTCTGAGGGATGAGGCAAAGGCTGTATATATAGATCCAAGCTCATTCTCTCTTTCCTAGTCTGTATTTATCTTGTTATCTTGTAAGCCCAGTGAAGGAGAGTTGTGCAAACACAGGATCAGGTTATTGTCCATTTACTTTCGCCTCCTTAGTTTTGTTTGTTACCACACCGCCTTCTCGGGGGCAATTAGGGATGGGCAATAAATGCTGATCCAGCCAGCAACACCCAAAACCCCATGAATGAATAAAAACAATGTGGAGTATTGGATGACAGGATAAGGAAGCAAACACAAACTCCCGCTGTGCACAGTATTTGTCACAGAATCACAGAATGGTTACAGTGCAGAAGGAGGCCATTTGACCCATCGTGTCTGCACTGGCTCTCCAAAAGATCAATTCACTTAGTTCCATTCCCCCGCCCTCTCCCCGTACATTCTTCCTTTACGTAAAAGAGTCTAATTCCCTTTTGAATGTTTCGATTGAACCTGCCTCCAACGCACTCTCGGGCAGTGCATTGCAGACCATAACCACTCTCTACGTGAAAAAGTTTTTCCTCTTGGTTACTTTTGCTTCTTACCAAATACTTTAAATCTGTGCCCTCTCGTTCTCGATCTTTATCTTATGCTTTTCGAAAGGTAAAGTGAAGTTTTTAACCATTTGTGTCAGACATTAAGATATGCTCTGGTTAAACTCAGTAACTGTCAGTTATTCTACTGGGCTAGCTCAAATCTCACCGTTACAGATTAACACGGAAATGAGCAGAGAGGCAAAGCAAGAGCTTTGTGAAAAGGAACCACCATGGGGTAGAAATTGGCACTGATAGTGCACGAAGGCTTCCTGTCAGCTGTGGCTCAGTGGTAGCTCTCTCACCTCTGAGTCTGAAGGTTGTTAGTTCAAGTCTCCAATCCAGAGACATGAGCACAAAATCCAGGCTGACATTTCCAGTACGGTACTGAGGGAGTGCTACACTATCGGAGGTGCCATCGTCTGGGTGAGATGTTAAAACAAGGCCCTGACTGCTCTCGCAAGTGAACTATTTCAGACAAGAGCATGGGAGTTCTCCTCAGAGCCCTGGGCTAACATCTATTCCTCAACCAAAGCAATTCAACAGATGATCTGGTCATTTTCACATTGCTGTTTGTGGGAGCTTGCTGTGCACAAACTGGCTGCTGTGTCCCCTACATGACTTCAAAATGTACTACATTGGCTGTAACACACTTTGGGACATCCTGAGGTCATGAAAGGTGCTATATAAATGCAGGATATTTTTCATCCCCTATGCACCCATAGAAAATTTTTCTCATCTTCATTTTAACAGAGAGCATGAACACGAGATGGATTGACTATCCACACTAAAATAGCGGAGAGCGGAGCTTGGTATGAGTGTGTTAAATATCCGTATGATACTATCACTGACAGCAGTTTCTACTTTGATCTGTCTGGATTTAACTTAAAGAGCTGTGTTACAATCCCTTAGCAACTCATATGATTCATGAAAACATTCAGTTCACCAGTATAAAAACCATAAGTTGATCCTATGGGACTTAATTAACATCCCATACCTTCAGCTGAGAGCATGAAACTCATCAGCTGCCTCACTCATGTACAGTTGGGTTGTCCAATACAACAGCAAGGGTGAACTTACTGAAGAAAAAGCCACTTCATTACTGTACAAAATATATTCCAGTCGATATCGAAAGAAGTAAACTTTGTCCGCACTCCAAGATATCACTACTGGATGACTGTGTTTTATTTTTTTGTAGCAATTATAGGGTTCCTATATCAGCAGGAATTTTTGTCATGTACAATGAGATCAACTTGTACTTATTTAGTGACTTTAATGGAGTAACACGTCCCAAAGCGTTTAACAGCAACATTATCAAACAAAAAAATTGATGGGGCGTCACATAACGAGATATTAGGACATGTGACCAAAAGCTGGTCAAAGAGGTAGCTTTTAACACAAGAACACAAGAAATAGGAGCCAGAGAAGACCATATGGCCCATTGAGACTGCTCTGCCATTCAAAACAATCATGGCTGATCTTAGGGGTCTTAAAGGAGAAAAGAGAGGTGGAGAGGTTTAGGGAGGGAATTTCAGAGCTTAGAGCCTCCCAGCTGAAGGCACAGCTGCCAATGGTGGAGCAATGAAAATCAGGGATGTGCAAGAGGCCAGAATTGGAGGAGTGCAGAGATCTCAAAGTGTTGTAGAGTTGGAGGAGATTACAGAAAGAGGGAGGGGCGAGGCCATGGAGGGATTTGAAAACAAGGTTGAGAGTTTTAATATTGAGCCACTGATGGACCAGGTGTTAATATAGCTCCGGGAGCACAGGGGTGATAGTTGAAAGGGACTTGCTGGAAGTTAGGATGCGTGCAGCTGAGTTTTGGGTGAGTTCAAATTTACACAGGGTGGAAGCTGTGAGGCTGGCCAGGAGTACGTTGGAATATTCAAGTCTAGAGGTAACAAAGACATGGATGAGGATTTCAGCAGCAGAATAACTGAGGCAGTGTGAAGATTGGCGATGTAAGGGAGGTGGAAATAGATGGAGAGGCTATGGGGCTGGAAGCTCAGCTCAGGGTCAAATAAATCTGATTTTAACTCTGAGTAGGAATTGGGCCGAGGTGACTGGCAAAGCCCCCGACATCAGCAGGACCTGCTGTTCATCACCTGGGTCCTCATCAAGATGCCCCCAACTGGCAGGAAGTGGCAGCTGGTCGGCAGGCGGGATTGGAAAGTCGGTCAACAGGAACCCATTGCCAGGGGTTGATGAATTGACCCCCAGCACTTGGGTAGAATCGGGGTGAGGGGCCTTCGGGGAGAGTCTCATTGATTGGAAATGGAACATGAAGCCTGGTGGGGCTTGGAGAATGACTTCTGCTTCTCCGGCCTGCACAAGATAAGGAAACAAACAAAAAACAAATTACCTCTTTAGACCTCTTCTTCCTGTGGAGCTTCACCGCTTAGGACACTGGTTGAAGTAGAAGTCAGGCCCCGATGATGCCAAACAGGCCTGACCTGCACATTTAAAGAAGGACCTCACAGGTTTCAGGCTGGTCACCTTGCTGTCCAAGCAGAAGAGTTGGTTAAAAATGAACTCTGCAGGAAGGGAATGAGATGAGGTCAGCCACCTCAGTGTAGAAGGGGGAACTACAGCTAAGGTTTTTCTAATCTTTATATCTCAGTATCATACTGGCATTGCTTTAACCCCCCCACCTCCCCGATGCCCAGTGGCAGAGCCAATGAGGAGGTAGGGGAGGAGTCACAATCCTTCCCCCCCCCCCCCCCACCCCACCCCCCCCCCCACCACAATTATTTTGATCCCAGCTGGCGCAGTTTTGGGAAAACCCTGCCTCTGTTTCACTCCCAGGAATCTCCGTCACTCGTTTTCAGGCTCAGGCCTGCGAGTGCTGCGGGGCTTCCTGGTGTGGGCTTGGGATCAGGGATGTTGACATTCCCCAGTTTGTAGCTCGATTTCCCCCTTCCTGCCAAGTGAGCCTATTCTCAAGTTTGAACCCCCAATCCTTCTGTTAAACCAGGATCCACTATTGCGTTCGACAATGGGGGAATGCAGCCCAGGTTCATGTTGCGCACATATGGCGTTGAGTGAGGCTCAATGAAAGCTTGAGGAACCTCACTTCATCTTCTGATTAGGCACTTACCAACCTCCCGGGCTCAACACCAAACTCAACATTTTCTAATCATAACCACTGCTCCCATTTTTCTGGTCAGCTGGTCTTGGTAATGATTCTGCTGTTGCCATTTACATCTTCTCTAGACCCATCTTTTGTTTCTTTACGTGTCCCATTATCACCCCTTTTTGCCTTGCACCATCATCCCTTTTGTCATTTAATCTCTCTTGTCTTGAACGCTATCACAGACCTTCCCTTTTGCTCCTCCCTTCCACTCTTACTCCACCTCCATACTTGCTTAACCTTTTCCAGTTCTGATGAAAGGTGATTGACCTGAAACTTTAGCTCTGTTTCTCTCTCCACAGATGTTGCCAGACCTGTTGAGTATTTCCACCACTTGCTGTTTTTATTTCAGATTTGCAGCAGCTGCTGTATTTTGGCTTGTGTAAATAATGGGCGCGTGTGGAGAATGCTGTAATACATGCAATTCAATCAATTTTTGGTTCTTCTCAGTCCCCCCAAATTACCCCCTCACTCCATTTTGTAGCAGTTACTAAAGCTGACTGCATCTGTCACAAAACATGGAGTTAAATTAAAGAGAATGGAATGAATGCTCCCATTCCAAAATGTAGCTTGGTACAATGTTCCCTTAAAGCTGTGTGGATACACAACCACACAGGAATCTGGAATGTACCACACAGGGCAATAAACAGGCCACACATGCAAATGAGAGGGATACCTATCATATTGCTGTTGGGGTGGGGAGGAGATTTTATGGACAAATAATTAAGGTTGCATTTACACTGCAGCTGATCTGAATTCAGTCAGGCGGGATCTTACATAGAACATGAAAAGAGGCCATTTGGCCCGACCAGCTCGTGTTGGTATTTACCCTGTACACAAACAAGTGGTTCACTTCACCTTTACCCTGTTCCCATATCCCTTCAACTATTTTTCTTTAACCAACTATTGAATCTAATCTTGAATGTTGACAGTTTCTGCCTCAACCGCTAGCCCTGGAAGTGAATTCTACAGCCTCACAGTGCTCTTTGTAAAGAATTTTCTCCTGCTCTCTGTTCTATATACATATATTTAATCATGTATCAATTGCACCTTGCTCTTGATTATCAACTACTGGGAACAGTCTGCTTCTATCTATCCCTGTCTCATCCTTTAATAATTTTAAACACTTCTATGATATCTCCCTATAATCTGCATTGTTTTCTTTCTATCCATGCTTTTATCCCCTCTATAAATCCTACCTAGGAGTAGGGTTGCCAACCCACCTGGATTGCCCTGGAGTCTCCAGATTAATCTCCAGGACACTTCTGTGAGCAACTCCAGGTGAAAAATTATAAGGGCTCTAAGTAAAAAAAGTTTTTTCTTCATTTTCTTTCAACACCTTTGGTAATTAGTTATAAAAATATTCATGATGGTAAAGAAAAAGCTATAAAACCAATAGTGAAGAATCAGGTAACAGAGATTCGGTTTACTTTCCAGTCGGCTGTTGAGTGCCTTGAGAATGGTTGTATTGGGCGACCAATGGTGGGCGCTTGGGGGTGGGTCATGCGATGATACCTCCAGGAATTCGTCAAACCAGACAGAGTAGGCAACCCCACCCAGGAGAGAGTACTGTGCAGATTGGAATACAGTCACATACTGACCCCTGCTCCCAGAGTTGAAAATGTAAATGTTTGGGAGGAAAGAATCCCTTCTTCTTAAATAATTAAAGTAGGCTCAGGGAAGTGTACAAAGTCTCGAGAGGTTCCAACACACCTCTGAGCAATTTGTAAACCCTGTTTGACTGGATTCACATTCCACGTGGTGCCAAGGCCAAGAATGTAAGATTCCAGTGACTTCAGCTCCATCTCAATCTGGAGTCAGCTGAGGCTCAGACTCCAGATTTCAGCTGCCAGTTTAGTGTTGCTGGAAACTGAGATTTGTTTCACACTTTGCAGAATAAAGACACCCAAAGATGAAGCACTGCAGCCCATGGTGAAGGCGCACTCACTGTTAGGTAGGGGAGCTCCATGGTTTTCACCCAGCGATGATAAATGAATGCGCGATATGTGTTCGAGTGTGACTTGGAGGGGAATTTGGAGGTGATGGTGTTCCCATGCTCCTGTTACCCTTGACCTTGTGGTAGAGGTCACAGATTTGGGAGGTGCTTTTCAAGAAGGTAGCTGTCATGCAGGCCCCCACCTTCCAGGAATGAGGCACATTGGTTTTGTCATATGAACATTGATTTTGAACTGTTGCCGGAGCGAAGAAATGACTTGTTGAACAGATCAGCCATGGCTGGAAAAACATTTGCATATTACCAGACTATGCTTATGTAGACAAATGACCATTCCCTGACACATTCAACCCACAATGGATGTTGATCACAGGACTGTGAGGGGGTGGGGAAGTGCATTCCAGGGCCTGCTGGGGCTATGCAATCCACAGGGGCCAGGACTGGTTGGACCAGCTGGTCACAAGACTAACTGGTTGTTCCAGGGTTTTTTTTTTGAACTATCCACAGAGAGTTTGAGCAGAAAGACTGTTTGCTCCTGGACTGAGAAGATCTCTCCTGTCTGCTCCAATCTCGTTCTCACAAGCCTCTGAATCCACTGAAAACACATGAACCCCAAGAGAGAAAAGCCTCCTACAGCAAAAAAGGTTTCAGAAGAATACTGGGCCCCAACGAAAAGCAAGATCAAGGACTCTACTGAGCTTGAAGAACCATGACAAAAACTCTTCAGATATTGTCTCAAACCTTTCCACTTTATATTACTTCTGCTCTTTTCTGTCTCTATTTGCATGTGTGTATCGCGTATGCCTGCTAGCGTGGGCACATCGTGTATCCGTAAGCGTTAATCGATTTAGAGTTGAAGTTCAAGTTTAATAAATTTCAACTTTTCTTCTTTGAACCTAAGAAAGCCTGTTAGTGCTGGTTTCTTTGCCTTATAATTGGAAAGTGGTGAACAAGGATTCACCAAGGGGGAGCTAAAAACACGGTGTGTTTAAAATTAAACCCTGTTACAGTAAGACCAGGTGAAGGCTGAAAGGGAACCCTAGACCTCTTTCTCACCTGATTGTAACAGCACTCAATAACTTTATAGAAACTGATGCTGTGAGGTCTTGTGCTCTTGTGTATTAGTTTGAAGCTAATGTTGTGTCATGTATCTTCCTTACAGGGCAAAGTAGAACAGAAAATGTGACTATTGATCCTACCAATGAAAAGGATGGGGAGCGAGTCATTGCATTACTCAATGAGAATGAACAGGATGGTACAAAAATCAAAAGAGCAAACGAGGAGCTTTGGGTGCCAGTAAAGCAGAGACTGAAAAGTGAGAAATCATCATTGGTAGAAGCAACTGTCAGAACTGGCATTGGAAACAAAGAAAGTGATTCTTCACCTAGTGATAGAGAAAATTCCGGAAACACTGCCACAGAGAGAGGCAACTCCAGTGCCAATGCCACAGTTAGAACCCAGGTAGAACTGGTCGCAGAAGCTTCCGGAGATGTGATTCCCAAAGAGGATAAAGAATATGTTACAGCGTTGAGCATGCACACAGAGATTTATAACAAATTGGGAAGCTACAGTCAAAAACAGGAGGGAAATAATTCTCATCCCACAAACGTTAGCGAAGAGGCACTGGAGGAGCAGCCTGCCATCTCGTTGCTGGTATTAAACATTAGCGAGAGCAGTATTTCGCCTGGGGAGAGCAACACTCCAGTTTATAGTGAGGGAGCGAAGCCGTTGGCTGTGGTGAATGTTACAAATGCAATACTGGGCGCACAGT
Source organism: Heterodontus francisci (assembly GCF_036365525.1). Lineage (NCBI taxonomy): Eukaryota > Metazoa > Chordata > Chondrichthyes > Heterodontiformes > Heterodontidae > Heterodontus > Heterodontus francisci. The sequence goes on from NC_090406.1 coordinate 7,534,432, forward strand.
CTCAAAGTGTCACAAATCATGGTGGTGGAGAAATCTCCGAGCTCGTTATTCTTCCAACTGAGCTCTCCACGGCGTCTGCAGGTCACTTTCAAGAGGGAGCGAGCACCTTTGCTACTCATGACCTGGGCGGAAGTGGTGAGGGAGAAGCTCGTTTCCAATACCAAAGCCAGACTAATTTTGACCTTGCGGTAGGTCATTCAGGTCATGTATCTGGACACGGAAGAGATGCAGAAGAGAAACCGGCTTCAATGGAAAGTATACCAGAGCCTTTGAAAGGTTCTGAGGAGGAACTCCAAGCCACTACATTGGCTCTTGAGCAACATATTAAAAGCGTGACACTGCCCACTCTGCTTACCACGGCACGCATGAACACCTCAATGCCAAAAGACAAAGGAGTAGGTCTGACAGAAAAACCGGGGGAGCCATATTTGATAACATCAAAAAGGCAGAGAGGATCGCTGAAGGAGTTGCATGGAAGCCAATCAGAAGTGAAGGATCTATTAGTTGGCACTCAAATTCCAAGCACTGTTCAGACTTCTGCGGGGAACCCAACAGCTGAAGAAGATACAAACAGCCAGTCACCTACAAAGAAACTGATGGCTTCAATTGAAATTGAGCAAACAATGAATAAACTGTCTGATACAGAAAGGGGAAATACTATAACAGTGACGGGTCCCTCAGAAATCGGATTATTGCTACTCGGAGAAAAGCATCAAAATAAAATTGAAACAACTCCTGAAGTCCACAGAGACCATTCAATGGCAGTAACATTGTCTTCAGGCACTACTGTGCTTGCAAATACATCTATTGAATTAGGATGGGAGCCATTACAGACAACAATGTTAAATACTGTAAGGAATACTGAAATAGCACTGACAAGTGTAACAGGAGCAGTTGAAAGAAAAGAAGGCACGGAAATATCTGGCGTGAATCCAACAACCACGTCAGATACACAGGTTTTCAAGGACATAAAAGAAGAAATACCCGCAGTCACAATAGTGTCCACTATAGAAGATTCAAATGCAGAATTAAAGTTTTCTGTAACATCAATCAACGAGACCAAAGCAGGACAGTCGACAGTGGCAACAATCTTGGGGACAGTCGAGGTAGGAGAGGCAGTATTACAAAGCTTGGGAAGGCTAGAGAGAGCTGATGAAGGTTCTGCTTTCAAAGAAGTCCCTGCCCTGTTCACTTCTGTTCCATTTTCCACCCCGCTGTATGAGCAGACGTTTTCTCATCATGAACCTACCACAGAAACCGAAGATAGTATGGAGAGTATGATATCGTCTACGCCCCGCGATGCAGAAATGCTGCCTTCTGAAACAAGAGTATCTTCACCATATGAAGAAGCAGATGGTTCTGGGGCAGCAGAGCAGAGGTTAGCCATCACTGACCAAATAGCTGATGACCTGACCAGATCTGCTTTGGTGCAAGAGATAGGCATTTGGGCAGTCACACCGAGCTCCGTTAGTATCAATGACTCGGATGAGGGGCAGTTCTTTCCAATACCAGGTGAGATGCTAACCTGTAGGTTCATTTATTGACTGTGGTTATTAACAGATGTAAATACTGGGCCAACACTTACATAAGCAGACCTATTCATTAGTTAGGCCTCAGCTGAAGTATTGCATCCAATTCTGGGCACCACACTTTAGGAAGTTTGTCAAGCCCTTGGAACAGGTTTTATCTATTGAGATTCTATACAATGGGAAGGGGTTTGGTCTATTGGGATTCTATACAATGGGAAGGGGTTTGATCTATTCGGATTCTATACAATGGGAAGGGGTTTGGTCTATTGGGATTCTATACAATGGGAAGGGGTTTGATCTATTGGGATTCTATACAATAGGAAGGGGTTTGATCTAGTCGGATTCTATACAATGGGAAGAGGTTTGGTCTATTGGGATTCTATACAGCAGGATTGAGTGGGAAGGGATTTGATCCATTAGAATTCTGTACAGTGAGAATGAACTAGAAGAGGTTGGTTCTTTCAGAATTTATACAATGGGAGTGGATTGGAAAGTGGTTTAACACATTGTGATTTAATATGTTGTATTAGGTTAGAGCCCAGCTGGGCATGACACCTTAGGAAGGATGACAAGGCATTGGAGAGGGTGCAGAAGAGATTTATTAGAATGGTACCAGCGATGAGGGACTTTAATTACATGCAGAGATTAGAGAGGCTGGGACAAAAACAAGAAATGCTGGATTCACTCAGCAGGTCTGGCAGCATCTGTGGAAAGAGAAGCAGAGTTAACGTTTCGGGTTCCGAAGAAGGGTCACTGACCCGAAACGTTAACTCTGCTTCTCTTTCCACAGATGCTGCCAGACCTGCTGAGTGAATCCAGCATTTCTTGTTTTTGTTTCAGATTTCCAGCATCCGCAGTATTTTGCTTTTATTTTAGAGAGGCTGGGGTTGTACTCCTTAGAGCACAGAATATTAAGGAGAGATTGAATAGAGACGCACAAAATCATGAAGGGTTTTGATAAATAAGGAGAAACTTCACTGGCAGAAGGTCATTAGCCAGAGGTGACAGATTTAAGGTAATTGGAAAAAGACCCAGAGGTGAGATGAGCATTAGTTTTTTTTATGCAGTTACTTCTTGTGATCTGGAATGTGCTGCCTGAAAGGGTGGTGGAAGCAGATTCAATCGTAATTTTCAAAAGGGAATTGTATAAATACTTGAAAAGGAGAAATGTGCAGCACAATGGGGGAAAGAACAGTGGGAGTGGGGGAGGAGGTGGTGCAGTGGTAATGTAAAAGTGGAATTTAAATTTAATTAATTAATAAAAATCTGGAATTGAAGGCTAATCTCAGTAATGGTGCCATAAAACTATCATCAATTGTCATAAAAACCCGTCTGGTTCAATAATGTCCTTTTAGGGAAGGAAATCTACCATCTTTACCTGGTCTGGCCTACATGTGACTCCAGATCCACAGCAATGTGGTTAAGTCTTAAATGGCCTAGTAAGCCACTCCATTGTTCAAGGGCAATTAGGGATGGGCAATAAATGCTGGCCTTACTAGCAACGCCCACATCCCATGAAAGAATAAAAAAACTTAACTGGATAGCTGACCCTATTTATAAACAGGGCCCTCAACCGTGTCCGGCCCATTTCCCGCACCTCTACCCTCACCCCTTCCCCTCCCTCCCAAAGATGTAGGCTATAAGAAGCATCTGAAAGGAAGAGAGAGAGGTCATGAGGCAGAGAGGTTGAGGAGGGAATCTAGAGTTTAGAGCCTGTGCAGTTGTCGGCCTGGTCAATGGTGGCAGTGTGAATGAAATCAGAGATGCACAAGAGGCCAGAATTGGAGGAGTGCAGAGATTACGGAGGGTTGTAGTACTGGAGTAGGTTACAGAGATACTAAACTATCCACCAAGCTGAATGAGAGGACAGATGAAAGATTAACTGTCTAAATAGAGAAAAAAAAAACTTGCATTCATATGATAGCTTTCAGTACTCCAGCCAATATAGCACCTTTTTTTCAAGTGTCGTCACTGATGTTATGTAGGAAACGTAGCAACCAATTTGCGCACAGCAAGGTCCTACAAACGGCAATGTGATAATGACTAGATAATCTGTTTTGTGATGTTGATTGAGGGATAAATGTTGGCCAAGACATTGGGGAGAACTCTCCTGCTTTTCTTTGAAATGGTAGCCTTGGGATCTTTTATGTCCACCTGAGAAGGCGGATGGGAGCTCGGTTTAATGTCTCTTCTGAAAGACGGCACTCCAACAGTGCAGCACTCCCTCGGTACTGAGCTGGAGTGTCAGATTTGATTTTTGAGCTCATCAGGGTCTACAGTAGGGAAATTTACTTTCTGAAATTTATTTTTTGAATCACAGCTTGTTGTATATTGTAGTGTGGCATGTTGGTTGGTGCAATATTTGCCCCTACGAGCATCTGTCTATGGCTTCTTTCAAAACTGTAAGTCTGTGCATTATACTTTATTCATCAACAACAACAACTTATATTTATATAGTGTCTTTAATATAATAAAATGTCCCAAGGCAAGAGCATTATAAAGCAAAGTATATGACACTGAGCCACAAAATGAGATATTAGGGCAAAGAAGTAGATTTTAAGGAGTGTCTTAAAGGGGGAAAGTGAGGTGGAGAGGCAGAGAGATGTAAGGAGGGTAATTCCAGAGCTTGGGGGTAGGTAACTGAAGGCGAGGCCACCAAAGGTGGAGCAATTAAAATCAGGGTTGCACGAGAGGCCAGAATTAGAGGAGTGCAGATATCTTGGAAGATTGTGGGGCTGGAGAGATTACAGAGATAGGGAGGGGGGAGGCCATGAAGGGATTTGAAAATGAGGATGAGAATTTTAAAATCAAGACGTTGCTTGATGAGAGGCCAACGTTGGTCAGTGAGCACAGAGGTGACAGGGGAACGGGACTTGGTGCGAGTTAAGGCATGGACAGCAGAGTTTTGGATGATCTCAAGTTTACAGAGGATAGAATGTGGGAGACCAGCCAGGAGTATGTTGGAATAGTCAAGTCTAGAGGTAACGAAGGCATGAATGAGGGTTTCAGCAGCAGGTGAGCTGAGACAGGGGTGAAGTCAGGCAATGTTCTGGAGGTGGAAATAAGCAGTCTTAGTGATGTATTGCTGCATGGTTCAGTTGCTCCCGGTGCACTGTCTGGTTTCATTGCAGCACACATCAGGGCTAGTGTCCCTAATATCTATTTCTTCATGGCAAATTAAGGTGTCAAAGACCAAAATAATTACATTCCTCTTTCATCCGTGATAAGATTGTTTTAGCTTATTCCTGCTCTGCAAACGCTGAACCAGTTGTGGTTTGATTGTATTCAGAGGAGCAACAAGAAGGCTTAGATTGTTGAAACAGGGATTGAGGCATAGATTTGTGTAAAGGCTTATGGAAGCATTGAGCTAACCTCTTTCCTCTCATCCCACTGTATCTCTTATCTCTTCTGATTTACATTACAATTGCAATGCATCAATCACAATTTGACAGATAGTCCCATAAGGAACCTGAGCATTCAGTGGACAACAAGCCTAAGGGTCATGAGTAATTTGACATTAACTATTCAGGCCTGCATTGGTAGACAGAATATCCAAACCACTGGGGCTTGGCTCAGGGATGAAACTTCCTTAGAAAGGTGGCCTGGAGGATTTCTCTTTGACTGACCTTGGTAAGGGTCCTTCACGCTATTAATCACACTGTTTTATTTACATTGGATGGCAGTCGGTTTCTGTCACATAGATTGGTCGAAGCCTACGGATCTTTTTCGATCAAGGAATCTTGGTGAAGACCTAAGGCACACACCTACGACAGCTTGCATTTATATAGTTCCTTTACTGCAGTAAAACATCCCAAGGCACTTCATAGGAGTGTAATCAAACAAAATTTATCACTGAGCCATGTGAGGAGATATTAGAACAGTGAGCAAAAGCTTGGTCGAAGAGATAGACTTTCAGGAGCATCTTAAAGGAGGAGAAAGAGGTAGCGAGTCCAGGAGATTTAGGGAGGGAATTCCAGAGCTTAGGGCCCAGGCAACTGAAGGCACTACCACCAATGGTGGAGCAATTAAAATTGGGCATACACAAAAGGCCAGAAATGGAGGTGTGCAGAGATCTCAGAGGGTTGTAGGGCTGGAGGAGGTCTCGGAGATTTTGAGGGACGAGGCTATGCTGAACATTGCCATGGTCCTAAAGAGTAGGAGGAAGAATTAAATCAACCAGTAGTGGTTATATTACATCAATCGTGGTTTGTGAAAACCTGTAAACTCCTGAAGGAAGGGAACAACTGAGGGAGGAAGTCTGGGAATGTCTGGTGCTGTATTAAATTTGAGTCTTATTTAAGATACCACAAAGTGTGCAGGATCATTTTTTGATTAGTTCATTGAATGTGAGCGTTGCTGGCCAGGCCAACATTTATTGCCCATCCCTAATTGCCCTTGAGAAGGTGGTGGTGAGCCGCCTTCTTGAACCGCTGCAGTCCTTGGGGTGCAGGTACACCCACAGTGCTGTTAGGAAGGGAGTTCCAGGATTTTGACCCAGCAACAGTGAAGGAACGGCGATATAATACCAAGTCAGGATGGTGTTTGGCTTGGAGGGGAACTTGCAGGTGGTGGTGTTCCCATGCATCTGCTGCCCTTGTTCTTCTAGGTGGTAGAGGTCACGGGTTTGGAAGGTGCTATTGAAGGAGCCTTGGTGAGTTGCTGTAGTGCATCTTGTAGATGGTACAAATTGTTTCCACCGGGCACCAATGGTGGATCGAATGAATATTTAAGGTGGTGAATGGGGTGCTGATCAAGTGGGCTGCTTTGTCCTGGATGGCATCGAGCATCTTGAGTGTTGTTAGAGCTGCACTCATCCAGACAAGTGGAGAGTATTCTATCACACTCCTGACTTGTGCCTTGTAGATGTTGGACAGGCTTTGGGGAGTCAGGAGGTGAGTTACTCACTGCAGAATTCCCAGCCTCTGACTTACTCTTGTAGCTAAAGTATTTATATGGCTGATCCTGTTAAGTTTCTGGTCAATGCTGACCCCAGGATGTTGCTGGTGGGGCCAGAAATGGTAATTTTCAATGTCAAGGGGAGATGGTTAGATTCTCTCTTGTTGGAGATGGTCATTGCCTGGCACTTGTGTGGTGTGAATGTTAGCATGGCCTTTGGTTTAACATTTCATCTGAAAGATGACACCTCGCATAGTCTCGGTTCTAGTACTGGGAGTGTCAGCCTAGATTATGTGCTCAAGTCTCTGGAGTGTGGCTTGTACCCATAACTTTCTTTTTTATTTATTCTTTCATGGGATGTGGGTGTTACAGGCAAGGCCAGCAACTGTTGTCCATTCCCAATTGCCCTTGAGCTGAGTGGCTTGCTATGCCATTTCAGAGGGCATTTAAAAGTCAAGCACATTGGTGTGGGGCTCACCTGTAGGTCAGACCATTTAAGGATGGCAGATTTCCTTCCCTAAAGGACATTAATGAACTAGATGAGTTTTTACGACGATTGATAATTTCATGACATCGTTACTTTCAATTCCAGATTTTTTTTATCATTTAAATTAATTGAATTTAAACTCCACCAGCTGCCATGGTGGGATTTGAACCCATGTTCCCAGGGCATTAGCGTGGGCCTCTGGATTACTAGTCTAATAACATTATCACTGGGCCACCACTTCCCATCAACCTTCGTGAATCAGAGGCAAGAGTGTTACCCACTGAACCAAGGCTGGCAATTGGCAAGACTAGAAAGATTGTGATGGAGCGAGCGGTTGGAGACTTCACGGAAGACTATCAGGCAACAAATACCTTTGTGTTTCCTGATATGAGAAGCAGGAGCAATGATAGGCAAGACAACAATGTTCAGATCTTTGTAACTAGTGAAACACTTGTTACAGTGCTCCCACTTTGATTTCAAAAGTGGCAGAGTGTGAGATGTTGGGAGAGAGGAGAAAGGTTCCATTTACGTTTAGCTGCCACCCTTCCCCTTACTGAGCACATGTACAGGGAGGAGAATGTGACACAATTCAGAATGCCTCTCGTCCTTCGCATCAGACATTATTGATGTGCCTGTGCTCTCCATGTGATTCATAGCAAGATAATGACTCATTAACTAGACGAGTGCCATTAAACCAACTGCAAATACAATGTTTATAACCTTGTAAAACAATATTAAATGGAACAAAAGAACTTTCCAAAAGAAAAATTGCCCAAAATGCTGGTTTTGCCATAGTGTGTCATTTGTAATCATTATGAATGAAATGGCAAAGCTTTATTAAGGATGTAGTGAGTCAGTTTTATGGAAACCTTTTTATAATGGCTACTGGGGCTTGTTAAACATGGAACTGGAGCAAAAAAAATACCCTTTGGACAAGCTCAGGGAGATTGATTAAACAAACATCAGTTTTACAGTGTAACATTGCACATCTGCTCTTGCAGCCCTTGTGTGTACACGCAGTAATCACTGAAATTTTGCAGGCATTTTGCTCAGCTCATTAAGTCATTTGAGCACTCTCTGATGGTTCAGTTTGGGTGAAGGAAGTGTGTAACTGATGCCAGAAGATTCCAGTGACAGTGCTGAGTTGGCTGATTTTAGGCAGTTAGACTGGGACAATTAACCTTTGTATGCTGGTCTAAGAAGGGGAAATTCTGTCAGGGTTGTCACCCCTGCTTGTTATCCCCTTGGTAGAAAATGGGTGCTTGTGGCTGTCAATCACAAAATAGGTACAAAAGAGAAAGGATATTCAACCAATCCTAGCTCTCCCATTCAGAAGAAAGAGCCTGCATTCCTCCCCATTGCATCACCTAAATCTTGAATGTGTCAAAGTTTTTTGCCTTCAATAGCCAAAAGATAATTCCAAGTGTCAATCCTTTAGGTGTCAACTGTGTCTCAGTGGGTAGTACTCAATGGGTTCACGGCCAGCTCCAGAAACTGAAGTATCTACTTTAGGCTGATGGACCTGGTGCTATGCCGTATGATAGCATAGTGGGATGTTATAGGGCTAGAAATCTGGAGATCTGCTCTGGTGATATGAATTCAAATCCCACCATGGCAGCTGGGGGAATTTAAAATCAATTAATTAATAAATCTGGAGTAAAATGCTAGTCTCATTGATCATGAAACTACTAGATTGCTATTTAAAAACTCATGTGGCTCACTAATGCACTTTAGGGAAGGGAATCTACTGGCCCACAGTTGTCTCTTAATAGCTGAGCAAGCCACTCAGTTGTATCAAACTACAACAGGAAAGAAATCACTGTGGGTGTACCCACACCACACAGACTGCAATGCTTCAGGAAGGTGGCTCACTATCACCTTCTCAAGGGCAATTAGGGATGGGCAATAGTTCACATCCTAAGAATGAATAAAAATAATGTTCTGAGAGAGTGCTACAGTGTTGGTGGTGCCATCTTTCAGATAAAATGTTAAACTGAGGCCCTGTCTCTCTTAGTTGGCCATGAAAATCCCAATGCTCTATTCTGAAGAAGAACAGGGGTAGTCAGGCTAATATATATCAAACGTTTGGTCAAAGAGGTAGGTTTTAGAAGCGTCTTAAAGAGGAAGAGGTTTATGGAGGGAATTCCAGAACTTTGGGCCTCGGCAGCTGAAGACGTGGGTGCCAATATTGGGGTGAAGGAATTGAAGGAAATACATGAGGCCAGAACTGGAGGAGCACAGAGATCTCTGAGGTTGGAGGTCACAGAGATAAGGAGTGGGGGGGCCGAAGCCATGGAGGGATGTGAACATGAAGATGAGAATTTTAAAATTGAGGTGTTGCTGGACTGGAATGTAGGTCATTCTCACTACCAGTCTGCATCAGCAACCGGAAGGTCTTGATCATGGAGACAGGACAGTTGTACCTCGCTTTGCTGCTCCTTTCACAGGCAGTAGGGCCTGTCAGGAATGGGCCTGTGTGAAGGGTTGTGATGTTGGGGGGGCAGGGAGAGGGAGTTTCCTCAGGTCACGGACAGGAATTCCCAGTACTCTGGGACCGGGAATGTAGCAATGCTGCTTTTTATAGCCCTGGCGACTATTGACCTTAAATTCAGTCCCTGTAAACTATCAGGCTGAATAATTCCAATCCTGGGCAGGCGCGTACGAATTCTTTGATTTTGTTCTTCTAATGGACCGGCCTAAGGTGGCAATCGAGAGAGTGGCGAGAATGTGGCACTTGCTGCTGGAATGGTTGAAGCATTGGCACATTAAAGGGAGGCTTGATGCTTGCATGAGGGAGAAGGGAATAGAGGGATGCAGGTGAGAAGAGTGAATTAGAGTGAGAGGAGGCTTATGTGGAGTATAAATACTGGCATAAACCAGTTGGACTGAGCCGCCTGTTTCTACGCTGTACATTCTCTGTCATTCTTTGTAATCAAGAATTTAACAGAAGATGAATGTTCAAAGAGTGAATCAAATATTGCACTGATGGTGGTGCCTGATGGTCATCCTTTTATTTAACTGAAAGGCCATCTTCATTCAGTCGTGTGTTTGATGCTCCTGAGGTTATGAATTATCGCTTGCAGAAGCAATGCTGTAACTCACTGTCACCAATGAAGTATCTTCAACTTTATGTGAGAGTTGTGACCTTAATATCCAGGAGATGAACAGGGAATTGATAATAGAGAACATTGAGATGTGCAGTTTATTGTGGGAAAGACATTGTAATAACCCTTGAGCTACTGCTAACCTCCTCCCAAAGATAAGTAAAGAAGCAAATATTTGGATTTATCAACTGGCATTATGTTGCCAGGGGTTAGATGAAAATGAATGGGTATAACCAGCCTGAACTCGCACTGTTGTGGCACAGCACTTTCTGCTTCTGTTACGCCAGGTCCCAGGCAATCCTGATCTTTTGTCCCCCCCCGCCCATCCCCCAATATGGGGAGGGGGGGTTGGTGGCAGTGTTAGGGAGTTGGAATTGGGGGTGGGAGAGTTAGGGAGTATGGGGGTGAGGTTTAGGGGGTGGGGATTAGAATGGTGGGGGTTTAGGGGATATTAGGGTATTAGGGATTGCTGGCAAGATGGGGGCCACCTTGTGGTGCTGTTCTGAGGATGGCCAAAACAGCCAGCCATGGGTACAGGGTTTGTGAGACCCTGCAGTGCGGTGTTGGGGCGGTTGTTCTGGCTACCCACCCCTCTTCTGCATTCTTGCCGAGGCCTAGGCTCATACTATCAAACCCTTCTGCGAACGGTGGGCACCACAGGATGATCATTATACAATCGACTGAAATAGCAAAGTACTGCTTTAGCTGCTTTTAGTTTGAAGGGGCCTGGGTTAGATTACTGTTACAGGTGCTCTCTTGATGCGGGGGAAGGCACACTTACTATGCTGATATTTGTCTGTTGACACCTTTGTTCTCGGTGCCAACTCTACCGGTCCAGTTGGATTTAGGCACAGCTCAAACGGATTGGGGCAGCAATCTTGGCTGAGAGATACTCAGCAAATAGACAGTGATCCCGTAACATGATCCGGGAAAGGAAATATTCCGACTAAATCATTTTCATCGTGATTTCCTTTTATGTTGAGAAAGCTGGCTGAAGGGCCGAGGTACAGAGTGCAGGGCGCTACTGGGATTGAGGAGAATCAGAGAGAAAAAGTAATGGTTTGGGAACATGCAGCTGATTGATTGTAGAGAGGAGAGGAAGACTGAGGGAAATAAAGAATTGCACAATTTTGGAAAAGAGTAAGTTAGTGCAGGAAGCAGTGAAGTATGTTAATTTGATGTGACAATTAGAGGCATGTTTTAATGTATATTACATCATCATTCAACTGCCAAGACCATAGAGAGGGTGTAGAGGAGATTTATTAGAATGGTACAGGGGATGAAGGAATTCAGTTAATGTGGAGATACTGGAGAAGCTGGGGTTGTTCTCTGTAGAGCAGAGAAGGTTAAGAGGGGATTTGATGGAGATGTTCAAAATCATGAAGGGATTTGATAGAATAAACAAATGGAAACTGTTTCCCGTGGCTGAAGGATTGGTAACTAGAGGACACATACTTAAGGTAATTGACAAAAGAACCAGAGGCAACATGAGGGGGAAAAAATACACAGCGAGTTGTTGTGATCTGGAATGCGCTGTCTGAAAGGGCGGAGGAAGCAGATTCAATAGTAACTTTCAAAAGAGAATTGGATAAATGCTTGAAGGGGAAAAATTTGCTATGAGGAAAGAACAGCAAAGCAGGATGAATTGGACAGCTCTTTCAAAGAGCCAACATGAGCACAATAGGCTGAATGGCTTTGTGTGCTGTGTCATTATGATTCTATGACTCTATCTTATCTCGATGTTAAAGTTTTCCTAATACTGTTCAATAGCGACCCTCCCCTTTATCTATTGATCTTTAATGGAATAGGCCTTTCCACACAGGTGAACTGAGGAGGCATTAGATGATGAATACGTGTAAATGCTGATTATTTAAATCAGCAGTCAAAACAACCTTTAATGACCCTTACCCATAATTTCAATGGATATTGTGTTGGATTATCTTTACCTAATGAGGCTAGCCATGCACTAATAGATTGGTGGAACAGGTTTGATGGGCTGAATGGCCTACTCCTGTTCCTTGGTCTGACTTGACTACAAACCTTCTCTCTTATTCCACCCTTCTTGGTACTCTGGACCTTGGCTCTTCACCTCAGTTTCTCAAAGAAGAAAGATCCTTACTTTTTTAATTCATTCGTAGGATGTGGGCATCACTGTCAGGGGGCAGCCCTAATTGCACTTGAGAAGGTGGTGATGAGGCAAGCCATCTCTTAAAATACAATGGAGTGGCTTGCTTCAATGCCAATCACATTAACAGTGGGTCTGGAGTCCCAAACAGGACAGACCGGGTAAGGACAGCAGGTTTCCTTCACGACAGAACAGAAGTGAGTTATATGGGTTTTTAACAACAATCCAGTAGTTTCATGGTCACCATTACTGATAATTGGCTTTTATTCCAGAGTTATTTAATTTAACTAATTAAATAAGTTAACTAATTTAAAATCTCCCAGCGGCTTTGATGGGATTTGAACTCACCCCTCCAGAAACATTAGTTCTCTGGATTACCAATCCAGTAACATAACCACTGTGGTATGCTACCCCAAGTTTTATTTTAAGTTATTTTTTTTTAATGCAGTGAAATCAGGACAGTGAGCGAAGAGAGTTCATGCAAATGGTTAGAAATGGATGGACCAGGTGTAGATTCTACCTCTTGTGCCGGTCATGTTCCTTCGTTGAGTCAATCATTACCTCTCGAGTTCTACTGACACCACAGACCTGAGCCATAACACTGCACGGTACAGAGATTGGCATCCTGTGCGATCCCATCACAGCCAAAATATCAAGGTGTTGTGAGGAGCTTTCAACTTGCCAGTTGTTACCAGTATATCGCCAGGGTGACAGATGGCTTTGTAACAGAACCGTTTCCAACTAATAAGATGTGACTAATTGTTTGAAAATTAAACGCAGATGGCCCTTCTTGAGACAGCTCCATAGGCTTCATTAATTATAAATTACTTCTCTGCACAATTATTTTTTTTTTGAAAGAAAATGCCAACAAATCATTTCTGAATTTGAAAAGGATTTTTTTTTTTTGCTGCATTTGCATCTGGTACCAGGAAGGGCAGCTCTTAATGTCTACCTTTGTGTGGAGCCTATGTGGGTTCAAACAAAGCGAAGGCATTCACCGGAATGCCTGGCGACCCGAGTGAATATTGAACAACCCCTCACTCCCCTAAACCAGCAGATTGTCTCACTGCAGCTTTTAATTTATTACTGTTATTTTTCCTAAACTCTAAATATGCCTCACAGTGTGGTTGATCATGATATTGTAAGTATAGTGTAAAATTGGAGGTAGTGAGTCAGCAATCTGTTTGACTTTTCTCCCGATTTTTACTACCATTGGATAGCTATTTCAAAGAGCCAGCACAGACACGATGGGCAGAACGGCCTCCTTCTATGCTGCATGCTTCTATGGATTGGAAACGATCGCCTTTTATTGTCAGTCATCTTTTGCTGCAGGCCCAGCCAAATGCAAACGGGTCTCCTAATCGTTTAATTCCCTGGCTTAAATGAGTTGGCTTTCTGGCACACGTCTCCTTCAGGGAGAATTCAGATGAAAGATCAAATGAAAGGACAGGGGCTGCTGGTTGTCTGCCTTCTCTCCAGTAGCTGCTTCCTAGCCTGGGGTGTTGTGTAGGAATTCTCTTTCCCAGTTTATTAGACCAGTTTAATAGATACGCTGTTAGCAGCGATAAGATTTCTGGGGGCAGAAAGAGTCCTTCTTCAGATGCAATGAGTGTTGTGTGTTGTTTTTCTTTGAAAGCAGAGTTTTTCAGTTACCTCAATGCTCCATTTGTTAATTGCACCTTACAGTGAGTTAGCAGCTGTGACTCAGTGGGGAGCCACATTCACACCACACAAATACCAGACAAATGACCATCTCAAACGGGATAATTGAACCATCTCCCCTTGATGTGCAATGGCATTACCATCACTGAATCCCCCACTATCAACATCCTGGGGGCTACCATTGACCAGAAACTGAACTGGACCAGCCACACAAATACTGTGGCTACAAGAGCAGGTCAGAGCCTAGGAATTCTGCGGCAAGTAACTCATCTCCTGACTGCCCAAAGCCTGACCACCATCTACAATGCACAAGTCAGGAGTCTGATGGAATACTTATCTTATCTTGAAGGGTGTAGCTCCAAGAAAACTCAAGAAGCTTGACACCATCCAGGACAAAGCAGCCTGCTCGATTGGCACCCCATCCACCACCTTCAAAATTCACTCCCTTCATCAACAACGTGGCACAGTGGCGCAGTGGTTAGCACCGCAGCCTCACAGCTCCAGGGACCCGGGTTCGATTCCGGGTACTGCCTGTGTGGAGTTTGCAAGTTCTCCCTGTGTCTGCGTGGGTTTTCTCCGGGTGCTCCGGTTTCCTCCCACAAGCCAAAAGACTTGCAGGTTGATAGGTAAATTGGCCATTATAAATTGTCATTAGTATAGGTAGGTGGTAGGGAAATATAGGGACAGGTGGGGATGTTTGGTGGGAATATGGGATTAGTGTAGGATTAGTATAAATGGGTGGTTGATGTTCGGCACAGACTCGGTGGGCCGAAGGGCCTGTTTCAGTGCTGTATCTCTAATCTAATCTAAACGCACAGTGGCAGCAGTGTGCACCATCTACAAGATGCATTGTAGCAACTCACCAAGGGTCCTTCGACAGCACCTTCCAAACCCGCACCTCTACCACCTAGAAGGACAAGGGCAGCAGATGCATGGGAACATCACCACCAGCAAGTTCCCTTCCAAGTCACACACCATCCTGACTTGGAATTATATCATCGTTCTCCACTGTCGCTGGGTCAAAGTCCTGGAACTCCCTTCCTAACAGCACTGTGGGTGTCCCTACCCCACATGAACTGCAGCAGTTCAAGAAGGCAGCTCATCAGCAGCTTCTCAAGGGCAATTAGGGATGGACAATAAATGCAGGCCTAGCCAGCGACACCCACGTTCCCTGGACGAATAAAACAAAAACTCTCTCCTCTGCCTCATAGGTCATGGGTTCAGGTCCCACTCCAGAGACTTCAAAACATAATCCAGGCTGATGCTCCCAATGCAGTAGTGAGTGAGTGCTGCACTGTTGGAGGTGCCACCATTTCGATGAGAAGTTAAACTGAGGGCCCCGTCTGTCTTTGCAGGTGGATGTAAAAGATCCCATGGCCACTATTCAAAGAAGAGCAGAGGAGCTGTCCCTGGTATAAAAACCGAAATGCTCATCAGGTCTGGCAGTACCTGAAAGGTCACTGGTTAGAATTTTACCAGCCCTCTGGAGACAATCTGGTAAAACGGCGGTGAGAGGCGGCAGGAGGGAATCTCGATGTCTTCCCTCCACCAGGGAATATTTCGAGAGGCAGGAATGGCAGCGGCTCAGCTG
Organism: Heterodontus francisci; assembly: GCF_036365525.1. Classification (NCBI taxonomy): domain Eukaryota; kingdom Metazoa; phylum Chordata; class Chondrichthyes; order Heterodontiformes; family Heterodontidae; genus Heterodontus; species Heterodontus francisci. The sequence goes on from NC_090406.1 coordinate 7,549,826, forward strand.
CCAGGAGGCGTGCGGCCAATTAAGGTAATTAATAGCCGTTTTACGCCTTTGCTGGCACATCATTGGCATCGGCACACGGAGGAGCACCGCGGAGTCAATGGCCGCCCCGCACTCTGACACTGCTTCTGGAGGATTTAACCTTCCGATGGCAGGAGCTTCCCAGGCCCCAGCACATTAAAACAAATTCTCACCGGCCCTTCGTGGGCACCTCTATTGGCGGCCATCTGATTGGGCCGGCAGTTCGGAGAGGCCAGCCACCATTCTTAGTGTGTGCAAATTGGCTGCCACATTTCTCACATTTCATAAGAACATAAGAAATATGAGCAGCAGTAGACCATATGGCTTGTCGAACCTGCTCCACCATTCAATATGATCAGGGATGATCTTTGGCTTCAACTCCACTTTCCCACCCATTCCCCATATCCCTTGAGTCCCTGAGAGATGAAAAGTCTGTCTCTCTCAGCCTTAAATATATTCAATGATGGAGCATCCACAACCCTCTGGGGTAGAGAATTCCAAAGATTCACAACCCTCTGAGTGAAGAAATTTCTCCTTATCTCAGTCCTAAATGATCAACCCCATTATCCTGAAACTGTGCGCCCTTGTTTTAATTCCTCAGCCAGGGGAAACAACCTCTCAGTGTCTAACCGGTCAAGCCCCTTCAGAATCTTGTACGTTTCAATGAGATCACCTCTCATTCTTCTAAACTCCAGAGAACGTAGACCTAATTCACGCAGCCTTTTCATCATAGGACAGCCTTTTCATTCCAGGCACCAATCTAGTGAACCTTCACTACACCGCCTCCAATGCAAGTATTCCTTCTCTAAATATAGAGACCAAAATTGCACACAGTATTCCAGGTGTGGTCTCACTAAAGTCCCGTACAATACTGGCAGGACTTCTTTATTCTTGTACTCCAATCCCCTTGCAATAAACGCCAACATACCATTTGCCTTCCTAACTGCTTGCTGTATCTGCATGTTAACTTTCTTTGTTCTTTGTACGAGTACATCCAAGTCCCTCTGAACATCAACGTTTACAAGTATCACGTCTTTTAAAAAATATTCTGCGACCAAAGTGAATAACCTCACACTTCCCCACTTTATACTCCATCTGCCACCTGTTGCCCACCCACTTAACCTGTCTATATCTCTTTGCAGCCTCTTTGTGTCCTCCTCACAGCTTACATTTCCACCTAGCTTTGTATTGGCAGCAAACTTAGATACATTGCTCTTGGTTTCTTCATCTAAGTCATTAATATATATTGTAAATAGCTGAGTAGCTGAGGCGCCAGCACTGATCCTTGCGGTACTCCACTAATCACAACCTGCCAACTTGAAAGTGCCCATTTATCCCTACTCTTTTCTTCCTGTTCATTAACCAACCCTCTATCCATGCTAGTATATTACCCTCAACTCTATGAGCCCTTACCTTGTGTATTAACTTTTTGTATGGCACCTTATTGAATTGCAACAGTGACTATACTTCAAAAAGTACTTCATTGGCTGTAAAGCACTTTGGGATGTCCGGAGGTCATGAAAGGTGCTATATAAATGCAAGTCTTTCTAAAAGGTCCTTTCGAAAGGATTGGTCCCCAATCAGTGACAAGTTAGCTGACCTCAGCAGAGGCAGATGTTTGGGAGAATAACATTATCCTCTGTGCCCCTAAGCTATAGTGAGGATTCCAGAAGCGGGGGAGGCAGAAAACAGGTAACTATAGGCTAGTTAGCTTAACGTCTGTTGTGGGGAAGGTGTTAGAATCGATCGTTAAGGAGGCTATAGCTGGGCTCTTAGAAAAACTCAAGGTAATCGGGAATAGTCAGCATGTTTTTTTGAAAGGGAAATCATGTTTAACCAACTTATTGAAGTTCTTTGAAGGAGTAAAATGTGCTGTGGATAAAGGGGAGCCCATTGACGTACTGTACTTGGATTTCCAGAAGGCATTTGACAAGGTGCCACATAAAAGGTTATTGCGCAAAGTAGAAGCTCATAGTGTAGGGGTAACATATTAGCATGGATAGAAGATTGGCTGGCTGGCAGAAAACAGAGAGTATGCATAAATGGGTCCTTTTCTGATTGGTTGGATGTGACGAGTAGAGTTCCACAGGGGTCTGTGCTGGGGCCTCAACTTTTTACAATTTATATCAATGACTTAGACAATGGGAGCGATGGAATGGTAGCTACATTTGCAGATGATACAAAGATAGGTAGGAAAGTATGTTGTGAAGAGAACATAAGGAGGTTGGAGACCGATATAGTTAGGTTGAGTGAGTGGGCAAAAATCTGGCAGATGGAGTATAATGTGGGAAAATGTGAAGTTGTTCACTTTGGCAGGAAGAATAAAAAAAAACGAGTATTACTTAAACGAAAAATGACTGCAGAATTCCGAGGTAGAGGGATCTAGGTGTTCTAGTGCAGGAGTCATAAAAAGTTAGTTTGCAGGTACAGCAAGTAATAAAGAAGGCGAATGGAATGCTATCCTTTACTATGAGAGGAATTGAAAATAAAAGTAAGGATGTTATGCTTGAGTTATTCAGGTTATTGGTGAGACCACATCTCGAATACTGTATGCAGTTTTGGTCTCCTTATTTAAGGAAGAATGTAAATGCACGGAGGCGGTTCAGAGGAGGTTTACTAGATTGATACCTGGAATGAGCAGGTTGTCTTATGAGGAAAGGTTGGACAAACTGGGCTTGTTTTCACTGGAGTTTAGAAGAGTGAGGGGAGACTTGATTGAAGTTTATAAGATCCTGAACGGTCTTGACAAGGTGGATGTGGAAAGGATGTTTCCTCTTGTGGGTGAGTCCAGAACTAGGGGGCACTGTTTTAAAATTAGGGGGCGCCCTTTTAGGACATAGATGAGGAGAAATGTTTTCTCTGAGGGCTGTGCAACTTTGGAACTCTCTGCCTCAGAAGGTGGTGGAGGCAGGAACATTGAATATTTTTAAGGTGGATGTAGATCCTTGTGCGGTAAGGGAATCAAAGGGTATCAGGGGTAGATGGGAGTGTGGAATTCGAAACACAAACAGATCAGCCATGATCTTATTAAATGGTGGAGCAGGCTCGAGGGGCCGAATAGCCTACTTCTGCTCCTAATTCGTATGTTCGTATGAATATCAGCCAGTGTGCCCACTCCTGGAGGGTGGGTGGGAGGGGCACAGCGAGTGGAAGATTGGGTTCCAATGGAGGCAGTGGGAAGGAGTGTTAATTAGCAGCTTCGGAGAGTGGGCCAGGGGTGTGCGGGAAGAGAAGTACGTGTGTAATTGTGTATGTAGGGTATTTATATGTGTGCATTTATCTGTGCGCATACGCGTCAGTAAGTGTGTGTGTTTCTGGAGGGGGAGGCAGTGAATACTCATCTTTAAGAAGAATACAATGTGTATATTTTGTTGAAATGAGTCTTCACACATCCAGACAGTGGCATTTACACACTTAACAGTCGAGGTATCTGCATGTGTTTTTTGATAATTCTATAAAGAGATTATCCAAAGCTTGGTTTACACATGTGGCCAAGGCTCCTTAAAAGCACAGTCAGAAGCGGGGGCACGTGGATGGAATATTTGTGCATCTTGCACGATGACTTTGCATACTTTGGAGAGAGTGTAGATCGTTAAACATGGGCCTGCAGGGGTTACGCTGCCTTTCCTGGGGCACTCTCACACATTAAGTATCAATTCAGTGAGGCCACACAGCCTGTGACAGTTGAGCCCATTAATGTCTGAATTCCTGAGTCTCCTGTGTTTCCCGTTGATCAGTAGTAATAACTAGTGCCCTGATAACGGATGGATTCGGATCAATGGCCATCATTCAATGACTTCCTTACTGTGCCTCTTCATGACACACCAATTCTGCAGTGCACTTAAAATGCACTTTCTGCATTTGTAATTATCCATTTTTTAAAAGGTGATGTTTTGTTTGGTCTGAAATTGTCCAGTTTGAAGAAATCTATAACATTAATAAATAATGCTTGGGGCAACATTCTGAATGCGTTTTTCTGATAAAGGAAGAAAGACTTGCATTTCTATAGCACCTTTCACAACCTCAGGATGTCCCAAAGTGCTTTACAGCCAATGAAGTAGTTGCAGTGTAGTCGCTGTTGTAATGGAGGAAACGTAGCAGCCAATTTGAGCACAGCAAGCTCCCACAAACAGCAATGTGATAATGACGAAATAATCTGTTTTCTTGATCTTGGTTGAGGAATAAATATTGGTCAGGATGCCAGGAAGAACGGCTGGTTCTTCTTCGATTTAGTGCCATGGATATTTTACGTGCACCTGAGAGGACAGATGGGGCATCGGTTTAACGTCATCCAAATAGTGGATAGCACAGGGTCTTGTGCTGTGGTTGAATGTGTTTAATTTTGTAATGTTAATGAGCTGGGTGGTGGGAAGGTTGTCAAATTTGGGGACGGGTGCAAGGGGAGGCGGTTACATAATATGGTGTCAGCCATGACTCCGTTGATCCCTTAAGACCGGTTACTGACCCTCTGCCCCTGGAAACAGTTTCTTCTTTATTTTACCAAAATCATTCCTGATTTTTAATCACCCCACCTTTGGCGGCCTTGCCTTCAGCTGTCTAGGCCCTTAGCTCTGGAATTCCCACTCTAAACCTCGATGCTTCTCTACCTCTCCTCCTTTAAGTCGCTCCCTAAAACCTATCTCTTTGGCCAAGCTTTTGGTCGCCAGTCCAAATATCCTCTTAAGTGGCCTGGTGTCAGTCTTTGTTTGGTAACTTTTTTTGTGAAGCTCCTTGGGACCTTTTCCCACATTAAAGCCACCATATAAATGCAAGTGATCGATGCTGTGCGTTGATATCACATGGAAAGAAGGGTCGGAAAAGACAATTAGGTCTGTCAAGTCCACCCTGTGGCTTTACGTACAAAGGAACATGACAGATGGGAAAACACTAGCTGGTCCCTTGAGCTTGTCCCAAACATTCGCAATGCCATCTAACACCATGACCCCCCTTCCCTCTGCCCTGTCATCCCCTAGAACTGGCAGCAATGCAATCTGCCAGGAAAGGCAAAAAAACATAGAAAAAGTCCTAGACCAGAGAAGGTTAAGAGGATATTTAACAGAGGTGTTCACAATCATGAAGGGTTTTCATAGAGGAAATAAGGTGAAACTGTTTCCACTGGCAGGAGGGTCATTAACCAGAGGGCACAGATTCAAGCGAACCAGAGGGGGAAATGAGAAGATTTGTTTTTTTACACAGCGGGTTGTTGTGATCTGGAATGCGCTGCCTGAAAGGGCGGAGGAAGCAGATTCAATAGTAACTTTCAAAAGGGAATTGGATAAATATCTGAACAGGAGAAAATTGCAGGGCGATGGGGAAAGAACAGGGGAGCGGGATTAATTGCATGGCCCTACCAAATAGCTGACACAGGCACGATGGGCTGAATGGCCTCCTTCTGTGCTGTAAAATGCCATAAATTTAGGAAAAGGAATATCTATGGAATTCCTCTTTACCCCTAAAGAGGAACAATCAAGTTCTAAGAGGAGCACAGTGACCAAGAAACACATCGACAAATACCTCAACTGCCTTTTGTACGCTATGACGTCAACAACAGTTAGGGACTTGTCCAGTTCCCTTTTGAACCATTGCCCTGACTCCCCACTCACTGGACAATCTAGCACTTGATCCAAAGGTTGGTGACCCTCTGTTATAAGAAAACAGCTGACTTCCATGTTTACATAACTTGTAGGCATGTATCCTGGTCCTCTCTAACCTATCGAATTTAACCACAATCTGATTGTTGACAATGAGTTAAATCTATTGCAACAATGCTGGGCAGCAGAGAGTTAGCAAATCGGATGCTGGGACGTATTAAAGGTTAATATTGAGGTAATTATGACACTTTATAAACCATTGGTGCAACAGCAGTTAGAATACTGTGTACAGTTCTGCTCACTGCAGCATAAAATGGACATTGCAGCAGTTGAAAGGTATAAAAGAGAGCAACCAGAACGATTGAGAGGATTATGAGCAGCGATTATGTAAATTGGTTATGTTCGCACTGGAAAGGAAAAGGTTGAGCGGTCTTACGATTGCTGTTTTTAGGATTCTAAAGGGACTAGGTAATGTTGACCGTGACAAGTTCTTAGATCTGGTCCAGAACCATAGAAGCTGGTGTACTTGAAGGGGGATAAATTCAGGACTAATCTACCTAGGCTCAACTATCACCAGTAACCTGTCTCTAGATGCAGAAATCAACAAGCGCATGGGAAAGGCTTCCACTGCAATGTCCAGACTGGCCAAAAGAGTGTGGGAAAATGGCGCACTGACACGGAACACAAAAGTCCAAGTGTATCAGGCCTGTGTCCTCAGTACCTTGCTCTATGGCAGCGAGGCCTGGACAACGTATGTCAGCCAAGAGCGACGTCTCAATTCATTCCATCTTCGCTGCCTCCGGAGAATACTTGGCATCAGGTGGCAGGACCGTATCTCCAACACAGAAGTCCTCGAGGCGGCCAACATCCCCAGCTTATACACACTACTGAGTCAGCGGCGCTTGAGATGGCTTGGCCATGTGAGCCGCATGGAAGATGGCAGGATCCCCAAAGACACATTGTACAGCGAGCTCGCCACTGGTATCAGACCCACCGGCCGTCCATGTCTCCGCTTTAAAGACGTCTGCAAACGCGACATGAAATCCTGTGACATTGATCACAAGTCGTGGGAGTCAGTTGCCAGCGTTCGCCAGAGCTGGCGGGCAGCCATAAAGGTGGGGCTAAAGTGTGGCGAGTCGAAGAGACTTAGCAGTTGGCAGGAAAAAAGACAGAGGCGCAAGGGAAGAGTCAACTGTGTAACAGCCCCGACAAACAAATTTCTCTGCAGCACCTGTGGAAGAGTCTGTCACTCTAGAATTGGCCTTTATAGCCACTCCAGGTGCTGCTTCACAAACCACTGACCACGTCCAGGCGCTTACCCATTGTCTCTCGAGATAAGGAGGCCAAAGAAGAAGAAGGAATCAGCAGAAGCATGGGAGGCAATTTTAACCCCCATAAAAGGGTGGGTTAGGAGCGGGTAGAGGGCAAAAGCTGTTGATTGGTTTAACAGAGTCGTGTTAGAAGTCAGTGAGAAACCTATTCACCAAAGCCAGTTTGCTAATTGAATGCAAGTATTTGACAGGTGGAAACCCAACTGAAGTGCAATTACGTACAGTGGTGCATGGCTGTAGGGCCCATGATGGTACACCCGCAGAAGAAATGAGGTCCTCTGAGGAAGCATCCTCATGGATGTCCTGCACCATTTGCTGTATGAATGAAAACCAGAGAAGACAAAAGAAAGGGACATGATTTAGTCGTGGCAAAGTCACAGTGTTGACAATCACCTTACTCAGTCTTCTCACAGTTCAGTCATTGATAAAATAAGTCAACTTATGTGTGTCAAAGATGTTTGTAATTCTGTCACCAGCTATTTACGAGCTCCCTATCTCTTCATCTCCGACTGAAAAGGACGTAGATGTGCCACTTAACTCCATGGCATCAGTGAACTGGGTGATTTGTAGCTGCCCACTTTCAGTCATGTCCCCTCTCCCTTGTGTTTTGTGCTCTGTTCTCCAACAGATTGAATAAACACCTCCAACAGGTGAATAATCAGACCTGTGAGTGAGTGAAGGTCAGGTATTCACTCAATGGAGGCAGAGCATTCGGCGAGGGTGACTATGAGACACATGCATTACATTAAAGAAGGATTGGGGTGAGTGTCAACAGTGGATGGCTAAATGGGGAGGTGACAAAGTGCATAGAAAGTGAAGACAAGGTGCTGCTGAGTGTGTGTGAGGAGAGATGTGATGGAGAATGCTTAGCAAGACAGAGTTAAAGGGGCAGGACGGGGTGGCTTAAAGCAGAGGATGAAGTTGAATCAGCAAATGTACTCACTTTTCCTGACCTGGTTAGGTCACTAAACCATGATCTGACCATTGCTCCTGCTACTCACCTCCTCAGCTACATCCAACGATGATGTTTTGTTGCGAGCAGCAAATTTCTTCTGCCGATCACTGGGAAAAGTCTCCTCCTCCTCCTGACTGCTCCCAGCAGGAATTCCAGTGAGGCATCATTAAATCTGTGTGCTGACCTTGCTCTATGTACAACATCCATCTAGAACAGCTGCAATTTCCAACTGTGAAACGTCCCTTTAGAAACAACTGAGATAGCGTCATCTGAGTACAGATTTCGCTCGCTATGCAGCTTGGAGACGTGAAACCCATAATTCAAAACTAACTGGTACAACTGAGTTGGAATTGCAGACTGCGACCTGCTCTGTTGGCTTCTGGGTTTCCTCCGTGCAATACCATCCTGGCATCAAAGGTTTGAGTGGCATCTTCCATCTGCGAGCGATGGGCATGCAGCCTCAGAACTTTGGTGAGCTCAGATGAAATCATCTGCTACACTTCTTTTGAAGGCAGAACAAGCCAATTTGAGGCAAAGTCTTCAATCGTGGGATGTGGGTGTAGCTGACTAGGCCAGCATTTATTGCCCGTACCTAATTGCCCTTGAGAAGGTGGTGGTGAGCTGCCTTCTTGAACCGCTGCAGTCCATATGGGGTAGGTACACCCAAAGTGCTGTTAGGAAGGGAGTTCCAGGATTTTGACCCAGCGACAGTGAAGGAACAGTGATATAGTTCCAAGTCAGGATGGTGTGTGACTTGGAGGGGAACTTGCAGGTGGTGGTGTTCCCGTGCATCTCCTACCCTTGTCCTTCTAGGTAGTAGAGGTCGCAGGTTTGGAAGGTGCTGTCGAAGGAGCCTTGGTGAGTTGCTGCAGTGCATCTTGTACATGGTATACACACTGCTGATACTGTGCGTCGGTGGTGAAGGGAGCGAATGTTGAAGGTGGTGGATGGGGTGCTAATCAAGTGGGCTGCTTTATCCTGGATGGTGTCGAGCGTCTTGAATGTTGTTGGAGCTGCACTCATCCAGGCAAGTGGACAGTATTCCATCACACTCCTGACTCTTGATGGTGGACAGGCATTGGGGAGTCAGGAAGTGCGTTACCTGCTGCAGAATTCTCAGCTTCTGACTTGCTCTTGTAGCCACAGCATTTATGTGGCTGGTCCAGTTCAGTTCCTGGTCAATGGTAACCCCAAAGATGTTGATAGTGGGGGAATTCAGCGATGGTAATGCCATTGAACATCAAGGGGAGGTGGTGATTCTCTCTTGTTTGAGATGGTCATTGCCTGTCACTTGTGTGGCGTGAATGTTACTTGCCATTTATCAACCCAAGCCTGGATATTGTCCAGGTCTTGCTGCATCTGGATACGGGCTGCTTCAGTAGCTGAGGAGTCGCAAATGATACTGAACATTGTCCACATTGCTGGGTAGATGCCAGTGTTGTAGCTGTACTGGAACAGCTTGGCTAGGGGTGTGGCTAGTTCTGGAGCACAGGTCTTCAGTACTATTGCTGGAATGTTGTCAGGGCCCATAGCCTTTGCAGTATCCAGTGCCTTCAGTCGTTTCTTGATATCACGTGGAGCGAATCGGATTGGCTGAAGACTGGCATCTGTGATGCTGGGGACCTCAGGAGGAGGCTGAGTTGGATCATCAACTCAGCAATTCTGGCTGAGGATGGATGCAAATGCTTCAGCCTTGTCTTTTATCCGATGTGCTGGGCTCCGCCATCATTGAGGGTGGGGATATTTGTGGAGCCTCCTCCTCCTGTTAGTTGTTTAATTGTCCACCACAATTCATGACTGGATGTGGCAGGACTTAGATCTGATCCATTGGTTGTGGGATCGCTTAGCACTGTCTATCGTATGCTGCTTCCGCTGTTTGTCATGCAAGTAGTCCTGTGTTGTAGCTTCACCAGGCTGACATTTCATTTTGAGGCATGCCTGGTGCTGCTCCTGACATGCCCCCATGCATTCTTCATTGAACTGTGCCAAATATGAAGTTGTCCCTTTCTGGTAGTATGGGATAATTTCTGCTGACGCCTTATTTGTCGGGTTGGCGTCTGCTTTGGGGCTTCTGAAACCACATGGCTCAGTGGCAGTGAGTCACTGCCCACAGCTGTGTGTCGCTATTTGCATCGATTGTCAGTTCGAGTTTCCCGCTTGTCATGATTGACGTTGACAGCTTTCATGTCTCTTTTGACAGCATCCTTGAATCGGAGCTTTGGATGCGCTGCTGGTCTGTTGGCACGAGCTACCTCCACATCTTTAGCGTAACCTTGGAGATGTGGCCATCTTCCATCCTGCACCAAAGTAGCCTTCAGATTAATATCAGGGTCAATATTAAAGTGAGTGAGTGGTCAATCGATGGAACAAACCCCTTAGGCAGACAGTGAAAGCAGTTAATATTGATTCATTCAAAGGCAAATTGGATAAATTTCTTTCAGAAAGTAATGTTTTGAGATCCAGTGTATGAGTAATTTAAGACATGATGTGTAGTCAGTGTAGCATATTTGGAAAGAGCAACAGACTTTGGAATTCTGGTTTTTCTCCTATACCCAATCAATCTTTCTCCTCTTCCCCACTGCATTGATTGAATATTTTCGCATTGCACCAATTAGAAGACAGGTCTCCCAGACAACAGAAGGGTCACCAACAGTGGCGCAGTGGTTAGCACCGCAGCCTCACAGCTCCAGCGACCCGGGTTCAATTCCGGGTACTGCCTGTGTGGAGTTTGCAAGTTCTCCCTGTGTCTGCGTGGGTTTCCTCCGGGTGCTCCGGTTTCCTCCCACATGCCAAAGACTTGCAGGTTGATAGGTAAATTGGCCATTAGAAATTGCCCCTAGTATAGGTAGGTGGTAGGGAAATATATAGGGATAGGTGGGGATGTGATAGGAATGTAGGATTAGTGTAAACGGGTGGTTGATGGTCGGCACAGACTCGGTGGGCCGAAGGGCCTGTTTCAGTGCTGTATCTCTAAACTAAACTAAACTAAACTAAACAACAATGTGCCTCTTTGCGAATTGGCCACAGATTTGCAACGGTGAAACTCTTTGAAGTGGTTCCAACAACTTGCATTTATATAGTGCCTTTGATGTAGTAAAACATCCCAAGGCATGTCACATGAACATAATCAGTCAAAATGTGACATCAAGCCACATAAGCCAATATTGTGACCAAAAGCTTAGTCAAAGAGGTAGATTTTAAGGAATGTCTTAAAGGAGAAAAGAGAGGAGGAGAGGTTTAGAGACAGAATTGCAGAGCAGAGGGCCCAGGCAGTTGAAGGCATGGTGGCCAATGATGGAGCAATTAAAGTCAGGGTCAAGAGGCCAGAATTGGAAGAGCGCAGAGATTGCAGAGGGTTATAGGACTGAAGGAAGTTACAGAGACAGGGAGGGGGGAGGCCATGAGGTGACTTGAAAACAAGGATGAGAATTTTTAAATGGAGGTGTTACTTGATCAGGAGCGAACGTCGGTCAGTGAGCACATAGGTGAGTGGGACTTGGTGTGAGTAAGGACATGGGTAGCAAAGTTTTGGATGACTTTACGTTTGTGGTGGGTAGAATGTAGGAGGGTTTCAACAGCAGGTGAGCTGAGGCAGGGGCGGAGTTGGGTGATGCTATGGAGGCGAAAATAGGCAGTATTAGTGATGGCCCAAATATGTGGTCGTGAGCTTATCTCGGGGTCAAATATGACACCAAGGTTCCGAACAGTCTAGTTCAGCCTCTGACCATTGTCAAGGAGACAGGTGGAGTTGGTAGCTAGGGAATGGAGTTTGTCATTGGGACTGAAGAAAATGGCTTTGGTCTTCCCAGTAATTAATTGGAGGATATTTCTGTTTATCGAGTACTGGATGTTGGACAAGCAGTCTGGTAATTTAGAGACAGTGGAGGGGTTGAAAGAGGTGGTGGTGAGGTAATGCCGAGTGTTGTCAACATACATCTGAAAATTGACAACATGCTTTTGGATGATGTTGCCAAGGGTAAATCCTTGGGGGACACCAGAGGTGCCATTGCAAGAAATGGCAAGAGCCCAGGAAAAATTGTTAGAGAGCTTCTGAAGGTGAGCGAAAGTAAGATCAGTGAATAAGGAGCATTTTCTTTCTCTATATCCTTTGATTCTATTTGAGGGTATCATGGAATTAATTACAGTCAACATAATTTAGTTAGGATACGGATAATATTTTTTTTGTTTATAGAAACTTTCTTGGTCATCAGTTGATTCCCCTGTGTTTTAATTGTTACCAAATACATTATGTTTAATGATTTCATTCCCATTAGGGTTCATTAACATGTTTGAGCTGCATAAATTCAACATCATTCATGATCAATTGTGAGTGTTTATTTCATACATTTATTCATGATTGTTGCTGCTCTGATCTTTCCTCTTTTGATTCTCCTAAGCTCCAACTATACCGTCCTTCTCGCTTCAATGCTCCAATCAAGCGTCATCCTTCTACTCTAACCTTTCCTCCCAGAAACTTTAGAACTCTTTACCTCCCTCAGTCTTTCCCTCCTCTGACAATCTCCAGACTTTTATAATCTAACCTTAACCACAATGTCTTGATCTCATATTTCTTGAAGAAAGGGGTTATGCAAGGGTTGGGCAAGCAAGTGGGATTAGTGTGATGCCCTCTAAAGTCAAATAACCTCTTGCCATCATGTTACAGTTGCAGCTCAGCGGGTAGCCCTCTTGCCTCTGTGTTAGAAGGTTGTGGGTTTAAGTCCCACTCTGGAGGCTTGAGCATGCAAATCCACTTTGATGCTCCCAGTGCAGTGCTGAGGGAGTGCTACACTGTTGGAGGTGCTGTCTTTCAGCTGTAGTATTTAAACCAAGGTCCCATCTATCCTTTCATGTAGATGCAAAAGCTCCCATGGCCACTATTTCCAAGAAGACCAGGGGAGTTGGTTATCCTGCTGAATATTTATCCCTCAATAAACATCACTAAAATAAACATATTATTGCATTGTTTGTGGGAGCTTGCATTACAACAGTGACTGCATTTCAAAAAGTACATCATTATGTAAAGGTCTGGTGCGAAGGAAGTGGAGGGGGTGGTGGTGCGGGGATGCGTGAGACTGTGGAAAGAATAGATACGGAATAAAAAGACCTCTTCCTCCAACTCTCGATAGCAGAAAACAATCATAATCTTCAGTCCTGAAGTGAAGGTGTTACCAGTGAACCAACCAGCAATATTGGTCAAGTAACAGAATGTGATACTGATGGGTCCATGTTCAGATATCAGTGTGAGTCATGCTAAACCCAGCAGTTTCTACTCAGCTTCCCCTCATGATGTTGCTCTGTTCCTTGCTAATTAGTGATCCTTATGTTTTCCTAATATCCAGAGGAGACAAACCCTTGCCAGACAAACCCTTGCCTGCATGAGGGAACCTGCTTGCCCAACAGTACGATCTACACCTGCAACTGTGTGCCTGGATTCACTGGAGAAAACTGTGAGATAGGTAAGGCAACATGGAAATGGTGCAATGACGGAGCAAGTTTGTTCTGCGTCCTTAAATATCAAATTTTCCATACTATTTTCGTATTTAAAACAATCATTAGTGTTTCGGTGACTAATCTCCTGCTTTTTGACTTATTGTTTGTGGAGGTATCTCAAGAACTTGGTCGATTCTGGACTGTGCTCCCAATCAGATGTGAAGTGAAATGATTAATAACCTTATCCTGACTTTGTCCCCTCCTCTCCTGAGAGTATTAAATTAGCCTCAGGATCAAGCTTTATGAACGCCAGACACCCTGCAGTATCTTACCCAAATTTTCCCAATTACCTTAAATCTGTGTCCTCTGGTTACCAGCCCTTCCTGCCAGTGGAAAAAACATTTCTCCTTGTTTACTCTGTCAGAACCCTTCATAAAATTGTGTTGATTGCAGTCTTGAAAGCTCCAATGGTTGGAGCTTTTGTGGGCGAGAGTTTCACAATTCCTACAACCCTTTGTGTTTCAGATCATAGGAACAGTAGGAGGCCATTCAGCCCCTCGAGCCTGTTCTACCATTCAATGGGACCATGGCTGATCTGTGACCTAGCTCCATATACCTGACTTTACCCCATATCCCTTAATACTTTTGGTGAACAAAAATCTATCAATCTCAGATGTAAAATTAACAATTGATCTAGCATCAATTGTCATTTGTGAAAGAGAGTTCCAAACTACTACCACCCCTTGTGTATAAAAGAGTTTCCTCATTTCACTCCTGAAAGGTCTGGCTCTAATTTTTAAACTCTGCCCCCTAGTCCTAGACTCCCCAACCAGCAGAAATAGTTTCTCTCTAACTATACAATCTGTTCCCCTTAATTTCTTGAAAACTTCGATCAAATCACCCTTAACCTCTAAATTCCAGGGAATTCAATTCTAGTTTGTGTAATTGCTCCTCATAATTTAACCCTTGGAGTCCAGGTATCATTCTACGTAAATCTACACTACACTCCCTCCAAAGCCAATACATTTTTCCTCAGATGCGGTGGCCAGAACTGCTCACCGTGGAAGAAAAATAAGTAAGGACTAAACTCCTTCCAATTTACTCCTATTGCATAAAAACCCAGTTTAACAACACCTTCCTATTTACACTTGTTGTATATAGTTCCTTTGGATCAAATCCTTTACCATTCATTCTCATCATATTGCATTCTGTGTTGAATGTAAAAGTATTTCATTGATTATTCTCAATGATTAACTTTCAGAAATGGCTGACCAATTTCCTCCTTCAACAACTAATTGACAATCGTTTGTTCCTCTTAACAACAGTTGTAATCATTAAATTTTATAGCGCATAAGGAAGGCATTTGGCCCATTGTGTCCTTGGTGGCTCCTTGCCCTTTTTAAAATTTTATCTTTTTCAAATATCTCTCCACTGCATTCCAGATATAATTCGTTAAGTCATTAAGATATTTAGACAATGTGATCAGACATTCCGGGGAATTCTTTGGGCTGCGCTCACTCATCAGTGTTACTTCATCCTGTTTCCTCCACACTTCTGTCGATTTAACACTGATGGAGAGGGAACAGCCCTGAGGAAATTTCTAGCCTATCTCTACTGGAGTATATTTTTTCAAAATTTCTCAATACACCATGACCCAATGTACTCAGAGCCGATGAATGTAAGTCGGAGCACGCTGTTTTCTTTGAATTACTAACCTTTCTTCACTCCTTTTCTTCTTTTAATGCCTTTTCGCTACTTCCCTGAGATAATCTCTCCGCATCATCAGCAGCTTTTCACCTCTGTGCTGCTTGTTAAATGCTTCATTTTCAGGCTGTTAAACCCATTAGCTGCTTCAGGAGTCAGTACAAATGATGCCTGACTTATAAACTGTAGTTTAGTCTTAAACAGCAAAAGCATCCAAAGTTTTGTCTATTCGGGTTGCATAGTAAAAAAAGAGAAAGGCTTGCATTTATATAGTGCCTTTCATGACCTGTGGATGTCTCAAAGCGTTTTGCCAGCAATGAAGTACATTTGAAGTGAATATGCCTGCCAATTTGCGCACAGCAAGCTCCCACAACCAACAATGTGATAAGGACCAGAGAATCTGTTTGTTTAGTGATTTGGATTGAGAGATAAATATAGGCTCGGACACAGGGGAGAACTCCCCTGTTCTTCTTTGAAATACATTCACCCGAGAGGGCAGACTGGTCCGGAGTTTAATGTCTCCATTTGAGAGACGGCACCTGCGACAGTGCAGCACTCCCTCAGTACTGCACTGGAGCGTCAGCCTTGATTTCTGTGCTCACGTCTCTGGAGTGGGACCTGAATCCACAACCTTCTGACTCCGAGGCAAGAGAGAGAGAGAGCTACCCACTGAGGCACGGCTGACGCTAATGATTTTCTTTCATGATTGTTTTTTCCAGATATTGATGAATGCCACTCCAGCCCGTGTGAGAATGGAGCAACCTGCGTCGATGGGATCAATTCATTCACTTGCCTCTGTTTACCGAGTTATGCTGGCAGGTTATGTGAAGAAGGTAAAGTGATACCGGTTAGTCATTTTGTCCAGTCTATGACGCTCCCTTTCCAAAGGGTTCTTACTGTGGAAAACCTTACTAAGCAGAGAGATGGTGGGCCCAGTGTCACCCTATTTTTTAAATTTTATTGGTTGCTGTCTCCACCTCAGCCCTGCTGCTGCTGAAACCCTCATCCACTATTCCAAAACTCCGCTTGCCAGGCTCGGATCTTCCACTTTCCATAAGCTAAAGCTCATTCAAAACTCTGCTGCCTGTACCCTAACCCGCAGCAAGTCCCGATCACCCATCACCCCTGTGCTCGCTGACCTACATTGACCCCTGTGCACCAACACCTCAAATTTAAAATTCTCATGTGTTCAAATCCCATTATGGCTTCATACGTCCCTATCTCTGTAACTTGCTCCAGCCCACAACCCTCCGAGATATCTGTTTGTTTGTTTGCACTTATTTTCATTGCTTAGTTACTTTTGTTACAACCAAGTGAGAAAGAGGTCTAGGGTTCTCTCTCAGCCTTCACCTGGTCTTACTGTAACAGGGTTTAATTTTAAACACACTGTGTTTTTAGCTCCCCTTTGGTGAATCCTTGTTCACCACTTTCCAATTATAAGGCAAAGAAAACAGCACTAACAGGCTTCCTTAGGTTTAAAGATGAAAAGTTGAAATTTATTACACTTAAATTTAAACTCTAATTCAGTTAACTCCTACGGATACACGATGTGCCCACGCTAGCATGCATATGCGATATACACATGCAAATAGAGACAGAAAAGAGCAGAAGAAAAATAAAGTGGAAAAGTTTGAGGCAATATCTGAAGAGATTTTGTTATGGTTCTTCAAGCTCACTGTAGAGTCCTTGATTGTTGGTAGGTCTCGCTATTCGTTTGGGGCCCAGTATTCTTAAACCTTGTCCGCTGTAGAAAACTTTTCTCTCTTGGGGTTCATGTGTCTTCAGTGGATTCAGAGGCTTGTGAGACAGAGATGGGAGCAGACAGGAGAGAGATCTTCTCAGTCCAGGAGCATTCTGCTTTCTCCTCAAACTGTTTGTACAAATTCTAAAAACTCAGGTTGCTCAGCAGGTTAGTCATGCGACTAGCTGGTTTGACCATGCCCGTTTGTCTATTCAGCCATCTTAGCAGGCAAACTGGAATGCGAGCTCCCCCACCTTCAACGTCTGGTGATCAAAAGTTCATTGTGGTTTGGATGTGTCAGGGAATGGTCCTTTGTCCTTCCAAACACTATCTGTTAATATGCAAATCTCTTTCCAGCCAAGATTTGGCATTTTTTTTTAAAGCAAGTTTCTTCACTTCAACAAGAGTTTGAAATTTACTGTCCATGTGGCAAAATTAATATGCCTCATGCTTGGCAGGTGGGGGCCTGCATGTCACTTTGTATATTCACTGTTATCACCTAAAAAATGTTCCATTCCAACATGCGATTTATTAGTAGGTCTGCTTTGTTAATGGCGCCATTGAACTGGTACTCAGTTGGGAGACACACAGGGTTTTTTTTTAACCTAGCTGGCCCTCAGGGAGTAGGTTGGTCAGAAACATTTGGGGAACTCGTAATTCAGGGCTCCCGCACATGTCGTGGGATTTTAACTCCGCAGTATGTCAGTGGCATCACTGACCAGTTCCCCACCCGGAGGTCCAGCCTGATTGATAAGCTGGGCCTTGTCTCGAGGGGGAGTCAATTAGGGAAGACCACAGCAGCAGCAATGAATGGGGGAGGTCGATGGGGGTTGGGCGGAAGGAGGGGAGGAGCTGCTGATCCTGGGGTGATGGGGAAGTCAGGGGCCTGGGGGAGGGGGAGGTGAGAGGCAGGAGAGATTGCAGCCAAAAGGGGGTTATTAGAGGCTTCAGGTGGGATGTGATGCAGATTGGAGGCCGCAGGGTTTTTTTGGGGGGGGGGGTGGGGGTTGTGATCGCTGGTTTGGGGGGATTCGCAGGCCTGGGAGTGGGGGTGATCGGAGGCCTGGGGGGTAATTCGCAGGCCTGGGAGTGGGGGTGATCCGAGGCCTGGGGGGTAATTCGCAGGCCTGGGAGTGGGGGTGATCGGAGGCCTGGGGGTGTGGGGTAACCCGCAGGCCTGTGGTGGGGGGGGTGGAATTGCAGGCCTGAGGGTGAGGGGGACATTGCAGGCTTGGGGGAAATTGCAGGCCTTGGGGGGGATTGCAGTCCTGGGAGTGGTGGGGGATCTCAGGCCTAGTGTTGGGATTGGAGGCCTTGGGGGAAAGGTCGGAGGTCGGGTGGGGGTGGGTGCGGGGTATGCCCAATCAAGGAGGGGAGTGCCTAGATCCAGGAAGGTGGGTGTAATGACACTTACCTCCTGCATCCACCAAGTCCTCATCTCGAGGAAGCTCCCGGGTTACCCAATGGTTGGGGAACCAGGACGACAGGAGTTAAAGTTGAAAACCTGAATGACAATGAGACTCACAACCTCATTATCATATTCAAATCTCCAACCCGCCTCCTTGGGTTGGGTCAGTTGCCCTCTCAACTTCTGGTCTCTGTTCAAAGCGGAAACGGGCGGGTTGGAGGCGGGTTTGGGCCGGGTAACAGATTTCTCCGACTTTATCCCCACCACCTGACCCAAACCCACCTGTTTTTTTAAAGATTAAAATTCTATGCAGTGTTGGAATAAACGAAAGTGAGCCTTGCATTTCTATAGCACCTTTCACCACCTCAGGATGCCCCAAAGTGCTTCAGAGTCAATTAAGTACTTTTGAAGCATGTTAACTACTTTAGTGCAGGAAATGCAGCAGCTAATTTGTGCACAGCAAGCTCCCACAAACAGTAATGTGATAATGATCAGGGGTAATCTGTTTTTTAGTGATGTTGGTTGACAGATAAATAATGGCGTAGGATGGCAGGGAGAACTCCCTTCCTCTTCTTTGAAATAGTGGCCAAGGGTTTTGTACAATCGCTTCAAGAGTGATGTCCCTTTAAGAGCTCAGTATGCTATTGAGTTAGTACCAGGATGTAGTCATGTGATTAGAATCCATAGTCACTCTGCAGCTGTAACAACCTAGACAAAGGTTCTGTATTTAGTTTGCTCTGCATTGTATATACTAGTTTAGCTGTTAATAAACCTGTTAGAGATCTTCAAGGCACTTGAATCCATGCACCTCATTGTGTTGCTTAACATCGCACAAAGAATACATGACAAAAGGGTCTTTTATGTCCGCCGGAGAGGGCAGGAGAGGCCTCGGTTTAACGTTTCCTCTGAAAGACAGCACATCCGAAGGTGCAGCACTCCCTCAGTACCGCACTGGGAGTGTCAGACTAGATCATGCACTCAGGTCTCTGGAGTGGGATATGAACCCTTGACTTTCTGCCTCAGAGATAAGAAGGTGCTACCCACTCGGTCATGGCTGCGCAATTCTGCTGTATTGACTGCTACAATGTCAGAAGAGAAGGGTTAACGCAGGGAGTAATCCTGGATAGGACTGCCACACACTACAGCTGCAGCAACTAATGGAGCGTGAGGGATCAATTACAGAACTGGGTTTTAAGGATAGTGGAAGCAGCAGTTGGAAATGAGATAGTCTGTCATCTCATTGGGAAAGTGCTGGAGCGTGACCGCACAACTGCTTAGGCTGGGAAACTGATTACTGAATGCAGATATATTGCCCCTTATAGACAGTCATCACCAAGCAGCAGATAGGAGAGGGCGAGCACAGAAATGTCAGGGTGGGGGAGAGACTGAGAGAAACATAATAACAGTAGGGGGCCATTCAGCCCCTCGAGCCTGTTCCTCCATTCAATGAGGTCATGGCTGATCTTAATCCTAACTCCATATACCCGCCTCAGCTCCATATCCTTTTATACACTTGTCTAGCAAAAATAAGGATAGAGACATGGAGAACAGAAAGGAAAAGATAGGAAAACTGGAATGTAGGAGAGTTGGGGAAGAGAGAAAGGAGGTAACAGGAAGAAGTAATGGTGAGAGGTTGAGGAAAAGAGAGTGACAGAAGGAAACAAAATGTGGGAGAAACAGGGAAAAAGAGAGATGGAAATGCAAGAGGGAAAGAAAGAAATGTGGGAGAGGCAAAGCGTGCGAGAGATCAAGAAAAAAAAACACTGAAGGAAACGTTGGGTCAGTAAGAACATTCATGACCAAAGAATGTCAACCTACAACAATCGGACTAATGCCTGGCCATGGAACAGTTTGAGAGATTCTAGAATTTTCTCTCTCCTCCCCATCGAGCCAACACTAGGATTTTTGGTGAATTGTTTTCTGCCAGGAATCCTGTCAGGCTGTTGGTTCATGACATAAAAGCAAAATACTGCGGATGCTGGAAATCTGAAACAAAAACAAGAAATGCTGGATTCACTCAGCAGGTCTGGCAGCATCTGTGGAAAGAGAAGCAGAGTTAACGTTTCGGGTAAGTGACCCTTCTTCGGAACTGACAAATATTAGAAAAGTCACAGATTATAAACAAGTGAGGTGGGGGTTGGGCAAGAGATAACAAAGGAGAAGGTGCAGATTGGACCAGGCCACATAGCTGACCAAAAGGTCACGGAGCAAAGGCAAACAATATGTTAATGGTGTGTTGAAAGACAAAGCATTAGTACAGATTAGGTGTGAATACACTGAATATTGAACAGCAGCAAGTGCAAACCTGAAGAAAAACAACCTGAAAAAAACCTGTGTTGGTTCATGACCGCAGCCCACACTGAGTGTGCATGCTCCGTCCCTTTCAAACCCCACTTTGTCTTCCTTATGCAATGCCCGGCTGTTTCAGTATTGCCCTGAGACTCCGAAACTGGTGTGGAGGCGAGGTGGAGCTTCAGGAATTAACAGCTCTGACAAATAAACAGGATATAAAAGAGGCTTCGATTTAGGCTGACACTCCCAATGCAGTACCGAGGGCGAGCTGCACGATCGGATGTGCCATCTTTTGGATAAACCGTTAATCCGAAGCCCCTTCAAAACTCTCCGGTGCATGATAAAAAATCCCATGCCACTATTTGGAAGAAGAGCAGGGGAGTTCCCCCCCCCCCACCCCCGCCCCCTGCCCTCCAGTGTCCCTGACCAATCGTTATCCCTCAATCAACATCACTAAAAAACAGATTATCTGGTCATTATCAATTGCCTTTTGTGGGATCTTGCTGTGCACAATTTGGAAGCTGCGTTTCCTACGTTACAACAGTGACTACACTTCAAAAAGCACTTCATTGGCTGTAATGCACTTTGGGACATCCTGAGGGTGTGGAAGTCGCTATAGAAATGCAAGTCTTTCTTTTCATCAGAAGTGACACAAGGGCGGTGTATGGGTTGAGTGGTGCGACTATCAAAGCAGGACAGAGCAGAGAGAAACAGCGAGATAGAAGGGCAGTCTGGTCTCAGTTGTGTGGAGCTGGATTGTTTGACCAGTAACAACCCAGTTCCAATCGTTAACTATGTTGAACTAGCGGATCTAGCTGGAGTGCTGGTACAATTAAACTCAGAGCCCCCGAGGCTAGTTCTTGATCCCAAGCCCTGCCCAGAGATGTTGGCCACTCCCAATCCCACTGGACAAAGCAGCTCGCTCTCTCCTCCTGTAAGACGTACCTTAAAACCTACCTCTTTGACCAAGCCTTTGGTCACCTGTCCTAATATCTCCTTACATGTTTCAGTGTCCAATTTTGCCTGATAACGCACTTGTGAAATGCTTGGGGATGTTTTACTACATTAAAGGCGCTATAGAAAGACAAGTTACAGTTGTTTTTTTTATTCGTTCATGGGATGTGAGCATCGCTGGCTAGGCCAGCATTTATTGCCCATCCCTAATTGCCCTTGAGAAGGTGGTGGTGAGCTGCCTTCTTGAACCGCTGCAGTCCATGTGAGGTAGGTACATCCACAGTGCTGTTAGGAAGGGAGTTCCAGGATTTTGACCCAGCGACAGTGAAGGAACGGTGATATAGTTCCAAGTCAGGATGGTGTGTGGCTTGGAGGGGAACTTGCAGGTGGTGATGTTCCCATGCATCTGCTGCCCTTGTCCATCTAGTTGGTAGAGGTTGCAGGTTTGGAAGGTGCTGCCTGAGTAGCCTTAGTGAGTTGCTGCAGTGCATCTTGTTGATGGTATACACTGCTGCCTCTGTGCATCAGTGGTGAAGGGAGTGAATATTTGTGGATGGGTTGCCAATCAAGCGGGCTGCTTTGTCCTGGATGGTGTCGAGCTTCTTGAGTGTTGTTGGAGCTGCACCCATCCAGGCAAGTGGAGAGTATTCCACCACACTCCATCATGTTGTTGGACTGTGATGGTGGAGAAAGTATCCGTCAATGTTAGGGCAGGACTTTCCAAGGTCCTCTAGTAAATCTTCCACTCAGCAGCTTATCAGAAATCGTTCATGAATGTGCCCCAGACTTTATGCTAATGCAACAAACCGTGTGTGAGGACCAGTCAGTGGCATGCGGCCTGGGAATGTTCCGGACTCAGTCTCCAGGCTCGTGTGCAAAGAGTGACCTGTGAGCAAGGTACCAGGAGCGAACCCCACCCCCCTCCCCCCTCCCCCACCCAGTGAGATGGGTATTGTAGTGGTTATCTTACTGGACCAATAAAGCAGAGGCCGGGACTAATAATCTCAGCAGAATATGAGTTCAAATCCCACCGTGGCAGGTGGCAGTAAAAGTGATCATGAAGTTGTCAGATTTTTGTAAAAACCTAACTGGTTCACTTGTGTCCTTTAGGGAAGGAAACCTGCCATCCTTACCCAGTCTGGGCCTATTTGTGACTCCAGTCCCACACCAACGTGTTTGACTCTTAACCTCAGTGGTTCTAGCACACCACTCAGCTATATCAAATCACTACCAGAAGAATGTGCACCAGGGCAACCAGAAAATGGGCAATAACTGCCAGCCTTGCCAGAGATTCCTGCATCCTGAAAATGAATTATAAAGAAACAGGCGTGAAGAGAGGAGAGCAGAAAAGTCACAGAACAGGGGAATTAAATTCATGGACTGAGTGTATATCGCCAGGGATAGATTTCCTGGGGGATTGATGGACCAATCAGATTGCTATGCAAAGGGAGCCCGGGCAATCCATTACTTGTAACTTGGAAAATATTACCCCAAGGAGTCCTGTAGATTAACTAGGTTGGCATTGTAAACCTCCAAGCCAGTATGTTATAGAGGTGAAAATGTTAATAGCTTTCTCGCAAGAAACCGAAAGCAGTAAACTCGTCTTATAGGCTATTACGATGGAATGCTCTTCATTCTTTTAAAGGTCAGCTGGTTTATACCAGAGACACACAAACAGAATGCGGGACATGGTCTCTAACAGTGTTTCAGTAAATATTCGCTGTGCGTTAGTTAAAGGCAAGGTATCAATCCTTCTGTCTCTTTGCCAATCAGACAGAGGCTGATTCAGCTCATTCTGTCCTGAGGTGTTCTATATACTGTGTTCTGCAAACAACTGGATTGATCAATACACATGGGGACAGTGACTTAATGAAGAATGACTTCTCCAGTCCTTTCCCTAGATGCGAATTTTTTTTTTTGCCAATGTTCATCCTTAACCCTTCACACCATCAGTTGTACCTCTCCAACATTCTCTCCATCTTTAGAATTATCCACACCTACTTTTCCATCACCTCTCCTTTCCCAAATTGCTGTCTATTTCATTATGCCCATCTATTTATTTTATTTATTTATTTAGAGATACAGCACTGAAACAGGCCCTTCAGCCCACCGAGTCTGTGCCGACCATCAACCACCCATTTATACTAATCCTACATTAATCCCATATTCCTACCACATCCCCACCTTCTCTCA
The DNA here is from genome assembly GCF_036365525.1 of Heterodontus francisci. Taxonomy (NCBI): domain Eukaryota; kingdom Metazoa; phylum Chordata; class Chondrichthyes; order Heterodontiformes; family Heterodontidae; genus Heterodontus; species Heterodontus francisci. The sequence goes on from NC_090406.1 coordinate 7,573,443, forward strand.
ATTCCCCTACCACCTACCTACACTAGGGGCAATTTATAATGGCCAATTTACCTATCAACCTGCAAGTCTTTGGCTGTGGGAGGAAACTGGAGCACCCGGCGAAAACCCACGCAGTCACAGGGAGAACTTGCAAACTCCACACAGGCAGTACCTAGAATTGAACCCGGGTTGCTGAAGCTGTGAGGCTGCGGTGCTAACCACTGCGCCAGTGTGAAATGCCTTTGTGTTGCACTGGGTCTTTGACTGATTCACTCTCAGGATGTGGGATATTGTCATAACTTTTTTCGTCCTGTTTTCCTGTCGATATTTACTATTGTAAATTGCCATGTCAACAGTTTCCCATTCAATTTTGCTGTGCCAATGGTCACAGTGTAGTTGCAGGCTCTGGCCACCAGGTGGCTCTGCACAGTAAATTGCTGAGAGCTCTCTTCAAGTTCTGCCGCCATCTTGTACATGACAAAAACCTTCAACTCATCAACCTTAACACCACATGTAATTCACAGGTAGTAACTTTGAACTCTTCCTTTGTCACCTAGATACGGAGGGATGTGATCACAACTGGCAAAAGTTCCTGGGCCACTGCTATCGATACTTCTCACACAGACGCTTGTGGGAGAATGCAGAGAAGGATTGCCGAGGGCATGGGGCTCACCTAGCCAGCATCCACTCAGCTGAGGAGAAGGAGTTCTTAAACAGTGAGGCTTCCTAAGTGGATGTGTTATGCATTTGAGATGTTATTTTGTTTGGCCATTCATTGGCATCATTGGGTTGCCAACTCTCCAGGATTGCCCTGGAGTCTCCAGAAATTAATGATTAATCTCCAGGATACTACTGTGAGCAAATCCAGGAGAAAAATTGAAGGGGCAGTAAAGAAAATAGTGTGTATTTTTCATTTTCATTTATCTTTTTATATTTTTTTATATTTTTGAGATACAGCACTGAAACAGGCCCTCAGCCCACCGAGTCTGAGCCGACCAACAACTACCCATTTATACTAACCCTACAGTAATCCCATATTCCCTACCACCTATCGGTTATAAAAATATTGGTGAAGGTTAAAAAAATGTCTGTTTGACCGCGAGTGGGGGCGGTGACACTTGATGAAACGTCCAGGAATACATCCAAGCAGAGTTGGCAACACAGATACTGGTATCAAAAAGAGCTCTGTTATCATTTGAGAAACACAGCCCACAATGCAAGAGAACACTAAGAGTGTAGGAGCGAAGCCAAAGAGAATCATACAGCCCAGAAAGAGGCCATTCAGCCCATCATGACTGTTCCTGTTCTATTCCAGAAAGCCAGGTGGTAAAAGATAGAATAGCCAATCTTTATATACTTTGGTAAGCATTTAGTTACAGAGTTATACATACCAAGCATACACCTTCTAACCCAACAACCACAGTTTATTTATATGGGGCTAAAGTCAATCCTCAGTTAATACCCACCACCTATATAAAATTAAACACAATTAATGTACAAATATCAGTTCTGGCTCTTCAAAAAGGTTATCCCATTGCTCCTGCTGCCCCGTGATTTCCCCTGGACCCTGCAAAGATTTCTTTTTCAAAGTCTATGTCCCATTTCCTTTTGAAAGTTTCTATTGAATCTGCTTCCACCGCCCTTTCAGGCAGCGCATTCCAGATCACAACAGCTCACTGTGTGAAAAAGCATTCTCCACATTTCCCGTCCTTGGCTTTTTTGCCAATTTTCTGAATTAGTGACACCAAGCTTGGGGTTTTAAAGGCTGTCGATTGTCAGAGGGTGGGAAAATTGAGGGTCTGAGGAGTTGCGCAACTTTGTCAGATTTGAGGAGCAGGAAATGAGCTAAAGCAGGAGACAGAGTAAAGAGTCATCAAGAGACTCAACATGGTGAGAAGATTGAGGGCAAAGACAGGGCATAGGAGAGAACTGGTATAGCCTAGGAGCAAGGTCACTTCGACTGAGAATTTGAATTTTACGACAAAAATGGGCCAGAATGAAACCCTCAATTCCCTGACGTTCTTTGTCTGTCCCGTGCTTAGGTTTGGGTCGGGAGTACGCTTGGATTGGTCTGAATGACAGGACTATCGAAAAGGATTTCCAGTGGACTGATGGCACTCCTTTGGTAAGTTTAGTCAAGCCTGTAGGCACCAGTCTTTAATCAAAGCTTCGATTATTGTTATGGTGATAAATTATGAAGGGGTGATGGAGGATTTGGCAATGGAGGATGAAAACAACATTTTGAGTTGCAATGTTTTATTCCTGTATGAACACAAGAGAAATTCCAAGATGGGACAGCCATTCAGACCACCAACTTATTCCTCTCACGTCAGCTGTGACTCAATGGGTTGCATGCTTACATCTGAGTCAGATTGTCATGGGTTTGAGTCCCACTCTAGACACTTGAGTATAAAATCAGAGTGCTACACTGTCAGAGGTGCTATTTTTTGGACATGATGTTAAACCGATGCAGCTTCTACCCTCTCAGGTGGACATAAAAGATCTCATGGCCACTATTGCCAGTATGGACTCAATGGGCTGAATGGCCTCCTTCTGTGCCATAAATGACTCAATGATTCTATTTGGAAGAACAGCAGGAACTTTCTCCCTTTTGACCAATATTTGTCCTTCGACCAACACCTAAAAACAGATGATCTGGTGATTGTCTCATTGCTGTTTGTGGGATCTTGCTGTGCACAAAACTGGCTGACTTTCACTGTAGGACTAAAGCTGGTGGATTATTCCAAAAGGGTCATTGCTCTTTCAGTAAGAATATTTTTACTCATATCTGTTTTAAATTTGCTGTTGACTAATTTACGCCATCTGGTCCTATTGGCTTGACTGACTCTGAAATTCAGCTGACCCAACCCATTGAATACTTTATGGGATAGATTTTATGAATTTGCCTCTGGCTCAGCTGATTTGCTGCTGAAACTCTCATCCATGCCTTCATTACCTCTAGACTTGACTATTCTAATGCACGCCTGGCTGGTCTCCCATATTCTACCCCCTATAAACTTGAGGTCATCCAAAACTCTGCTGCCCATGTCTTAACTCACACCAAATCCCATTCCCCTATCACCCCTGTGCTCACTGACCTACACTGACTCCCAGTCAATTAATGTCTTGATTTTAAAATTCTCATCCGTCTTTTCAAATCCCTCCATGGCCTTGCCCTCCCTATCTCTGTAATTTCCTGCAGCCCCACAATCCTCTGAGATCTCTGCGCTTCTCTAATTCTGGCCTCTTGAGCATCCCTGATTTTAATCATTCCCCCATTGGTGGCCGTGCCTTAAGTTGCCTAGGCCTTAAGCTCTGGCATACCCTCCCTATACCTCTCCGCCTCTCTACCTCGCTTTCCTCCTTTAAGACCCTCCTTAAAAGTTACCTCTTTGATCAAGCTTTTGGTCATCTGACCTAATTTCTCAGTGTCATATTTTGCTTTATAATGCTCCTGTGAAGCGCCTTGGGGCGTTTTATTACATTAAAGGCGCTATATAAATATAAGTTGTTGTTATATTAGTGTTCCTACTTGGACCCTTATCCATCAAGAGCTATGCTGGGAATCTGCAAGCATGTGCAAATTCCCGATGTAATGGAGGGAGAGGAACTCTGCACAGAGGCACACACTCGAAAAATGTTTGGTTTATGACACTTGTGGAGGTAAGGGAACATTTTTGATTCGAAGCATGAGTTAAACCTGAGTTAAAGCTCTCTCCAGTCCACCCCAATAAAGTACCTTGGTCCTAACCTCAGTGAAGCAGCTTCCACTGCACCGATGTTTTATCTGTTTCCCACACCAGACATCCTCTGTGGCTTCTCTGAGTGAGATTGCCAAGTGGCGCCAAATTAGGGGGACTTTTATGTTGAGGGACAGAGCTCAACTAGAGACTAGTTTAAGACAGGCCAAACTCATCAGACTGGACTGGATTTGGAGCCAAGTGTTCTGTTTACTCCGGGTTACTGGATATTTTAAATATCCATTTTATCTCAGAACAATGTAGATATGACACAACTTCTAAATCACAACAGGTTTATTGTACTTTAAAATATCTCAGCACTTACAAGATCTCAGTACAATGTCTTTCTCAAAACAGTCGATTTCTCTTGAACATTCCAGTCTGTCTCTTTTAGTTTCAGTTTCAACACACTAGGCTTAAGTAATCAAACACAGTGAACACTGATCAGTGGACAAGTTAATACAATCAAACTCAGATCAATCAAACATTACACCAGATCCCAAAGGTGAAAGGCTTGTATTAAACTCATTGCACCAGTCAATTCCTTTCTTCCCTGTGGCTCTGATAGACATGCTTATATACAGACATTCCTGGAGATGTGCACACACATACAAACATGCATTACAGACATACCCACACATACATGTACCTTTTTCCTTTGTGTGTCTCTTTGGTGCTGCACATTCTGATATTCATTTCTTTCCATGGAACAAAGTGAAAACCTCTGAGTTCCGACAAGTGTAAACTTAGACACCTGTAGCCACTTTCAGCCACAGAGAGTGAATGGACAGCATGTAAAATTCAGGAGCCCACTGCCTGTTCTGTGAATCTCAGCAGCCCTGTGTTTGTGAAAACTCACAAGGTTTTCTGTAACTGGAAAGGTTTTGAAATGGTCGTTTTGGTTGAGAGCTGAGCTAAGCCAAGCCCCTGGGGATGTCTTCTGACTACGTACCATATCGATTTTCACCTTACCTTTGATGTCTCTGATAACAGGACTAGGTTGGGGAGCTGGAAGGGATCTGACACTTCAGGGAACTGTTTGACCTCCTGCTTGAGCACAGTGTTAGGGCAGGAGTGAAACATGACTGGCTTATTTATGTTCTTTGTTCAGTTTTTTTTAAAGAAACACATAGCATTGAACCATAAGGGAATCACATGGAATTGTTACCTCATCTCACAGACACAAAAACTGAACTTTTTCTTTGATAGGTTATTTTTCTGCCACTCCCAGTTCCCACCCCAGTTTCTCTCTCCATTACAATTTTCCCTGTCTAATTCTGGGTTCAGATTCGATAATACTGAATGTTCCTCTGAACTTTCCTGTTATGTTCTTCCTAAATTGCCAATACACCATCTCCTGCCCCTAACTGCATCCCTGCTATGTGTGACCTAGAAGTGGGGGTGGGGGGAACCTCCAATTCCTCACACTTAGGGTCTCCATTCATATCTCAATACATGGAGAATGTTGTATGATTGCCTTAAGAGTGATGATGTCCCTTTAAGATTGCAGTATGCTAATGAGCTAAGTACCAGGATGTAGTCATGTGACTCCAAGCCAGAGTCACTCTGCAACAGTAACACCTAGAGGAAGGTTCTGTAAATTGTTTCCCTGTACTGTACATACTAGTTTGGCTGTTAATAAACCTGTTTGAGATCTTCAACGAACCGGACTCCATGCATCTCATTTATGGTGCACCAGACAGCATAAAGAATTCATTAAAGGGAACATCTCAGTTGAGCCCAATCTTGTCATAAGAAGAATCATGGGGACAGGAGGAGGCCATTCAGCCCCTCCAGCCTGTTCCACCATTCAGTTAGATCATAGCTAATCTGTATCTTAACTTCATCCACCTGTCTCCTTAATATCCTTGCCTAACAAAAATCTATCAATCTCAGTTTTGAAATTTCCAATTAATCTCCAGCCTGTACAGCTTTTTGGAGGAGTTTTCTACTATCCTTTGAGTGAAGAAGTGCTTCCTGACATCGCCCCTGAAAGGCCTAATTCTAATTTTAAAGGTTTGCTACCTTGTTTTTGACTCCTGCCCTCACCACCCCATTACCAGAGGAAATAATTTTTCTCTATCTACCCTTTAATCGAACCCTTTAATCATCTTAAACACCATGATCAGATCACCTTTTAATCTTCTATACTCAAGGGAATACAGGTCCTGTCTGTCCTCATTGGGACACCCATGTATTTGGTCATGATCATAGGTGGGAAATTTGGGCGATATTCCTTTCATGACCCCACGGACTCTTCGCAGCAAAGGTCATGTCAATATGGTCACCAAGGCTGAGGTCAGCCAACTTGGCCCGGAAAGGGGGTTAAACTTGGGATCTTCTTGGCCTGTGTGGCTTAGTGGGCAGTGTCCTTAGCGACTGAGGTAATGAGATGCAAATTCACAATGATAGCTCATTTCCAGTTTTTTTTCTTCTTGCCAAGCAATATGAAAACTGGCGGGAAAACCAACCAGACAGTTTCTTCGCAGGAGGAGAGGATTGCGTGGTCACAATCAAACACGAAAATGGGAAGTGGAATGACGTGCCATGTAACTACAATCTGCCTTACATCTGTAAGAAGGGGACAGGTAAAGGAACAGAAGTCAATGGATTGGTAGCAATGGGTTTCCAAGGGTTAGAGGGCCAACAAAACCTTTGGGAATAGACTCTACTTCACTCTAGACAACTGGTAACAATACCAATCACTCTCAGGTCAGAAAGTTCACAGCAGGGTTAGATTCCTCCACATATCCCCAACAGTCTGCTCAACCTCAATCTCAGAAAACAATTGCGCCTCGGTGAGGTTCCCATTTCCTACTGAATATTTCCTGGATATTTTCTAACAAGGCGTGGGTTTTCGCTGGGTGCTCCGGTTTCCTCCCACAGCCAAAGACTTGCAGGTTGTTAGGTAAATTGGCCATTGTAAATTGCCCCTAGTGTAGGTAGGTGGTAGGAGAATGGTGGGGATGTGGTAGAGAATATGGGATTAATGTAGGATTAGCATAAATGGGTGGTTGTTGGTCGGCCCAGACTCGGTGGGCCTGTTTCAGTGCTGTATCTCTAAATAAATAAATAAATAAGTAAAAAAAATAAAAGCTCATGAGTGAAGGACCAAGGCAGCACGCCGACAAGGTTGTAGCGAATAAGAGAAACTGTGGCTCAGTTTGTAGCACTCTTTCCTCTGTGCCGAGCAGGTGGTGGGTTCAAGTAGCACTCTAGAGACTTGAGCAATTTAGGATCACGCTCCCAGTACAGTTCTTGGGGAGTGCTGCCAGTTGGAGGTGCTGTCTTTCAGATACAAGGTTAAACCACCACGCTATCTGCCCTCTCAGGTGAATGTAAAAGATTACAATATTTGAAGAAGAGCAAGGGCATTCTCTCTGGTGTCCTGGTCAATATTTATCCCACAACCAACAACAAACAGATTAAAAAAAAAATTCTTTCATGGGATGTGGGCAGCACTGGCAAGGCCAGCATTTGTTCCCCAACCCTAATTGCACTTTGTTTGGCTTGCTGAGCCATTTCAGAGGGCATTTAAGAGTCAACCACATTGCTGTGGGTCTGGAGTCACATGTAGGCCAGACCAGGTAAGGACGGCAGATTTCCTTCCCTAAAGGACATTAGTGAAGCAGATGGGTTTGTACAACAATCGATGATAGTTTCATGGCACCATTACTGAGACTAGCTTTCAATTCCATATTTTTATTAATTAATTGAATTTAAATTCCACCAGTTGCCATGGTGGACTGGCAGTGAAGTTACCTTGGGTCTTAGAGTAAATAAAAGGAAACTGTTTCCAGTGTTGGGAGGGTTGGTACCAGAGGACACAGATTTAATGTAATCGGGCAACAGAACCAGGGGAGAAATGAGGAGATTTTTTTTACGCAGTGAGTTGTTGTGATCTGGAATGCACAGTCTGAAAGGGCAGTGGAAGCAGATTCAATCGTAATTTCGAAAGAGAATTGGGTATATATTTGCAAAGGGAAAAATTTGCAGGATTATGGGGAAAGAGTAGGGGAGTGGGAGAATGCGACTAATTGGGTAGCTCTTTCTTTTTCTGTGCTGTAACATTCTATGACTGCACAATTCAGTGAATACGAAGAAAGGTCATTGTAGCTTTGGAAAACATTGGATCAAATGTCATTAGCAAATTTCAACACATATTTAGTTTTTGAATTTATGAGGTTACATTGCAAAAAGAAATCACAACAGATGGCCTGAGCTCAATAAATCTCTTCCTTCTCTGTCAGTGCTTTGTGGTCTGCCCCCAACTATGGAACATGCCATGATAATCGGCAGAAAGAAGGCTCGTTATGAGATCCATTCGCTGGTCAGATACCAGTGTGAGGATGGTTTCATTCAACGCCACATCCCAACCATCAAGTGTCACACCAACGGAAAGTGGGATAAGCCTAAAATACTCTGCCTAAACCGTGAGTGTTGAACAATTGCTGACGTTTACTAAATAGGCCTTCCCGTGATGTTGCTCGGACAGGCGGAGGTTACCCTGATGCGCGTGGCTGGGGGGGGTGAGGAGGGTGATAAGGTGAACAGAAGCCGGCTACTTCAAAAGAATTTAGAAGGAAGTTGATGAAGGCTATCTGCTGAGAATCAGGGAAGTTAA